>NW_004524625.1:299415-326742 GCF_000260255.1 Octodon degus | reverse complement strand
TCTCTCTCTCTCTCTCTCTCTCTCTCTCTCTCTCTCTGTTCTCAGTCAGAATATTTTTTCCTCCAGTTCAGAATCTGGGTAACTTGGATCATCCTCAATTCTCCCAAATGAGTTGCTTACCCCCACACCTCAAAAATCAAATCAAGCAAGTGTGATGGGGCTCATGTATGTGGGGCTTCCATAAATGTGACGTGGTTTATGCATGATGCACCCCCAAGACTCAGGTATGGAGGATTTGATTCCCAGAGCAGCTGTGCTCAGAGCCAGGGCCTCAAGGGGACTGAATCACTGATGGGGCTTTGGGTCTCTACCACGTCCCCATGTGTTCTTCCCCTTTCTCTGCTTGGTTGCTGGGATGGGAGCTGCACTCTCCTTCCGTGATGCTTTGCCTTGGATCCAGCAACCATCAGAAGAAACCTCTGAAACTCGAGCCAAAAGAAGCCTCTTCTCCTGGAAGCTGTTTTCTCTGGTCTGTTTGTCATGGAGACAGGAAGGCGACTACCTCAGGTGCCTCCTGTGTTGTACGTGCTCTGCTATGGAACGAAGTCACTTCTCAGCAGCCTGGGCGAGGTCATGGGATTAGAGGAAAATAGTGTTTAGTAGCTCTGTTTTCCTCTGGCTATCCACACAGACGTGACTGAAAAGAAATACTACGACAGAAGATTTAAAATGTTTATCATTGAATCACATTTATTTTCATTCATGGTCCTTTTTATGTACATTTCTCCAAATATTGTGCATTAACAGGTATTATTTTTGTAATTGAAGGAAAAATATATTCTGAAGGAATGACTTCAAGGAAATAACATTAACAATAAATTCTTTAAGTAGGTGTGAAAGCAGCAAATGCAGGAACGAAGCCGGAGCTGCCTGCTGACCGGCCCACCCGCTGCAGGCAGTGCACGCTTTGCCCCGGTCCCGGGCAGCCAGCGAGTGCGAGGAACACAGCGCAGCTGCTCCGAGAGACTGCTATTCTTAGGCCCGAAGGCAGACAGGAATTTCTGCCAAGGTTCTCTTAGACACATGGTAATCTACTCTTTTACAGGGGAGAGTGAAGCTGAGGGTGAAATAACTCGCTTAGCAATGCAATTATGAAGAGAAGGAGCCAGGATTGGAACCCACGGCACAGCCATGAGGAGGGATCCTTTCCCGCTGTATGGCAAAGCATGCCACTTCTCTACTTGAATCAGCCAATGGCTCCTAAGCGATTCAGGGCAAAAGCCAAAGTCCTGCTACGTGTGTGGCTCTGGAGAGCCAGCCCAATAACAAGCACACTTACTTTATACCTCCATTATCTTTTCCCGGCCCCGCCCAACAAACCAGGCAGCCTTCACAACCGGTTTTTGCCCTGGCTGCCCTCAAGGTCCTGTAGACCTCCTTCTGGTGAACTTTCTTACCTCCTTCGAGCCCGGGATCAAATACCCTCTTCCAAGGAGGCCTGCATGAACCACTCTATTTAAAACTGTAGCCCACCCTTTCCCCCACACTTTCACAGCCCTGCTCTATTTTTATCCAAAGCGCTTGTCACTTTCTAACATTTACACTACTTGCCATGTGTCATCTGCTTCCCTATTAGAAGGCAAGCTCAGCAAGGACAAGGTTTGTAGCTTTTGTTCACTGATGTCACCTAACCACCATGTATAAAATATGATCCATAGTAGATGCTCACAAAGTATTTACTGAGCGATTTAGTGATACATGGAGAATGCTCCCCACAGTGACAAGGCCCAAGTTTAGGGCCAATGCCATCCCTCTGCTGGTAGTGTGATAGGCTAGGTCCTTTGCTAAGCTCTGGGGATGGAAATAACCCAGTCTTGAGCACTTCGCGTTCTGACAGTGAATGCACTCTAACTAATAAAAGGCAGAAAGCAAGATACATTTTTATTGGACAAAGCACATGTCAACACAAGGAGAGAATGTATCGTGGCTGCAAAGTGTGTTTTCTCACTAAGTGCTCTTAGGCCCACAAGCAGATCTAAACAACACTACTTGCAAGTGAGGAGACTGAGGCCATGGATTCATGGATAAGCAAAAGACGAGTCATTCTGAGCTAGGGAAACCTTACAGGGTGCAGCACAGTTGAGGTTGTGCAGTACATTAACAGATAGAGAAGGCTGGACTGCAGGTTCCTGGAGGCAGGAACGGCAAGAGCTCAGGCATGGAGTGGTGGTCTGTGGTTTGTGTTCAAGGACAGCTGGAATAAGAAAAGGGCTGGTCTGTCCAGCTTGCCATCTTGGCTCAGGCTCAAGTGGGGCAAAAGACTGGCACCCAGCCTGTGATAAGGGACGCCAAAGCTCACTGCCACACAGGGTAAAGCCTGCAGTCACAGAAACAGCCTCACCCTGGGCCTCCATCCTCACTGGAAGAACTGAGTCTCCCGCCTTGGCTTCCCCAAGCCCACTCCTGACCATGGCTTCCCTGGTTTTGGGCCTCTGGCTCCCCAGCACTCACCCTCTTGTTAAAAACCTGCAAAAATAATCTTCAAGCACCTTTGCTCAGTCTGCAATGGTCTGGGAGGCCACTGGAAAGTAGGCCAGGCCCTTTTCTCATGTTCCTTAGTGGTTTGGGCACAACTGCAGCATGTGTCCCAGCATTTTGCATAAGGATTTAGTCTTACGTCCAGAATTTTTTATTTCAATGTTTGCACTACAATCATTATAGTTCATATAAGGGTTGATTGGGGCTGGGGAGATGGCTCAGTGGAATAGGCGCTTCCCTGGCAAGCGCAAGGGCCTGAGTTCAATCCCCAGTTCCGCAAAAAAAAAAAAAAAATCATTATTGTGGATGGTTGACATTGAGTAGTGGCTATGCACTTGAATGTTTCTTATTTAATTTAATCCTCCTAGCAACCTTGCAAAGAATATGTTCTAGCTCCATTCTGCTAAGAATCTATGAGATACGCAAGGGCACAGCTGAACAGTGATTGAGAGTCACGCATCTTCTCATCCCCTCATTTCTCTGCTCTGAAGTCCTTTCTGGGTGTCTTCCCCTGGGCCAGCCACAGGGAGGATTTGAACACAAGTCTCCTGACTCCTAGCTTATTCCTTGGCCAGGTATTCAAATCCCATCTCAAGTAACACTGCAAGCTTTAACGCCAGGTATTTTATCCATGTCTTAGCATGCAATTCTCCTAGCAGTGCGTAGACAGGGAATCTGCCATTCTGTTTTACAGGAAAGAAAGCAGAGGCTCAGAAAGGAGAAGCAGTGTGCCTGAGGCACGCCCCTGGCCAGGCAGAGCTCAGGATCTCATGGAGATGAATCCTGCAACTGATTCCCACCTCCAGTTTCACTTTCCATTCTCACTTTCTCTGCCTGACGTCTCATGTTTGGGTTCTCTTATACCCTTCTGGTCCTGGGATTTAATTCCTCTCTATTATAGCAGCTGAGAGAAATCCATAGCCAACTCCTAGCAGGTTGGATTTTGGGGAGGGGTGCAGCTGAGAAAAACCACCTCGGTGGGGAAGCCCAGGAGTGCAGTCTTGTTCTGGGGATTGGTCCCTGGTTTAGGCACTGGAGCTGTCAGGGCTAGGAAGGGGGCCAGGCCGCTATGTAGGTGGGGGTGGGGCATCTCTAGGCCGGAAAAGACCCAGATGACTTTGGCTATGGGTTGTGGCCCCATCCTGTCCCCCTTAGCAAGACTATGCTGGCTTGTAGTGGGCCCAGCAAAGGCAGGGCAGGGAGAGAATTCAGGCTTGTCAGGGCCGAGAGGCCAGGAAGGGCCTGGAGATACTGAGCCCAGCCAGCAGCCAGGCTGGGGAAGGTCAGGCCTGGAAGGGGAGAGGCTTCCAGCTAGAGTGGAGTCGAGAAGAGAGAAGGAGAAAGGAGAGAGGGATGGTGAAGGAAATGCAGATGCAGAGGGGAGTAAGAGACAGTACAGAGATAGCAGAGCAGAGGCAGAGACCAAGAGACAGAGACACACAGAGAGCAAGAGGGACACAGAGGCAGAAGGGCAGAAGGACATACGGAGAAAGAGAATCTGAGCCAAGTGCGCAGCCTGCTCCTTGGGGCTAGGGAGAGGCCTTGGGCAGCTCCTCCACCCGCTGGGCCTGGGCAGCCTGCCCACTGCTGGCCTTGGGAGGGAGTAGCGACCCGCCCAATCCCACGTGGAAGCTGTCAGGACTCCTGGAGAATGAGGGCGTGGGGAGGAAGCCAGACAGGAACACGTCCTGCGGAGGAAGCTGCAGACTTCCCCGTGAGGAAAAAGCACGGAGAGTCAGGCAGTCATGGGCTCTGCAGGACGAGAACTGGGCTGGCTGAGGTGGTAAAAGAAGACTGGCTGCCCCACCGCACTCCTTTACAGATGTGAAAACAGAGGCCTGCGGAGGGACAGGGAGTGAGTGGCCCAAGGCCTCACTGTTTTCAGGTCTCAGGTTCATTTAGTTATGTACTTATGGATTCAACAGTCATGAACAGCCCCTGCCACGCACTGTATGAAGCCCTGTGCTGATACCAAGGGGACATAGGTGGTCTCTGCCCACATGGGAGGGAGGTGGGCGTCGCAGTACGGGGTGCTAAACGCCATGATAAAGGGAAACTCAGGGGTATAACAGTCATTTCGGGGTTCAAGGCCAGCTTGCTCTGGGGGATATGAGGGTCAAATTGAAAGATAAGCAGGAAGCAAACAGGAGGAGAGGGGAAAGGAGTCGTGTCAGGCAGAGGAACCTGCATAGCGAGTGCCTCGCACTCAGCTCACCAGCTCTGCTGGTTGGGGTCTCCAGTGCACGAGGAAGTTGTTGTTACCGTGTTTGTTACTAGTGTGACTTTCCTCCCAGACCTTTCCCTCTTTCCCCCTTTCCTTAGCAGGAATAAATCATGTCATATCTTCTACTTCTGCCGAAAGCTTGGCGTGACCTGCTCCTGTGAGCAGCCCAGGTACCCCGCAGTGTGTCTTGCATAAAAACACTTCCTGCCTCACGCGCTCTCACCGGCACCTGCGTGGGCTGTTGAGCGTGCAGATTGCAAGGTCTGAAAGCTTCATGGAAACAACAAGGCAGGCAGAGGATCATCCCCGGAGTGGCAGAGGGGTTGAGATGCCATGGGCCTCCCTCGGGTGACCCTCTGCCTGCAGTGTGTGGACTAACACTGGCGATCCTGGGGTCTTCTTTTAGTTTAGGCCGTGGTGCCTGGTCTTGCCTGATCTGGCTGTCTGAGCTCTGGGACCGCGCAGAACCACTTCAGCCCAGTTCTTCCTGTGGCTTCCAGCTCTGCTGCTGTGGTCTTTACTCTCCAGGCCTGTTAGTTTACCAGCCCCCAATGCAGCCTCCAGGACACCTGGAGTGAAGGCCAGCCCAGGGAAGTGAGCGATCAAGCCTGCCTTTCTTGGAGCACAATTCAAGTCCAGTGTATAAGGTGCCCCGGCCCCAAGCTGCGTAGAATTCCATAGCATCAGTGATGGACTAGGCTGTCCAACCACCTCTATTCTTGAGCATTTTCTTCCTAACTTTCAATATAATGAGCAATGTTGCAATAAACATTCTTGTACCTTCTTCCTTGAGTGCAGATGTGTGCATTTCTGTGGGGCAGACACTAATAGGTGAATTGCCAGGTCCGATGCGGTGCAGTGTTTCGATTCTGATGCACCCAGCATGGCCATCATGGACATTGCTATGGCTTCAGTGTGCTGGCCCCTGCACTTGCCTTAGCAGGCACACAGTCCACTGAGCTAGCTCGCTGGCCCAGCCTTATTTTTATTTAACCAAGTTCCTAATTTATATGTAGTTAAATGTGCTAAACTTACCCTTTAGAGCCATAGTCTTTTATTTTTATATGTTCTTTTATTTTTATATGTTAAAACTTGTTCAGATTTTCAATCTGATCTCTTGGAAAGACATCCTGAACCATCCCCCACACATGGGGAAGGGGCTTCTGCCTTTCCCAGCCAGTGGCCAGCACCTGGGCCCCAGAAACTCCTGCCACCTTCACTTGCTGCTGTCACATGGTAGCAGTACACAGAAGCCTGGCCCCTGCACTGTGGCAGCCAAAGGGGCTCTCCTAGGCCACTGTGGTCTCCTGAGGACCTGGCCCCTACCTCCGTGTAGGCTCCCACAGGGTGCATGGCACCTTGCCCAGCACCTGTGCCTCCTGGGCGTAGGCTATGGGTGGTCCTGTGAGGGGGGGCTGGCATCAGGATTACACAGATATGCGTCCTGTGGCCTTTTCTCCTGTGTGGACTCAGGGGTCTGGCTGTGGTTTCTTTTGAGTCCACAAACCTCTCTAATTATACTCTAACTATACTCCCCTCTCCTGCCCTCTCCTCCTGTCCCACCCAGATGACTTTTCACCAGGCCTCCCATCCAGCCCTTTCAAAGGTTGGCTGTGCTTCCCACGAGCTAAGAACAGGAATCCTCTGAGGCAGCCTTGCCACCTCTTAACCACCTAGGTAACCCAATCCTGGGGCATTACAGCTGCGAGGGTCCCCTTTTCTCAGTTTCATTCCCAGGCAGTTTGGGGCTCAGGGTTCAGGTAGCTTCTGGTGTCTGCCTTCTCCCAGACACCAGCCCACCCTCCCTTCCTCCAGGGACCTTCGCTTTCCTGGCCAGGGAAGCCACACCAAGGAATCCCAGTGTCATTTTCTACCCACTGCTTCTTCTGTCATTAAAGAACATAGGATATAATTCTTTCTAGGGTGCTCTTCCTGGTAGGGTACCCACTGCTCATCTGTTGTGTGGTGATATTAAGATGCACCCAGGCATTTGAGTAGCACCCTCATGAGGAGGAAGTCACTCTCTCAGGAGTCATGGTGCTGAAGAGCTGCCATGTGTACAGCACCCTCCCTGAACCCAAGGATTCTACAACTGCAAATCCAGTCAATCATGGATAAAAATATTGTAAAAAAAATTGTACTGAACATGTTTAAACTTTTCCTTGTCATTTTTCCTTAAAAACACACTGTAACAACTATGTACACCACATCACACACTATGTTACCTAGAGGTGAGAGTATGTGGAAGGACGTACACATGTTATGTACAAACAGTATGCATAAGATGCCAGAGTGTCCAGAGACTTGGGTGTCTGTGGGGGTCCTGAAAGCAACCCTTGTGGATATGCAGGGGCGGCTGTGTTCCATCCCACTACGCACATGCTGGCTTTTCAGCATTTTACCTTCTAAAAGGCACACATAGCTCTTTCTGCTTTCGAAGTCCAGAGCTGGAGACGGCATCTGGCTTGTGGGGAATGATGTAGAAATACCCTGTGAGGGCCAGGAAGAGCCTGTGTGGCAAGGCAGGAGCCAGCTCTTTCTGCTTTAGTAGGAATTAGCTTATGATTGGGTTCCTTTATAACAAGAAAGACCAGGGCAACCAGCCCGTTTCAGTTTTGCGAGACATCTTGCCCTTAAACATTAAAATATTATGTTAATTGATATCTATAGAAGCAGAGGTGGAACCAAAGGCTATCCTCCACATTGTCCTCTTTTCAGTGAAATGATCCCCCAATCATGTGACCACATGTGGTTGACTTTTCATGCTTGATTGACACCTAACTCGTACCAGACTCTGAGGATATAAGAACATAGATACTATTTCTTTACAATGAGGCTTCCAGCTATGGTGGAGGACCAATGGGCAATAGCTAGATGTGGCACAACAGCAAATTCTGAGCAGAAGTTTGAAGAGAGCACCACGAAGACAGCTGGGATGGATGCGTAAATCCCCAAGGGGCTGGGAACGTCCAAAAGGATCCATGGGGGTGGCCAGACAGAGTAGCCTGGCAAGGGTATTTCAGACAGATGGAACAGCCATGCAAAAGCCCGGGAGCTGGAGATGGCATCTGGCTTGTGGGGAATGACGTACAAACACCCCGTGAGGGCCAGGAAGAGCCTGTGTGGCAAGGCAGGAGCCAGGGCAGGAAGGACCTGTGTGCACCAGTCCAGAAGGGGGTTTGTGGGTTTTCTCTTCTGTGTAATCAAGAGCCCATAGACAATTTTCAGTCATTTGCTTATCTGAGCTGTTTATTGGCATGGGAGACACATACAGAAAAGTTTCTATAATTGTACATTATGAATTTCTGCAAGGAATGCACTCATGTAACCAGTATCCAGATAAAAATATGGGACACGTCCAGCCCCAGAAGCTTCCCACAGGGCCCTGAAACTTAGCTACAACCCCCAGGTTAAACATGATCCTGTCCTCTTGCACCGTACCTGTGACATGGCTGTCCACTGAACTTCGTACAAGTCAAAGTAAATGTGGGAACACTTCCACATCTTTTCTGTTGCTTTGCTGTATGTCCCTGAGATTCCTCAATGCCACTGTGAGAGCAGTAGGGGCTGTGCCTCATGTGTGGCTCCCCCTCAGCCTGGGGGTCCGCTCTGCCCTGCGTGGCCCTTGGGGTTGTGCTGCGGGACAGGGCTATGCACACCCTAGTTCATATTTTTGGATGTACCTGGGCATGTGTCTCTCTTGGTCCTTGTTGGATGTCTACGTCATTCTATTTCTCTGGCCAGGCTGAGTCAGAGGGTGGGCACACATTCAGCTTTAAGATACGAAGACACTGCATTTCCCACAGTGTGTGTAGATGGAGAATTCTGAGCAAGGGGGAGGCTGGTGCAGCCTGGTTTGGGTAGATCCTGTCTCTGTCTCTGTCTCTGTCTCTGTCTCTGTCTCTGTCTCTGTTTCTGTCTCTGTCCCTCTCTCTTTCTATCTCTCTATCTCTATCTCTATTTCTCTGGCCAGGCTGAGTGGGAGGGGAATGAGGACACCCATGCGACTGTGGACCCGCAGCTGGAAAGACAGGCAGTGAGGCTGGGGGTGACAGGATGGAGCATGTGGAGTGAAAGAAGGCAGGACCACAGCCACGATAAGGTGGTGAGGGAGTAGAGGAGCCCTGGCAGGGACTAAGGAGGGGGAAGGCCCAACAAGGTGAGGGGCAGCAAATCATGGTGACAAGTGGAAAATCAACAGGGGCAGACACCAAGAGAACCAGCCAGGCAGGATCAAGCACAGGCTGGACATGAGCATGTGCCTGCAGTTCCAGTGACTCAGGGGGCCAAGGTGGGAGGGTTGGGAGTTTAAAGCCAGCCTGGTAATTCACTAAGACTCTGTATCAAAATAAAAAAAAATATATATATAAAATGGGGCAAGCAATGGAGCTCACTGGTACATTGTTTGCCAAGCATGAGTGAGGTTCTGGGTTCGATTCCCCCACCCCCTACCCAAGGACAGAGCTCTGAGTACCCACCAGATTTGACAAGGGACTCTTGGACTTTGGCCGAGGCATGGCCATTGGCTTGGTTCGCCTGCCACACCACAGCAAGATGTGGCAGAGAGCGAGAAGGGATGTTCCTTGTGAACCGAGCAGCGCACCTGCGGTGCACCTGAGGTCACCACGCAGAGGCTGGGTTCAGCTCCTGTGAACAGTAGGCCCTGGCGGCTTCTCTTGGTCCTCTGTGGGCGCCAGGTGTCCTAGGAACTGTTCTGCTCTTCCAGTGGTAGCCAGCGTGCTGTAGGGGAGGGGACTGGCGCCAAGCGGAAAGTCAAGGCGACGCAAGGCTAAAGGGCCAGGCAACTCTCTGGACTCTGTCGTCGTGTATCTGAACTGAAAGGTTACTAGAGAGGCTGGAAGTGGGCATTGCTCATGGAATAAGAATAGGAACAAAGAAAACCCATGAGGAGTTCCGAATGCAGAGCAAGTCTGGCCAGTTCTCGTGTCCTCTCCCCTTTGGGAATACCCTGCGCTCCACTCTTCTCATACTAAGGAAACCTGCAGCTTAATAAGAAGGATGATGGCTGCAGATGAGCACAGAGCCACACCCTGTGGCAAGTGCTTCCCATACCACATCTCAGTTAATTTTCATGGCAATCTGATAAAGACTGCAGTGGAAAATAATGCCCATTTCACAGGTGGGAAAATTGAGCCTATGGGTAGTGAAAAGACTTGGATAAGGTAACACCAGTCAGGAGGCTGCAGACACTGATTCTAAGGCACAAGTACTTCTACCTCCCACCCAGTCAGTCTTCCCAAGACCTAGGCCCTTAGAATCCTGGAGTTATAGGTTGGCTCCCTGCTCCCTAGGAAAGCACAAATCTTTCTTACTTCCCCGATGTCAGAATCTGATGCATTAGGGAACACTGTGACCACCAACATTGAGAGTTTTCTACTGGTTACATGAGTCTGGACAAGTCATCCCCTTCTTTATGCCTCTGCGTTCTCCTCTATAAAATGGGCATAATAATCTACCCTCCTAGGGTAGTGTTGGAGATTAACTGAGTTGCACAAGAAGCAAGCACATGCATCTCAGAGTAAGCACATACCCAAGTGAGTTCTGTTCTTTTTCTTCTCTTCCTTTACTTAGTCCCCCTCCTCCTGTCAAAGGCCTGACCCTCTGCAGGGGCAGTGGGAGGCTGTTGTGAGATCTCACTGAGGGCTCCTGTTCACTTTGGGTGGTCTAGAAAGCCTCCCAGACCTTGACCTTTTGGCTGGAGGCACTCCTCACCCCAAGCCACCCACAGACCCACAAACCCACCTACCCACAAGCTACCTGTGGGGATCCTCGTCTCATGCATATCTGAGATCACAGCCTGCTGGGCCTGTAGCACTCAAAGGCATTTCATCAAGCTGTATTCGTGCGAGTGTGCACATTCTACATGCAAAGCCCCACTGGCATGTATAGCCAGCTTCATCACATGTACTCCTAAGCAAGGATATATGATCAAGGGAGTAACTTATCAGTCCAGCTGAGGAACAGGGTGACAGCTGGCAGACAGGATGCAAGAGCCTGCCTGGTGGGAGCTGTTGCAGTCCCGCACAACTGGGGTTCGATTTTCAGCCCCCACTCTAAGTAATGAGGGTACTTCTGGCCAGGAAAGGCTTGGCTCCCCTCACAGCAGAACAGCAGGTGCTTACAGAGCCCATGACTCCGGCTGGGCTGGAGAGAGGGCCGGGCAGCATCCTGCAGCCGTGCTGTGGGCAGAGTGACCTTAGTGCTCAACTTCCACTGTTGCCAGATGCAGCTTTGGCCAGTCAGGGTTCTGGTGATGATTCAGGGCTCTTTCATCTCTTCTGCCTGGAGCTAGCTAAGTTCTAGAGGTGGGCAGTGGAAGAGAGAGCCCAGCCTGGGTCACTGTCTCCACGATGGCTCCCCTGTCACTCCTTATTCCTGCTGGCACCTGTGGAAGATGCACATTTCCATCTGTTCAGCCCCACTCTTCTATTTAGGCCTGAAGGGCTGGGCTTTGAGCTTTAGAGGTTATACGGATCACAGAATGAAAACTACAAATGTACAGAGTCTTACAAGAAATGACTTTGAGTGTCCACTTTCTTGTCACCAGTTCAGACTGGGGAAGTTCACTTGAGATGCAGGCAGCACAAAGATGAGATAGTGGATTAACGTGCCTGCTTAGGCAGACGCAGGGACCGGGGTTCAATCCCTGGCATACAGTGCTGGCCCCAACCCTGGGGCATGCTGACATGGAGACTGAGACTGGGTGTGGTGGCACTCATCCATAATCCCAGCACTGGGGGGCTGAAAACAGGAGGGTCACTATGAGTCCGATTTGGGTAGTGAGACCCTGTAGACCTTGTACTAAATACACAAAAACAAAAAATAAAAACCAGATGAGGTATGGAGCCATGGACTGGATTAGACCATACTAGTCTCAGGTGCTGCTCAACTGTGTGTGTGTGTGCGAGTGGTAGGGGCTTGCAAAGATCTCAGGCTCCTGGATTGCCCATTCCCGCAGTAGTCCTTGGCTGCCTAGTCTCCCATCAGCCCTCACGGGCAGTCTACATTTACACCAAAATGCACAGTGCTGGTAATGTGCCACTCACAGCCTCTGTTGTAAGAGTTATTTGCACTGGCCAGCATGAGCCTTGGTTACTTCAGGCATTTACACCAAGAAGAATGAAGACTACCTGTGCTGAAATCGTGCTGACTTGACTTAATGTCAGCTGAAAATCAGTCCCTGGAGACATGGAGCCACCCTGGCCTCCATCTCCCTTGCTTCCCCTTCCCTCAGGAGGCAACTGAGACCATGTCACCATGTGGGTGTCAAGCATGCCTAGCGGGGGGTTGGGAGGGATCAGAGAGGCTCACCCCCTCACTCTGCAGGCTGACTCTCAGCTGCCCCCACTGTTCCTGGACCCCTGGGGCCAGCGCTGCTGTGAGCACCATTAGCCTCCCAGCAAGCTAGAGCAGCTGGAGATCATGAGCGAGTGCAGAAGGGCCAGGTGAGGTAATTAAGTCGGGGCCACCGGGAGCAGTCCTAACTGAGTGCAGGGAGGTGACGAAGCAGCTTACAGGGCCTGAAGGAACTCAGAGGCACAGAGGCATTCACGTGGGGCGTGGCGGGAGCTCTGGGGATGCTGCCCTGGTGGGGACAGGAGGCCCAGCTCTGGCCTTCTCCAGGCTCACTAAGCCTCAGAGCTGAGGTGCCAGCACTTCTGTGCAGCTGGGCAGACAGAGCCCCCAAGGTGACAGTGGAGCTGGCAGAAGCCAGGGCTTCTCACGGTACAGTACGCTCTCATGCACCTCGGGGCTCTGCAGTGCGAGGGCTGTGACTTGCTCCCATGCTGCCTCTTTCCCTCATCACGATGTTAATGAGACCAAGTCAGTGAGCCCCACCGTGGCCCCTCACAGAGTCCTTCATTCTCATGACTACAGCTTCCATCCCTCACAGCCAAATATAACCTTAAAACTAATTGGCCAAATCAGAAAGCTCAGCAAGTAGATTTTCTTGCTGGCTGAATGACTTTTGGCTCATCTTGACAGCCCTATGCCCATCAGACTCACACAGGAGGCAGCAACTCAGACCCATCTCAAGAAATGACTCATAAAATCCAAGGGTGGCAGCTGGGTCCCACTTGGCACCCCGGGCCCCTGGTTCCCAGTACTCAGCACAGAGCTGCCCGCTGAGGGGACCTCTTGAGGGTGATGGAGGAGTGAATGATCAAAACCTATCTGCTTTACCTGGAATAATGTCCCCACAGTGATGGAAGAGCTTGACATAGCAACAGTGCCGGGAGATGGGCAGAGTGGACAGATGGTGTTGACTTGGAAGGGCCTTTTGTTCTTCTCCTCTGCTCTGTCTGCTCTGTGCCCAGAAGCCAACCTTAGGAGCAGCATCAAAAGGCTACCCTTTGGCTTCTGGTTGGGCCAAGATGAAAGGATGCCAGCAGTAGGTTGGGGATGGGGGACCAGGGAGGGGGTTGTTGAGCACTCTCTGTGGGGTCTCTGTCAGCCACATCCCTTGACAAAGGGCGCTGCTCCTGTCCGGAGGCCTCTCCACCTGGCCGTCATGCCCTTCATTCCTCAGGCTCCAGGGAAGTCAGTTTTGCTGCTCCTGATCCTAGGGTATGGGTAGGACCCCGGGTGGTTTCCCTGGGCAACACCCCTGTTCAATTTTAATCGTGCCTTACTAAACTCATCTTGAACTGCCTCAATTTAAGGGTGGCTCTGTTTCCTATTAGAGTCCCGTGTGCTGCAGAAGGGTAGATGGCTGACTGGATAAATGGTTGGTATGAGATAGTACAGTGTAGTAATTATGCACCCAAGTGTTGTAGCTTGGATTATGTATATGAACTGGACCAGTCTGGTAGTATCTCTAAGATTTCATTTTCTTAGCTATAAAATGGAAAAAATTAAAATAGGAACTTACTCTTAGGGCTGTTTTGAGGATCAAATGTGATAATCAATGCAGAGTTGAGCATCTTGCTTGGCACACAGTAAGTGCTCAATAAATGGTTGCCATGGCTTCAGTAGCTGGCCAACCAGATGGCGGATGGAGGCCTGTCTTCCTCAGCTGAGCCACCTGAAGTTCATGATGAAGAAGGTCCTTCCAGGTCAGCATAGAAATGATCTCTGTGCCATTTCCTGGGGATGGGGGGATCTCCCTTGGCTTCTTGAACCATCTGGGGATTGCTTATCTGAGGGGCAGACAGAGCTCTGGTGGCCTCCTGCTAAGGTGCTACAGTTTGGCCTTCTTGTTTTGGGGACAGGAATGTGGGGAGCTGGCTGGACACTTTCTCACATATGAGGTAGGTCTGAAAAATACGTTGAATGTTCAAATTTTTGTGAAAAAAATTACAGTAAAATACATTGTCATTAATCACCCTCACAATACTCTCCCTTATTTCAAACACGCTCATCCCATCTTTCTTGGCAGTGTGTCTTTTACTGTATGAAGTTTTGTTTTTAGGTTTTAAATATTCAGGGTAAGTTTTGATCGCCCTTGTGAGTGACCCTGGCGTTATTCACACTAGGCACTGCGGTGGGAGCATGTTTCCAACTCTGACCTTCTAGGAAGGCTGGAAATCAAGTTCTAGGGGCCATTTTCTGTGGAGAGGCATCCGGGCCAAGAGCCCCCACTGAGGCTGGAAGTAATCCTGATCCATGCCCCTTGCTTCTACCTCCCCTCAGTGGCCTGTCTGCAGCTGGGGCAGAGGGCACTTGCCTCATCATAACAGTGTCGTAGAGCAGCTCGGGCACCCTGTTCATAGCTCGGGCCTTGATAATATGCTATAGATTGATCCATAATATTCTGGTTTTTGAAAAATGGCTCCATCTAATTAATTTTGTGTTGGTATCAGCATATTTATCAACTGTGTGCTTGCATAGGCGTTACTTCATCTCTGGTCTTCTCATCCAAAGCAATGGAGACTGTGGACAAAGTACCCCGAGTAAGGCCTGGAGTACAGGAGGTGCTCACTTATATTTGGCCTCCCCTTTTCCTTCCCCATTCTTGAAGTCACTTTTTCTAGTAGTCACAGGTCACTTGTTTCTTTTCCAATTACCATTGCCTGGTGAATACGAAAATAAAATTGGGACCAGGAGCCAGAAGGGTAAGGAGTTGGCTTCTGAAATCATCTCAGAAAAGTTTAACAAGTTAACAGAAGAAAAGCAGTGTGTTTTCAAAAATCTGGGCAAAGTGCTACATTGTTGGGTCATACCCAAGACCTTTGTAGGTCCCAGGACAAGAGGCCAGAGCCCTGCAGATGGGCCTCTCTGTTCTCCTTTCTTCCTTACAAATGCTGTCCCAGACCCTAAGCCAGACCCAACAAGGAAAATCAATTCCATGTGTTCTGGATCATAGCACATGGTAGAGCGTCCTCTTGAAGGCTGGATGCTACCTGGCCACCAGGGAGCAGACGCTTCTATCTGGGAAGGCCCTGGTATTTCTGAGCCCGGTCTCCTGCTAAATGGGTGTCTATCACACACTGTGGACCAAGATGTCATTAGGGTGTTCAGAACAGCACACAAATTAAAACTGATCAATTGTTCATTTCTGCAATTTTTCCATTTAACAGTTTTAGACTATAGTGGACTGTAGGTAACTAAAGCCATGGAACACAAAACATGGGGGCAGGGAACTTGCCATACTTGTTCAGTGTTAATTGAATAACTAGAGTCCATGAAAGCATTTTGGTTAACAAGCTACTATTTTGATAGCCATACATTCCCCTAAAGGGAACAGGCTGGGGGTGGTGGGATGAGTCTAAGACAAGCCCAGCTGGGTCCCGGGTCTCCTGACACTGGGAAGGTGCCATCTATGAGAGGGCCTGTCGCTACTTAGGAATGTCCCACACATGTCTGGGCTCTATATCAGAAGCTGGGGGATCCCCAGACCTGGAAATTCCCACCAAGCTTGTCCTATTCCACCCAAACCACTGCAGGGCTGGTCATGCTCAGCCCTATTCCTTGGAAGGAGAAATTGGCTCATGATCAGAAGTTCCTGAATTCACTACAGGAAATGGCTGTCTGAGCAAGGGGAAAGGACTCTGATTAAGAAGCCAAGAATTCTGGGATTCTGATTTCTGTTCCAGCAATTATGCAATGGGGTAGATGGATCAGGATTAATTCTAACATTGCTACTGAGGAGCTGTCTGGTTGCTGGCAAGTCAGGTACTTGAATGATCTCTGGCTTACACTTGAGAAGGTATTATGGTATCTGTCTAGCAGGTTCTTATGAGGATGGCAGAGAAGGCAGCAGGATACACAGTCAATTGACGTGCAGATTCTAGCTGCTTGATCAGAGGTTGCTACCCAGAGCCCCTGAGTACCCAAGCCAAGCCCAGCAGGGGGTCTTCAGGATTCTGGGGATCCTTCCAATGAGTTGGTGCCTATATTTAACCACATGGTTGTGAGTGAATATAAACCACAAAGTGCTGGAACTCCAGATCCACACTTCCGGTTCAGGTCTACCTTTTGGACAAGGACATTCACCCTTGCCTCCAAGACCTGTAAGTAGGATGTCTGGTGGCCATGGCAGGCTCATTGCTCCCAAACTGAGCTGCATCTTTCCTGTGAAACTCATTCAGAGAACTGGTTCCACCTCTGTCTATCTGCCCAGGTAGGGGCCTCGGAGTCTCGCCAGGCCCTTTCCATACTCATTCTCTTCCCTGTCCAGAAGTCCCATTTTTACACTTCTCAGATATTCCTTCATTGTGCCCTCATCCACCTTATACCCTCTGGATTTCTCTGATAAACCAGCACATTCACCTTTTCCTAGACCTCTCGGCTCCAAGGCAGCATTCCATTTCATTCTCATACTACAGAGCTACTGTCCTAAAGCTGGAGTCTCTTATTGATCCCTCAATGAAATGTCACTCATCGACATCTCTCCATAATGGCTGTTGTAGGTTGGGTTCCTGGGAAGGAGACAGAGATGCAGATTTACTGACAGGAGGCTCACTTAAGAATACTCTCAGCAGGGGTGGGGGATGTTTGTAACTGAACAAGAACTGAGGCAGAACTGAAGCAGGCCTGAGGGACAGATTCAGCTGTGAGCAAGATCCCACAAAGGCCTCTGGCAGCTCTCACAGAGCTCTGGAGCTGGTGCAAACTTTCCCAGTTGTTTCAAATTGGGGGAAGTGGTAGAGCCCCATACGAACAAGACACTGGACACAGGCAGGCCTTGGAAAGGGACATGACATTCACTGAGGAGGCCACAGTTGTGGGGATCTTGGTGGCAAGCTGTCTATCATCAGGACCCCTAGCAGCTGATCAGGGAGTGCCCCAATCTAGGGATGCAGGCCTCTGGGTAGCACCCAGAGTTCCCACTACCAAGGCCCTTGAGTCACACAGATCTTTAGGAATATTTGAAGCATAATGTAAAGACTAACTCCTCATTGCCAAATTGTGGACCTCTGACTTAGCACACAAGGCTCTTTGAGCACTGGCCCAAACACCCTACCTGTTCTGCTCTCATCTTTCCCTTCTCTCTACTTGCTTCGACTTTGTAACCACACTGCGCTTCTTGCAGTTTCCCAAGCTCAACATACTATTTCACACCTCCCTGCTTCTGTACGTGTCATTTCATCTGCCTGGAATGCCTTCAAATGGAACACAGAAAGCCTGTTCTTTTCTTCCAGCCAATTTCTTCTCCTCCACCAGGACTCCAGCTAAGCTCTACCTCCCCTGAGAAGCTTTCTATTAATTCCTGTAAAGTCAGTGCCCCCATGCACCCAGGGTGCACCCACTGGGTGCTGATCTGGCACGCACTCAGCTTTCTTCTGGCTGAGCACAGGTCCTGGCTACTGGGTTATGCAGGACAGGTGTGCACTGCAGTGGGAAGTCTTAGGCAATGGCAGCTTGCGAGGAGATGGGGGTGAAGGCAGTGGCTGAGTGCTTGAGAGTCCCCTGCACGTCAGGAGAGGCTGAGCAGGGTCTCATGCTCTTCTGCGTCATTATCAGCCTCCTCTCCCTCTCTCCCAGTGTCATCATCGCCATCATCATTGTATCATCAGTGCCACACTTTCTCAGTGCTGACCACATTCTAGGCTCTGTGCCATGTGTTTTACAGACACACTTGCTCTGAATCCCTATTTTACCCTCACTGTTAATAGCTGCCCCAGCAGGTACCATTATTACCACTATTTTATGACAAAGAAACTGAAGTTTGGGAAGTTTAAGAGTGCTGCCCTAAGTTGCAGTTGTATAGTGATAGGTCTGGCCTGAGGACGCTCTCCATTTACCATGCCAGTGGGCAGCTGGCCACACTGACCTCATCCCGCCCCACCCTCCCACACTGTCACCATCTTTGGGAACTCTTCTCTTAAGTGATGAGCCATCCCGCTGAGAAAATGTCCTGTGGGCATAGCTGGAGCCACCACAAGACATAGGAGGGGCCTTGGGAGGAGTGAAGGAAGGCGTCGGAACCACATTTGCCCTTCTAGATCTGACCAAGATGGGGCTTGATTCATCTATGCTTCCTTCAGTTACCGTGTGCTGCCTGGACAATACCTTTCCTCTCCTCACATCTGCGAATAAGACGTGTAAATTCCCAAAGGAGAAAAGCTCTTTATAAGGTCACACTGCCTATCAGTGGCCTGTAGCAATCCAGCCTGAATCCTGGGCTCCCAGGGCAGGGACCTGCTTGATGCCAAGCTAACTTCAGTGAAGGCTGTTTCAAAGGAGCAATTGGAAGATGCTGGGAAGAGCCCTCTTCACTCATGAGGCCTCATCTATGAAGCTGTTGGCAAAACCAAGAATCTCTAGAGGGAGTGGGGCCCTGACTCTGAGTCCCCAGTCAGACCCCTCACTGGAAACCTCCTGTCCTGGCTTTTTTTTTTTTTTTTTTTTTGCCTTAGGAAACATACAAGTAGCCAGGCTTGATTCTGAGGAGGATCTTGGAAGGAGAAGACCCCAACTCAATCTACAACAGAGACAGATGGACAAATGAGAGACAGCATAGCCTTTCATCTAGATGAGTTTTAATCAAGTGCTGAATGTATTAATTATGTGAACTTTGGTAAGACACCTGACTGCTATGCCTCAGTTCTCTTATCTGCCAAATGGGATAAGAATCATTATCTGGGAAAGTTAACATGGGGATTCAATGTGATAGTTGTTGAGGTTATCAGTAGGGCACTGGGACCTGGTGCCACTAGCTGGTGATGCTAGCTGAAATTATTATTGAGGCTGTGGTAGGTCAGAACTGGTGGATCGGCCCATGGTTCTTCAGTCTTCACTGAAGAACACTGTACTCTCCATGCCCATAGAGTCCAGACAAGGCCTGGCCAGGTTGCCCAATGCTTAAGGCATGGAGTTCTATAGGCTCAGCAGGCAAAACAGGCCTCAGTGATTGGGTGCTGGAAAAAGAAAGTTGTAGAGTGAGGGGGTCTGCTAGTGTTCTGCTAAGGTAGAAGGAGGGTGTGGGCGATGGGGTGAGTCCCCGGAAGCATGCTGGGAGGATGCTGAGCAACAGTGTGCTCAGTGAGCATCTGGATCCATAGAATCTGTGACTCTGGGTCAACGTCGTAGTTGGACAGACATTCAGAGGCCCTGAAGTGCTTCCCCATCAACATACAGACAGAAGACAGAGGCCCCAGAGGTGATGGATTTGCCCACAGTGAGGCAGTGTCAAACCCAGACTGAGGAACAGGCAGCCATCTCTGTAGAGAGACTCAGCATTGCTATAGCCAGCTTATAAAAGAGAAGGTGGAGGCCCAGAGAGAGGCAGAAACCTGGCAAGGTTACCCAAAAGGTCTGGTAGACCAGAATCTTATTCTCTCTGGTGTTGGTGTCCCTAAGATGTTTTTAGCTGGGGGAGTAAGACAAGAACCTATTCCCCACCTCTAGGAAGGTACAACAAATCCTTTCTGGGGCCATTGGACAGCAGCCCCTTGCTGGAAACACCACCACTGACTACTTTTCTGTCTCTACTTCACCTGCCAAAATACTAGCCCTAGGAGTGGAAACCACAAGGCCCTGCTAGCCCTCCTGCTGCTAGTCTGGGGAGAAAACTGGTCTCAGGGAAGGTGTTCCTGCTCCAAGATCCCACAGCCAGACCAGCTGCACTGGGCCTGGACTCCAGGCTCGTACTTTCTCCAGTCCTTTCTGTCTGCTTCTTGCATCAGATAGGAGCCTCTAGAAAGTAGGGTTGGGCTCTGACTTAAGGCGACACCCCCAATGCAGCAAAGGGTTAACCATAAGATCCAGTTTCCTCCCTCTTCCTGCCTTCCACCTGCTCTCCCTTTTCCTGAGATTCTGACAGAATTGCCTATTATGGGCCAGATGCCACCTACTATGTGCAAGGCTCTGAGCCAGATGTAGGAGACAGAGTGTGAAGCATACTGAGTTCCTGTCACATGGCTATAATTCTATGGTAGGGGGTGCAAGATGAAAATATAACAGCCCACAACAGTTTGAGTAGTGATGCAGAAAGCAGGTAAAGCAGTGTTTATTGAAGTGGGTGCTGTAGACAGGAAAAGCTGCACTCAGACAGGTATAAAGGGCTGGATCAGTCTGCAATCTTCCTTCTAATGAGCTTTCAGGAGCTAGGGGAGGGAGGTTTTGTGGGAATGAAGCCTTGGGCCCCTGGATGTGCCAGACGCCTCTCCCACCCACAGACATACTTCCTGGCTCTCCAGGAATTTGATTCAGCAGTAGTGCTGAGCAGCTAGCTATGGAACAACCACAATAGCTGCCATTTATTGAGGGCCTGGAGAGCACCCGGGACAGACAGCAAGGGCCTGCTATTGCCCTGAGCCTTCAACTGCCCCACATGGCAAGAGCCCCACTGAATGAGGGCCCAGTATCACAGCCAGTCCTTGGCCCAGCTGGGATTGGAGCTCAAGTTTGTTGCCTCCTGGATCTCACAGTTGTCCCACCCCACCGTCTTTGAAGCCTTAGAGCAAGTCAGAAGTCCCATGGCAGAGAGTAAGAACCTTTGCAATAGTGAGGTCCTAATTTCAGCATAGGTTTGCTATGTGGGAGTCCATCAGCCCCTCTGAGCCTCAGTTTCTCTCAGTATCAGAAAGATCTCATTACCAAACCCAGCTGGGACAGTCACTGTGAGAAAAGACACTGTGGAAAACCCCAAACATAGCAGCCAGTCCTTCATCCCAGACTACCCCAGCCCAGCCTCTGCTTCTGAGCCCACCAGCACTAGGCCAAGCTGGCCAATCACTCACTGGAAGCTTGCTGCTGAGCTTGGGCAGAGGTAAAGGCAGTTGTGCACCTTGATCCTAGAATAGCCCGGTAGAAATCCAGCTCCACACTCAGGGTCACGCTGAGGACAGGGTTGCCAATCTGGTGAAAGATAAGTGCGGGATCAAGGGTTGGGCATCCTAGGTTCCAGTTGACACAAGATGACTCAGGAATTTTCCTACTCCTGCCTGGAGCCAGTCAGATCTGTCTGAACACCAGCTTTTTTCTGAGGGTGTTTAGTAACTACCTTATTATTGTGTGAATGATTCCATTTGTTCAGGCTACCATAACAAAAGTCCACACTCTAGGTAGCTTAAGCGACAGAGTGATGTTACCTCGCCTTTCTGAAGGCTAAAAATTGATCCAGTGTGTTGCCGTGAGTTTCTTGAGTCCCCTCTCCCTGGCCTGTAGATGGCCATCTTGAAGTCTGCAGGCTTTCCCCACATGTGCCTGTGTCCAGATTTCCTCTTCTTACAAGAACACCAGTCACACTGGATTAGGGCTCATCCTAGTGACCTGATTCTAACTTTTGTATCTTTCTTGTCTCCAAATAGAGTCACATTCTGAGATCCTGGAGGTTAGGATTTCAACAGATAAATGTGTGTGTTGGGGGCGGGGGAGTGTCAGAATTCAAACTGTAACAATGAAGAACTAACAGAGCCAAACTTGAACTTGGGAAATCTGCCACTTTTCTGCCATGGCACATTTCTTCCCTGATCCCAAACATTTCTCATTGGCCTGCCACACAGGAGCGGATATACGGTCCAAGTGTTTGCTCCATCCTAAGTGCTTTGTCCTTTATTTTACTTAACACAACAATGTGGTAAGAGGCCATTATGAAGGAACTGGGGTTCAGGAGAGGGAGTGGCCCACATGCACATGGTGAGTCAGTGGCCTGTGGCAGGGTGTGAACCTGAGTGTGTCTGATCATCTCCTTCCACCGCTGTGCTCCTCCTCCTGGCGTGACAGTTGGATTGCTCTACCCATCCATAGCAGCACAGCAGTGCGGTGACACAGTCCAATATATGTTGGTACTCTGGGATGAGGCAGCAGCCTTAGCCATTTACTTGCTAGAGGGTAGAATGGGGGTAGTGAAGGCAGTGGCTGGGGCCCTGCCAGTAGAGAAGCAAGCTAGGAGTTTTGCCTGTGAGGCAGTTCTGGTGTGTACTTCCTGAATTTTCTTCTCTCACATAAGTGACTTCTTTAGGTGCTAGGGCTATTGAAAGCCAGTTAGCAGGTGGAAATGCAAAAGTTGTCAAGCACCTCAGACCTGGGAGGAGTCTCACAGGAAAGAATTTCCTTCCATTGAAAGGAGAGCCTCTGTCTAAGGAATTAAATTCCAGAATAGGGGTTGCAAGTTTGAATGGGCCTAAAAATCACATTGTCCAAGCTTCCTACTCCACATTCAGGGCATCTCATGCCCAACACACAGATTTGCCTGGGTCTGTGGAGTGGGCTGGACCTGAACAAGGGCTGGACCCCAGGCTCCACTCTTCCTGACCACGTTTGCCAAGGTGTCCTGACAGCCTTCCCGTGCCTGCTGCTGCCTCACTCTACAAATGTACACAAGTTCAATGGCCCCTGTGTCTACTGATGAACCCTGGAGATTAGCAAGCCTACCACTGGCACCAGAGTTCATTAAGTTCCCTAGTACTGACTGGGCCTGGCCTGGCCTAAGCCCCTGGAGCTATCTGTCCTCCAGAGCCAGGTCAGTTCACCATGCTGTTGACCACATGAGCCCAGATAGGCCCTTACCCATGAATGAGGCAGGCCAGGGGCCACATATACAACTGGGCTAGCCTGGGCCCCATGGCATTGAAGCTCATAAGCTCAGTTCTGAAGCCAGAGAAACTTGACACAAGCTTTAGTTCTACCACTTACAAGCTCTGAGTGTTGAAGCATTTATGTCTATATCTGTTTCCCTCTGTAAAGTGAGGGTTATAACAGTGGCATTCTCCACATAGGACTGAGTTAAGATCAAAACTGTGTTGTGCCTGTCGTGGATGGCAGCTAAGCTATCAGCCATGTTTTATTTACTGGTCCCACTGTGAGCTTTCAATAACAGAGACTAACTTCGCCTGCTCACTAGCTCCGCCTCTGCCACCATCTGGGTGTGGACAGCTTCTTCTCCCTCTGAGTTCCAGTCTATAAGAGGCGGTAGAAACCCTACCATGCAGGGTCATAGTTCCATCAGATGTGACCATAGTGTGAACCTGGGAAATACTCTAAGGATGCTGCTGTATTCCTGTGACATCCACCGGCAATGAAGTTGAGAGCATGCGAGCAGATGAGGACCTTGTGCTCCTCTTTGAAGTGACAGGAACCAGTCCTGTAGCTGTGAGAGAAGGACTTGGAGCTAGATGGGGAGGCAGGGAGAGTCCCCCTCAGCTATGGGCAGTTCACTGCCCTCATTGCTCATAGTGGACTGAACATGCCTTCTTTTGTGAAATTATCCTTAGGATGCTAATGGCCAAAGCCAGGGCAGATAAACTTTCCTCACACAACCTGGCTGGGTTCCTGGCTTCTTATGTACAATGGCCGGGGCATGGCCTTACATAATGGTGCGCTAGTCCTGGCCTGCTCTTTCATCCTGTCCTCTCTCCTCCTCCAGCCTCCTCTTGCTGCAGCTCTCAGTCCTGCTCTGCTCCCCCTGCCCAATTTAGACCAACCACTTCCTCAAGCCCTGGGTTTCAGAACAGACCCTGACCTCCCAGCTCCTGAATCTTTATCTGGAGACTTTTGGGATGTCAGCCATGGGGCTAGCCCCGGAGAACCGAGCTTGCAGGAGCAAGGCTGAGAACATGGAGAGCCCTTCTGGGGGTGGGGGAACCATTAGCTGTGTCTGGAAGTGACAGATGTGTGGAGGGAAGTGCCATTACCAGAATGGCCCCAGGTAGTCCTCGGGGCATGGAAGGCGTGAGGCCGGCAGAGGCACTAGGGCAAATCTCTGAGGCCGCAGTTCTTCCTGACACCAGGGCTATGGAGGCTCCCACATGGCTCAACATGGGGTATGGCATAGACAACCTCCCAGTAGATGCAGAGGACATACGAGCATGAATGGGGAGAGGCTCTCAGGTCCAACAGCCCCAAGTAAAAACCTGCATTTGCCCCTCAAATGCCATATGCGTGTGGTCAAAGTACTTCCTCAGTCTAAGTCTAAGGAAAAGAAGGAGAGAAACTGTGGTACTTGGTGGGTAGGGTCAGAAGCAGTAGCAGCAGCAGCAGCAGCTTGGCAGCGTCAGAGGTCAATTTGCGGCTTTGTAGAGAAGGGACGAATGGACGGTGAGGAACTGGAAAGTTTGATTCTAGAGTCTTGTTGCTCCCATCATAACCAAGATTCATTTGCAAGGCTGTGTCACCATTACTATTCTTACTGGAGTAGAACAGGATAGAAAAGAATGATATCAAAGTGTATCATGTCTGGTGAGTGTAGACACTGTCTGTCAAAAACTTGTTTCAGTTTTTGTGTGTGTATATACATCTGTGCCCCTAGTTGTGATAATATACATTGCTTACTATGAGCACTCATTAAAAGAAAAGCCCTAAAAATCTCTTTCTAGAACATGTTTGCTCATGGCTTGGCTTGTCCCTAGTGTGACCTGGGAGTAACCTTCTGCTAGGTAACGTTTTGTAGTTCTGTTTGCTGTAGGACTGAAGGCAATAATTTGAGCACACAGCCCTTTGCACGCAATAATGTGATAACACACTCCAGCTGCAATTAAAACAAAAAAGGTCGCCAGGGTTCACTGACTGTCTAGGATACTTGGTCCGGAGTCTTTTGGGTCACTGTGTAGGTGAGACATTTTCTCCTGGAGAGGGTGCTTCATCCATAGAGGGGCCACAGGGACAATGAATAGGAAAGTCTTTGTTAGCTGGAAATCACCCTGCAGATCTGTTGCTAATAATGCCATTCATGCCGCTGTCAGTCATGGCAAAACCAGGAGCCCTTGCGCTTGCCAGGGAAGTGCCTAGTCAACTGAGCCATCTCCCAGGCCCCAAGGATGTGAGCACTTGGCAGGAACTTCTAGGCTACGAAAAGAAAGAGACCGATGGAGGACAGAGGAAGGAGTGACAAGGCATACATAGGGGCAGGTGAGGTTAGGAGCTATCTGGCCTCTGGGAGGAGACTGACAAGGTAACAGGAGGGGGAGAAGCCCCCCCATCATGTGCCTTTCCTTCCTGAGTACTCTTTACTGAGCCCCTGCTGACATGGAGGCCATCTAGGGATCCTGGTTCTAGGAGGTGGCGTTAAGGTCTGTCACTTTAGTCTGCACATGGGGCTCCATGTCTCATGACTTGCTTCCCCTTTTTTAAAATCATCTCTTGCTGAGCTCCTTATTCCCTATACCTTAGTCACACAGAACTACTTGCCACTCACTTCCCTCCTCCTTTCTTTGGTCATGTGCTCTTTCATACCTGGAATACCCCTGAATTCTTTGCTAAACCCACATCGCCAAGAGTCTACAGGCTCAACAGGATAGTCCCTAGGATGACAACTTTCCTGCTTCTCTGGCTATGGCCTGGCCTGTTTCTGTTCTCTATGGATTTCTAGTAGGCACTGAAACTCTTTAGAAATTAGCACACGTCTGAGTCAATGTACTCACTGAACTGTGAGCTCCTAGAACCAGCCAAGATCAAATATGTGTCAAGTTCAGCAGAGAAATATTTGTTGGATGGGTGGATAGGTGGATAAACAGAGAAAATAGTAGATGAATAAAAGGACAAGGTGGGTAAAGGGGAATACACAGGCACAATAGTCCTAGAGAGACCTCTTGACTGAGAGTCTAGAAGCTTTCCTGCTCCTAAGCTCTGTGATTTTGGGCTGATTACTCCTCCTGCCTGGGTTTCAGTCTCTCAAAACAGGAAGTTGATAGAACAGCATGTCCGATACTTTGTGCCCAAGGCCCTTGAGCTCTACTGTTGAGGCCATGGTGGTGGGTGCATTATATACTGTCTGAACACGTGGGTGAGTTTAGCTGCAAGATGAAGGGATGGGAGCAGAGATGCCAGGGTGTGAGGAAGACTGGAAGCCAAGGTGAGGAAGGACCTCATCTCCTGGGAGAAGTGCAGCTCTGGCAGCAACTGAGGAGACCACTAACTCCTGACTTATAAATACCACCTAACTGGGAAATTTGCAGGTTGAGGCCTTAGCTGATGGGATTTAGTCTATTGCCTCTCTATGAGGAGGCATAGTGGCCTGGCCAGAGAGTCGCTGAAGTAGCCTCTCTCTGTACTGGGTCCTTATCACCACCAAAAGCAAAGCTACATCAGTTTTTTTTTTCTTTCCAAGCCTTCCATACCTACTACTCCGTTCTGTTGGACCCCATAATCAAGGTCCTCCCCCAGTTTCCTTGTTCATCTGTTATCTTTTTTTTTTTTTTGTGGTACGATATACACAACGTATAACTTCATCTGAACATTTCCTACCATAGAGGTTGGTGATACTAAATATTTATAATGTTGTACAGCCATTGCCATGGTCTATCTCCATATTCTTGTCATCTTGTCAAACTGAAACTATAGGGAGCCCTTTCTGGCTGCCCAGGTGGTCCTCCACAGACACTATGTCCATTAAGTGACTGTCAGGGCTGCTTGGTCTGCTGTGTCATTTGAATCCTTTGCTTCCTTTCTTCTGTCTGGCTGTTCTACTCATTATTCAGAATAAAGTACTGAAGTTGCCAACTATGGTAGAACCATTCTTTCCTGTGTTGTCGGTGTTGATGCTCTCATTAGGTGCATGCATGTTTGTAATTATTATGTCTCCTGCTATATTGAAACTCTTGTCAATATATAAAATCCTTTTTTGTCTCTTTGCCTCTTTTCTGGCCCTCATGTATGCTAAGCAAGTGGTCTATCACTGAGCTACATTCTTCTATTTGTCTGCTCTTGGTATAACCATGCCTGTCCCCTTGGCTTTAGTATTTGCATGAAATACCTTTTGTCATCCTTTCATTTTCAGTCTATTTGTGTCTTTGGATCTGAATGTCTTGTAGATAGCTTATATGCATGGGTCCTGGCTTACGATAGCTTGGTGTAATGATTTTTTAAAACTATAATGGTACAAAACAAGTATCAATTCAGTAAGAAAAGAACTATGAATTTTGAGTTTTGATGTTTTCCCAGACTAGTGATATGCAGCAGGATAATGTCTCACAGTGCTTGGCAGCAGCAGGGAGCCACAGTTCCCAGTCAAACACAGGATCACAAGCAAAGATGACCAATAATCTACAGTGTACTGTGTCACTGATCTATGATGCTTGGGAAATTGGGTATCTTGAATGTATTTTTGACTTAAGATATTTCCAACTCAGAGTAGGTTTATGGGGCCATAGCCTCATCCTAAGTTAAGGGGCCTCTGTAGTTAGAACCTGTGCACTTATCCGTGTGGTCAATCTCTGCCTTGATTAGAGAGTTTAATCCATTTATACACAAATAATCTGGGTAACCTTTCCTGATCCATA
>NW_004524625.1:294352-296035 GCF_000260255.1 Octodon degus | reverse complement strand
TCCACGGCGAGTTTCTTTGTGATAATCATGGAGATTACACTTAATACTCTAAAGTAACAATCGAATTTGAACTGTTTCACTCTAACTTCAGTAACACAGATTCTTTTCTGTCTTGACCCATTTTGGTTATCGATTTCACAAAACTACATCTTTATTTATTGTGTTCTGAAGCATAAGCTGAAGTTTTAAAATAGTTTCTTAAATTATATAGGAAACAAAAAGTGGAATTATAACATCATTGTTACAATAATGGCAGCATTTATAACTACCTATACATTTATCCTTATTGAGATCTTTAGTTTTTCATACAGCTTCAAGGTATTATGTCCTTACCAATCATGCTATAGAAATCCCTTGCTGCTGCAGTGGCAACAAACTCAGGTTTTATGTCTTTGAAAGGACATTTGCAGTAGATACAGGCTTCTTGGTTGACATGTTTTCTTTTAGCATTTTGAATATACCAGTATGTTACTTTCTGACCTTCAGAGTTTCTGATGAGTACATTGATAATATTATTTACAATTCCTGGTATGTATGGTTGCTTCTGTCTTACTGCTATCAAGATTTTAAAAATTCTAGCTCAGGCTTCTGGCAATTTAATTATCATATACCTCATGGTGGGTCTTTGAGTTGGTCTTACTCAGAGTTTGTTCATTGAGCTTTTTGAATGCTTACACTTATATTTTCTATGAAATTTGGAAAATGTTCAGTTATTATTTCTTCAAATTCTTTCGGCTCATTTCTCTCCTTTGTTCTTCTAAGACTCCCGAGTGCATACACTGGTCTGCTCAATTATATCCAACCAGCTGTCTCCATTTTTCTTTAATCATTTTTGTTTCTCAGAGTTGGCAATATCCACTGTCCTGTCTTCAGATTTGCTTCTTTTGCCTCCTAAAATCTGTCTTTGAATCCCTGTAGTGAATTTTTATTTCAGCTATTGTACTTTTCAGTTCCAGAATTTCTTTTTGGTTTCTTTATAGAATTTATCTGTGAGAACTTCACATATTTGTTCACATATCATTTTTTGTGACTTTTTCCACATTTCTCTTTTAGCATCTTTAGCAGAATCTTTTTTAAAGGAAAATCTTTTTAAAATAGATCTCTATCAAGTCTTCAGTTTCTGCTTGTTTATTTATTCCAATGAATGAGCTATCCTTTTCCATTCCCTTGTATGCCTTGGGGTATTGTGTTGAAAACTGGACCTTTTAAGCTAATGCTCTGGTAGCTCTGGAAATAAGATTCTCGCCTTTGCCTGAGGTTTGCTGTTTTGGGGGTCAGTTATTGTCACTGTTGAAAGGTACCAATGCCAAAGACCAGCCTGAGATGTAATATAAACTAATGCTCTTCCTGGCTCTTTTCTAACGTGTGAGGCCACTTTGTAATGTTTTTCATATTTAGCTTTTTAAAGATTGTAGTGCTGGGATTGAACCTAGGCCCTGCAGCATCTAGGCAAGTGCTGCATCACCAGACTATATCCCCAGGCCTTATTCAATTGCTTTTATTTTATTTTTTCAGCAAAACAAACTTTTATTTTCTTGGCCATAATGATTGATAAATATGTCTCAAATAAGAAGTAGTGTGTGTAGAATAAATCACTTGTGCCTTTCACAACAGAACGCTCTTCATGCTCATTTCTTGTATTGTCCTCTAAAAGGCAAGAATTAGCAAATAATAATCCTGTAC
>NW_004524625.1:263163-294017 GCF_000260255.1 Octodon degus | reverse complement strand
AAAAAAAAAAAAAAAAAAAAAAAAAAATAGGAAGCCTCAAGACATCCTCCTACTGATAACCAGCCTGAGATGTAATATAAACTAATGCTCTTCCTGGCTCTTTTAATGGTTACTTCCATTATTTTCCCTTTTTTGTTTTACTTTATTTTTTATCAATTGCCTTTAAATGGGCTAATCTAGCTCTCAAAGAGAAAAAGAAAAGAAAAACAAAACAAAACAAAAAAACCATGGTGGAGAACAGCAGCTCTTCAGATTCCCTAGAAGTTGTCTTAGCTGGAGGAAAGGGTCTTGCAGCACTTGGAAGGTCCAACAACAAAATTTATTGCTTCTTTGTCCTCATATTTTTGATCAGAGACAGCAATCAGAACCAGAGCTCCGGTCCCAGCATTCAGGACAGTGTCCTTCCCATGCTCCCTTGGTTCTCACAGGCTGTGTGCAGGTTTTTCCAGGTATACGTGCACAGCTGCAGGACTAGCTACAACTATACTGCAAAATGAACTAAATGAAATTAGCTTCAGGGGCTGGGGAGATAGCTCAGTGGTCTAAGCACCTGTCTGGCAAGCACAAGCACCCCAGTTTTATCCCCAGTACTGTATGCCGGGCTAGGGAGACCCTGTGCCAAATAAATAAACAAACAAACAAATTAAAAAACAAACAAAAAAAGGAACTAGCTTCAATTTCTTGTCTAATAAGCCCTTTGAACTTTCAAGAATACAGTAGACCCTAGAGTTCCAAAGCAGTCATAGCAGACAGCTTCTACCAGCAACTGTCTCAGTAGGAGGATGTCTTGAGGCTTCCTACTGTTACCTTCCTAGAATCCTCTTCCGTATGTACAAAAAATGTAGGAAATGTTCCTGTGATGTAGAATGAATTAATAAACCGTAAAAGTAGTTAACAATGTTCATCAAGCTCCTACTATATTGCAGGCTCTGTCTGAAATAGTCTACATAGATTGATTCATTTAATCTTTATTCAACCTTTGCAGTAGGAGTTATTTATTTCCTTCACTTTACAGATAAAAGTAAGGCAGAGAGAGACTGGGGTAAGAACTTGTCCATTCTGAGGCTGGGATTTAAACCTTAGGGATTCAGCTCCAACGAATGCACCTTGCCTTAATGAATAAATCTGTCTCAGTTACTCTTCTCTCATTGCTAAGACAAATACTTGACACTCAAAATGAAGGAAGGAAAGGTTCATTTAGCTCACAGTTACTGGAGGTTTCAGTCCATAGTCAGCTGGCTCCAAGACAAAGCGGCACATGGCAGACAGCATCCATTCATGGTGACAGCAAAGAGCAAAAGAGCAAAGTGGAGGAGTAGCACCAAAGATAGCAACAGAGAGAGGCAATCTGTCTCTCTTGTGTTACATTCAGGCTATCTACCCTAGGCTGGGGGAAGTACTCACCCATAATCCCAGAAGTACTAAAATCCATAATCCCAGTGGATCATGAGTTAATCTCAAACTCTAGAAGTCTCCACCCCATGAGTGCATGAGGCTTTGGGGGAACAACTAGACACAAACCACAATAGAATCAATGATTGAACCATCATATTCTTTTTTTTTTTTCTATTTAGGGAAGGGCCTATAGGGTGTTCATGGTCTCACTACTAGATCAGACTTTAGTGATTCCCCTGTTTACCAGCTCCCAAGAGTGAGGATTATAGGCACACGCCACCACATGGTCTCAATTACTGTCTCAGTGTGCCCCAGGGACAGGGCAGGCATGGCAGGCCAGGGGATCAAACCCCAGGCCCCTGGGCCTGCTTGCAGGCACTTTAATCTGCTATTTGGATGGCCTGAACCATCATGTTCTTAACGGAGTTTTCCTCAGCATACCAAGACAGCAGAGAGGACAGGGAGCCCAGAAAGGGGTCTTCCTGAAGTGGTGATACCTGAGTCAAAGTTGAAATAAGTGATCTAAGGTGGGGCAAGGAACATTTCTGAAAGAGCAAAGATCTTGAACTGCCAACATCTGCGGGGAGCCCTAACAGGTGAGGATGCAGAGCCTCAGGAGGCAGGAAGCAGGCAGGACTGTAGAACAGGCTGTGCTGAGCCACAAACCAAGTGCCTTCAGACTCAGTGGAAGAGAAACCGTGGGAAATGAAAATGTCTTTGCGAAGGAGGTGGCAGGTTTGGAAAGCAGTGGAGACTGCAGCTGGTGGAATGGGCTGAGAAAAGCATTCCAGGCAGGGGAAAAAGCTTGAGGGTGGGAGAGTGGGAGAGAAATATTTAGGGCCCACTGGATCTAGCAGGAGGGAGGAGTGCTTGTCATACAGTGACTGCTGAGACATCAGCAAGGCCAGCACGTGAAACTAGACCTGGCTGGAATTATCTCGTTGAGCCAGTCTCAAGGTCCAGCTGTGCAGCCGTCAATCAGGCATTCCAAACCCATTTCCACATCTGTAGAATAGAGGTAATAATCAACTACCGAAGAACTTTGCTCAGAGGATTAAGAATAAGAAGGTATGGGGAAGGACTGCAAATCCTAAGACATTCTATTAGGTTCCCCAGTTCTCAACCTAACCAAGGGACTTTAGGAAATATGCCACATGCCAACCCTGACTGACAGAATCAGAAAGGGGAGGGAGACACATTCTTTTCCCTCCAGTTCTTGTTTTCTGTTCTATCTTATGTGGCCCAGAGGCTTTGCTGACTTTGGACCTGGTGTCTTCTGACAGCCGGAAAGAAGAAAATGCAGCAGGAAAAAACAGAGGCTTGTGGAGATGTTCAAAAGATGGGAAATGAGCAAAGCAACTGAGATTAGAGATATCTTCTGACCACCACTGGAGAGTTCTCCAAGAAAGAGATCCTCAAGCAACCCTCCTAGGCCACGGGAGGCTGGCCAGGTAAGTGAGTTAAAAGCACACAGCACTCCATAGCTCACAGCCTATTTGCATCTGCATGAACTCTTGTGATCTTCCGACTGTGTCTGGGAGGCAAGGCTTCTTACTTCTTCCCATTGTACATGTCAGAAGACTAAGGTTCTAGGGGAGGAAGACATTGCCCAAGGTCCAAGCTAGCCAGAGACAGAGCGACAATGTGCGCTTAGATTTCCTGAACTTTCTACTATACCACTGTCTACCTTTTGTGGAGCCTGCAAGGTAGCAGAAAGAGCAATAGAGTCCTAAGTCCTAGCTATGCAGAGAATAGACTGTGTCTTAGTGATTTTCTCTTTGCTGAGACATTCTACCTGACACCCACAACTCTAAGGACTAGAGGCTTATTTTGGCTCACACTTTGTAGAGGTTTCATTCCATAGTCTGCTGGTCCCAGGGAAAGGTAGTGTGGCAGGGACATGGCCATGAATTGCACATGGTATGGCAGGCAGGAGGCAGAGAGAGCAATCTAGGCAGGATGGAAGGAGATAGACCCTTCAGGTCACACCCCCAGAACCAACTCCTCGGGCCAGGCTTCAGTTCCCAAAGCAGTTAGTTCTAAACTTACCAGTGGACTAATCTACTGATAAATATCACACTATGTGATCCAATCGTTTTCCTTAAGCCCCACCTATGAATGCACGAGGCTTAGGGCATCATCTCGATTCAGAACCGTAACATCGAGTACCTCTGAGTTGACCTCTTGCACTTTCTAGGCTTCTCCACTATCAACCCAAGGTGGTTGTTGTTGGGATTAAATGTCTGAATGATTTTAAAAACACCCAGCATGTTTTCTGACATGTCACAGTGGCCAGGATGACTTCAAGAAGGGTGAAGGGAGTGGAAAACAAAACACAAAAACACTTCTTAAATACAAAGTGACAGTTAACACTGTAGTAGGGTGAGGGACTGACTTTGGCAGAGAGCTTCAGGAGGAAGGGACCCTGGGTGCAAACTAGAAGAAATGGAGGGTGCCCTCCTCCCCTCTATATGGTGGAGGTTTGGAGATGAAGAGGGGTGGTCAGAGGTAGAGGCCAGGAGGCCATATCACATAGGCCTCCAACACCACACAAAGGAGTATGGCTTTTGCCAGTGAAGGGTTAAGCAGGCAAATGTCATGACTCATTTTGTGGATTTGTAGTTTAGAAAGGTCTCTCTTCCTGCAGTTTGGACTTACACAGGCGCACAGGAGCAAAGGGAGGGAAGAGTCTAGAGGCAAAGACCCTGTTAACCAGAAGCACAGCCATGCAGGAGGGGAAAGCTGCTGAGATTCTCCAGCTGAAGGTCCTGGAGGCCACCTCCTAGAAAAAGATCAAGGGCAAGTGAATGGGAAAGCTCAGAAACTACTCTAGCTCCAAGCAAGGTGTGAAGAATTATGTATCATATTAATAGTACGCGAGAGGCTCTTTAGCGGGCCAGCTGGGAAATATACCTTTCACTCCAAGCAAGAAAGGAGGACAGTTTTTAGGCCAACGCAAGAGGCAACGGACCCCTTCAAGGCTCCCTGTCACAGAGTAGAGGAGGTGTCCACAGAGGATGGACAAGCCATTCAGTTCCCCGTCCCTCCCCTCATCAGCCTGCAGAATTTTTGGCTTCCACCCCACTACCTGATGGGAGATATTTTAGCAATTACAACCACATATGGTGGCTCTTCCTGGGAGCTAGAATGGTTTTCCTAAGTTACCTTGTTTACGCCTCAGTTGTAGAAACTGTTTCTGAGAGGTCAGGTAACTTGCCTAAGCTTACTCAGGGCTGTTCAGTACTGTACAGGGCTGGAACCTGGGCCTGTCTCAGCTTGACCCTGCCCAGATGCTGGGTTAGGCCCCTTTCCTATCCAGGCAGGAAGCCTCAGGAAGTGGGGCAGGGGAAGGAGAGTTCAGAAACCTCCCTGAAGCCTCTGATGTGGACAAAGTTAAATTCTAGTAGCCTGAGTATTAAGTCCAACTGTGAGAAAGCCTGCGATACCAGTGCGGAGGGTTTTGTGAGAATTCTTGAATTGGAAGATCTCAAAGGTCTCCCCCACTGGGAAGGATGATGAGTGTAGGGGAAAGAAGGCTCCGCACTTGTAGGCCCAGGCCCTGCTGCCCTCATCCTGTACCTCTCTAACTGGTGGGGTCCACTGGTCTCAGTCTATGTGACCCTATAACCACAGGAGCCCTGCAAGACCACTTCATTCTCTGAGCAGCAGGTCTGCCTTTGTAGGGGAGACCCTCCTTCTTTTTCCAGGGGAACCTTCGCACACCCAGGATCACACACACACACACACACACACACACACACACACACACACACACACAAAGAGGCCTGAGCCCAACCAACGTTTTGTTTGTTTTTTAAAGTAATTAGGAAAGGAATAAAAGGGCTGGAAGTAGCAAGTCTGGGCTAGGCAGGAGCGCATTGCCCAACGTTTCCGTGTCTCCAAAGTGGAGCAGAAGTTCTTGGGAGGTCCAGGGCGGGACCGAAGCCTCTTGGTCCCCACCCCTACCCTCTCCAAGAACTGTCCCCCTCCAGTTTTTCCTTCCAGGGAACGCATCCATCACGTATTTTTTCCCTGCAAGCCTCTGTTTTAAAAGGTTTCTTGGCTTTGTTTCGCTTGCTTTCCTGCCTCTGTTAGCACACAGAGGTGTGGGAATGGCCGGACTGGCCGCTGAAGGAGGAGGGAACAGACTTAAACTGTTGCCTGGCCCCTACAGCTTCCCTGCCTAGAAATCCGGGCTGAAGCTGATCTTTCTCTCATAAAAGAAACAAGTAAGTCTGCGGGTTTTCTCCTCGCCCGGCCTGCCAGCTCTTCTGCCTAAGCGCAGGGCTCCTCGGTCAGCCAGTGTTTCTTTCCTCCAGGTTCTTTAGTCTCTCACACGAACTAGACATCTTCGACGCTGAAAATAAATTGGGCGGGGCAGGGGTGGAATCCGAGGAGAGGAGATCCTCTTGCCCTCATCCTCTTTCTTACCAACAACTCCTCCTTGCCACGCACACACACAGGCACACACACTTCGCGACCTCCAGATGTTCCCGACCGTGCGGCCATCTGCTGAAACTGCTCGGGCGCTGCGGGGAGGGGGCGGGGAGCAGGGATGCAGGAAGCCGGGAGCGGGGCCTGGTGGAGTGGGCGGGAGCTGAGCACTTTTGAGACGCTCCCTAGGGTGGGACCCCGGTTCGGGCGGGGGTGGGGCTGAGGGAGCGGCGGGCCAGACAGGCACTTTGGCGACACTCCCCGAGCCTCCCGGCGCGGGTTCCAGCCGTCCCTGGGCGGGGGTCCGCGGGGAGTAGAGGCAGGCGGGGCCGGGGGCCGGGGGCCTGGAGCAGGGGGCGGGGTCGGGGCCGCGCTGCTCCGGGAAAGCGCCAGCTTGAGTGCCCACGCCGGCCGCCTAGGTGAGCGCGCCGGGCGGCAGCCGCGCAGCCTTCAGGTGGGTGCGAGTCCCAGGCGCTGGGCGGGCTGCGGCGACGGTTTCTGAGCGCTGACCGGAGCTGGCCGCGGCGTCCGCAGGCGGGCGGGGCTGGGTCCCGCGGGGCCCCTCAACTTTTCCGGGACTGGGGAACCCGTACCGAGGGGAGGGGGCTTCCCGCAGACAAAGGCTCTGCCGGGTGGCCCGGGCGTGGGCCGGAGCCCCTGGGGCCTTTGTGCGGACACGCGCATCGCGGTCGTGGGCTTTGTGGCTTGTGCTCGGGCCATGCTCTGCCCGCGCCTTTGTGTGTCCGCGCCGCTGCGGTCGCGCGTGGGCGCGGGTGGACGCGGCCTGTGGCCTCAGTCGTGGACCAGGCCGTCGACGTGTCTGGTGGGCGGCAGAGGAGCGAGTGCGCGGGAGCCGGACGCCGCCCCAGCCCCGTGCTTTTCCGCACCCCCCGCCCCAGTTGGCTTCAAACTTTTCTCTGGGTGCCTAGGGCCCTAACTGCGTCCTCCCCCTGGCCACCACCCCCCGAAGGGTAGCGGGGTTGGGGGTTTTGGCCACCTTCGCCCTCACCTCTGGAGGTCCTTTGGGCTGCGCGGAGATGGGAGAGGACTAGTGGGTGGGGGTTCGGCGGCTTCTGAGGACTGGTCGGGGTCTGGACGGGGCGGAGCGAGCAGGACACCCTGCAGACTCGCTGGAGGAGGGAGGAGAGCGCCCCAGGGAGGAGAGTGAGTGTGATCGAGAGACTTCTGTTTAGTCCAGAAGCCGGCTCCAGCCCTCTCTCTGACTGGAGCCATCCCTGGTCTGCAGCCTTTCCGGGGTGAGGGGACCAGCCCGCCGAGCAGGTAGGTGGGAAGCCTCCGCGTGCCTAGCACAGGCCTGCTCTCCGCCTCGCCTCAAGGACCCCCGAGATGGGTTGGGGAAGAGGAACCGATCACACGCCGTTTTCCGTGGGACAGTTACAGGCGCCCTGTCAGCCTCGAGCTCCCTAGGATGTTGCTCAGTTTCCCTGAGTCGAGGTTTGCCCTAGTAGCAGCTTGCTGTCCGGATAACCAGAGCTGTCCACCCTCGCTGCGTCTGCCTAGGTTACTCAAACTTCTCACTGTGCTGTGGCCTTGGGATAGGTCTAGACTTGTAAAGCCCAGGTACTGGTCAGAGCGGCAGAGGGCTCAGTCCCAATGGCTTTTGATCCTGCGTGGTGTAGATAACCCTAACACCAGCCTATCTTCCCCAAAGAGCATAATGAGGACCTTCACCCCACGCTGCACACCAGGGGGAGGGCGCTGGCCTCTGCCATGGGAAGGAGGGCATGCGGACACTTTCCCTATGTCTCTGGGCCTTCTGGAAGGGTGATAGGGACAACCTCTCTCCCTCCTTGCTTTCTGACTGATCGCCTGAGGTCCCAGAACCTGGAAATGCTTTGATATGTAACATACACCTCCTTTCTATCTTGACCGGTTCTTGGGCAGAACTGCTCCCAAGGAAGGGGAGGCAGGAATGCAACTCAGGTTTCTAACACCCTTCTCCACTGAGGCAAAAGCAAAAGCAGAGGACTCAGAAATGGAAGAAAAGAAGGAATTGACAGCTGTTTTTTTCATTTTTTTTAACCTTATGTTTTAAAAGACAGCTTATTGGTGGGCAGAAATCAGATCTCATTTGAACTTCTGATTCAAAGCAGCGGTGGTGCATTGAATAGTTCACTCATCCTGCTGGACAGGGTGGTGGCGCACACCTATGTGATCTCAGCGATTCTCCATGGCTGAGGGTAAAAAAGCAGTTCACGTCACTTCTTAGGGCAAAGCAGGGCTATCCTTGGGAACTGAGGATACTTTCTAAGGAGGGCTGGGCCCACCCTGGAAGTCTGCTATCAAAGCAACTTTTAAGGACAGGCTAATGGATGAGGGGCTCAACAGAGCAGATGATTCTGCTCCTGCACAGTGTTGGTGGTTTTTTTTTTTTTTTTTTCATCCTAGGGATGAAATCCAGGGCTTCATATACGCTAGGCAAGCAATCTCTGGTCGAGCTGCAGCAGTATCCAAAAGCCAGAGGGCCTTTTTTTGAGATAGTGTTTTATTAAGTTTTCCAGAATAGTTTCAAACTTGTAATCCTCCTGCCTCAGTCTCATGGGTAGCTGAAATTAGAAGTAGCTGGGATTACCTTTTTTTTTTTGAGATAGTGTTTTATTAAGTTTTCCAGAATAGTTTCAAACTTGTAATCCTCCTGCCTCAGTCTCATGGGTAGCTGAAATTAGAAGTAGCTGGGATTACCCATAGCTGCTCAGGTTGTGAAGTCAGTGAATGCACAGGGGAGGCAGGAAGGGATGCCTACAGAGGCAACAGCATGTGTGGGACTCCATGGGCTCTGAAAACAGTACAGAGGAGGTCAGTACTATTGACTGTCGGAGGTAAGGTCCGGGGCTGGGGAACTGGAGTTGACCTGGAGATAAGTGGGAAGGCCAAATTACTGAGAATCACTATAAGCTGAGATTTGAACCTTGGGTACTAGAGACCTGTAGGAGGGCCTACAGGCAAAACTGATTAGGATTGCCCTTTCACAAAACCCTCTGGCTTTTGGATACTGCTGGAGGCTAAGACCAATCTGGAGGCAGTGTTCTAGAGGTAGAAGGTCCAGGTTTGTCTCCCACTCCATTGCTCTGTGGTGAGGGGACAATTCACTGGTCTGATTTTTAGTCTCCTCATCCTTCAAATGAGGGCGCTAATTGCTGCCCTGAGGTCTGTTGTGTACATTAAATGGAATAATGACTAACGTGTGTTAATAAGATGAGAAGAGGTTTGGAGCATGCATTGTGGTATACAGACATTTGCTGGGTGGTACTCACAAGAGAAGGGCGTTAAGTTCAAATCCAGCTTGTAGTTATCCTCAGCCTTCAGTTCAGCTCCAGTTCTACCAGGAGTCTAAACCTGATTACACTGCTTGACAAAGGCTTAAGTATTTTGAAAGCATCCTTGTGTGGAAGGAAGTTTGCTCCCCTGACATTTCATTCATCTGATTTAACCCCTTCATGTGGCAGTGGAACTAGACATAGATTCTTGTACACAGACAGAGCCGTGTGAGTACAGGCTGAGGTGACACTTTGGTGAATGAGGGCAGATTATGTTGGAAAGACCTCATAGAGGAGGCAACTTTTAAATCAAGCAACCAAGAGTTTGCAGTAGGGTCCCCCTTTGTTGTCATTGTCAGAAGGGGCAGCCCAAGCAAAGGCAGGAGGTCCTAGGGAAGTACTGGGTCTCTAGCTAGAAAGCTGTCTTTGTGAAGTGGGCTTTAAACAGTGCAAGTGGGCCTCCTGACCTGGCCTGGTCAGAGTGAGGGAGAAGGAAGGCAGTGACCTACCCACCCTGGAGTGGCTGCTCACTTGACACCAAGTCTTCACTCTGTCACAGGCAACACAACTGCTTCAGTCTGCTTCAGCCTCTGTGACTCTCCCAATTCCCGCTTACCAGTGCCTGGTAGGGGCCCTGGGTGGTGCCCTGAAGCAGAATCCAAGGCCTCAAAAAGTGTATTTGGGTTTTCTCCATCCTGTGCCCCTTTCTAGCCTAGGCATCTGCTGGTAAGCTCTTTCTTTTCCCTGGCCCCTGTACGCACCCATTGGGTGGGGGGAGGTCAATGTGCCGCTTGGGCTGAGTCTTCACTTTCCTTCAGTAATTACCTCACAGTGACCTACTGGCACAGTACTAGGCCTCTCACCATGGTACAGGTGAACCCTTAAAATTCCAGCCTCAAGTAGGGGCACACTGGAGCCTCACAGTAGGTAAAGGCCTGTCTGGAAGGGCCCAGTCTGCAGAGTTATAAACTGCTCCTTGTGTGTACATGTTCTGGTTCACATCTACAGGGACTTGAACATTATCAGGAGGAAGAAATATTGGAAGGAGAAAACAGTACCAGCCTTGCTGTCACTCTTGATGAGGCTACTGGGCTTTCAGGCCCCACCTCAGTACAATAGGGACATTTGACACGATGTTGCAGAGTGACTGAAGAGATAACAGTTGAGGAAGTGGTTGAGGAAAAGGCTGAGAGGTTCTTTTGGTATTGGTCATTTTCTAAATATGTAGAACTTTCATAGAGAACCAGGTATATGCCAGGCCCAGTGCTGTGGTCCCTTGTCACACACAGGGCAGACAGGCAAATACGTGATTATAGCCTAACCCTGTTAGCACTAAGCGGTCATCCACACATTTGTAAGCTGAAGTAATGTGGCATAGGGAGCCCTGAACGTGGAGCTAAGATGTCAGGCTCTGAGTGCTGGTTTCCCTGCTATCCAGGTGAATACTGCTCAAGTGCTTGCCTATGATCTCTGTGGTCAGGGCTGAGGTGTGGCAGAGAGGAGATGGCCATGAAAGCGAGGTGAATTGGTGGGCTTGCACGCATGGCATGTGCAGCATTAGTGATTCGGTAGGGACAGTTGGCCCTGGCAGGCTTTGGCCCTGTAACCCAACCTGCAATTCCAGAGCTGATTAAGTAGGTGGAGGGCAGGACCCTTGTGAAATTTCCATCTGGGGATTTCACTGGCATCAGCTTGCTCATGACCAAGGGACCAGGAAGAGGGGAGGGGGAGGAGAAGCAGCTGGTTGAGGCAGAGGCCCAGTTCACATAGGTGCTGGGCCCTGGGCCAGGTTGCACCTTGGCTCCCTCCCCACCTGGTTTTTGCATGTAGAGCACCCTGTTAAAGTTGGGGGCAGGACATAGAGCATTCTATGGTCCAGAGCAGCTATTATGTGGCACTAGTGCAGGCAACTAGGACGAGGGAGGTTCTAGCTATAACCTGTCCCCTGCTGTCAGAGGAAGGAGGCTGGGGACCTGATAGTCATCAGCAACATAGCTGGAGGAGTTGGCACAGGAGCTGCAGCCTGCTGCGCACCTGGCCCTTCTCAGGGAAAGCTATGAAGAAGACATCGTCATTGCCTTCAGGAAGCCTTGTAAGCTGCTGCGGTCACTCTCCCAGGCAGTAGGCACTTACACAGGGCAGTACTGAACAGAATGCTTTATGTTCTGTCACAGTCCTCTGCTCTTATCTCAGTTGAGGACACCAGGGCTGGTAGGCAGAGCTGGATTCACTTCTGGTTCTGGGACCTAGCAACCACCCTCTTCTTGGGCTCCTTGATCATCCAGCTCTTGTTGGTGCGTGCCCTTGGCTGGCTGCTCTGTCCCAGACGAGGAAGGGTGCACAGGTGGGGAAGTCCAAGCTCTGCCTCAAGCTGTTCACCATGCAAGTCTGAGCAGAGAATTTGTCTCTGAAGGAGGCCTGTTGATGGCCTGTGGTGTGAGAGGCCAGGCGGGAGGGGAGGCTGGGAGTGAGCCCGCGTGGACAGAGCAGGCTTTGTCCTCTGTGGGGCCAGGCCAGCAGGGGAGATGTGTGCCGTGCTTGCCGCAGTGTGAGGGTCCGTACCCAGTGCCGGGGCCCTGGCATCACTGCCCCCCTCTGCATCTCCATCACCACTGACTTTCAAGCCACGAGATTCTCTGAGTTTGGCAGGTGTGATTGAAGGCTGAAAGTTGTTGAGTGTCCACCATCAAGGTGATGGCTCTCGCCACTCTGACTCCCGAGCAGGGTGCACCTCCAGGTGAGCGTGTAGGCACAGGACCAGGCAGGATGGAGAGCACTAGCAGATGCCCCTGGCCGGGAAAGTTTGATTCCTGTAGGTAGGAGCAGAACCCCAGAGGGCAGTACATGTGGCCCTGAGCGAGAGCTCTTTGCGGCAGGTATCTCTCAACAGGGCTTGGTTGTCAAGAGGAGAGAACTTCTGGAATCATTAAGGCCATAGTTTACTCTTGCCCTTGTGGGCCATGAGCAAACTTTCCTCAGAATCAGTGTGAATTTGGCACTCAGCCCGACCACAAATACCTCTTGCCTTTGTCCCTGTAGAGCCTTAGAGTGTGTCCCTCCAGTGGGGGAAATGGGTGTGCTGGAGGCTGGGGGCCGGTGCAGTTCTGAGGCAGTTAGGGACCCAGTCCTGAGGCAGAGGCCCTTTTCCTCCTGCCCCTCTGTTCTGGTCCATGAGTAGATATCTTCTATCTGCAGTTTAGAGTTTGGAAAAAAGGGATGAATCTTGGCGGAAAGATCCTTTTCCCCTGCCACCCTTGGCGGCCACTGTCTGTCTTTCCCTTCCTTCTGAGGGGAAAGATCTGGCTTCAGGGTGAGCAATGTTAATACTGCTGGATAGGTGGGAAAGCCAGACATGGAAGCAAAGGTCACACAGATTCATGTGTGCTGGGTCCAAGGCTGGCATTAGTGGTCTTGCGACACATGGGTCTTTGTCCCCATTGCTAGTCTGTAAGCTCTAAGAGGTCAAGGTGCTGGTGTCTTCAGTCCCTCCCATATTCCAAAATAGCCTCGCCCTGTACTTTGTATTATGTAGGGATTTAATAAATGATTTTGTTAAATTTTAAAGTCCTGAGACTCCTGCAGTTTATAGAGGAGATGGAACTTGACCATCTCCCATGGGAGCAGCTTGGGACAGCAGGGACTAAGAACTAGGGCTCCTGATATCCTTTGGAACTTGTTACCCTGCCTCTGGGTCATTGTCCTGGAAGGTGGTAAAGATGTGTATCCTTGGGTTCTCCTCTGGGAACTTCATCTGGAGTACAGTCTGGGGGAGAGACAGCCTGAAACAGCATGTTAGTATCCTGACCTTGCTGGGCCTGTTCCCCAAGGTTCCCTCATCTTCTCTCCTCATAACTTTTTGATGTCAGGCAGCTCAGCAAGTAACTTCTGTTTTCTTTACTACAAGTGGGGATTATGTTTCTGGCCTGGTTTGTTGACTGAGGACTGGATGAGAGGAGGTCTGTCAAGGCCCAGTATATGGTGGAAGCTGGCTCTTGTCACAGTGGCCCCTCCGGCTGAGGATGCTCTGGACCCAAGCCTGGTGTGGAGTAATTGCCTTAGGAGCATTCTCCTTCCTTGTCATGGGATGGGGTGGTGACCTCAGCCTGCCCCCTTGCATCTGGTGTTACTGCCTGAGTTCTAGCGGTGCTCGGGAAAGACTTCTCTGTATGTGCGGTCTTCCTGTGAGGGTTATCTACTGCTGTGAGGTGTGCAGGGCAGGCTTTGCTGCCCTATGGTACTGAGGACAAGAGGCTAGAGGGGACAGTGTTGGGGTTGGGTTTGAGCTGCCTGTTACATAAGCAGGAGGTCATGAGCGAGCGGCTTGGCCTTTCATGGGCACATTGTATAATCACCTCTGTGAAACCAAATGGTAATCTCAGGGCCCTGTGTGGTGTTTGCTTAAACCCCAAGAAGGGTGGGTCTGAACAGATCCGCTTAGCAGGGGAGGCAGGGCTTGTAGTGGTAATGAACTCTGTGGGAGGAGCTCCCCCAGGGGAACAAAGGGGGCCTGAAGCAGCTTAATATTTTCCTTCTGTTCCAGACCTTGGAACACTCTGTCCTGCCTCAGCTGGGACCAAGCCCAGGATGCACCTGGGTTGGGTTTAATCCTCAAATTGGCCTCTACAAAAGAAAAGGGCAAAAAACAGGGGCCTGTTTTGGGGGGGAGGTGGTGGTGTCAGGAGAACCTCCTTGTCCCAGGCCCTGTGCAGAGCTCAAAGACAGATCAAGTGGCTGCACCTCTAAAGTTTCATGCAGGCCCGTAATGCTATCCAGCTGCTTCTTCCCTACCCCTCTGGCCACAGTCTCAAAGGTGGGAGGGTCCCTGGCTCCCTTTCCCCACCACCTCTACTCCCTTCCCTGAAGGCTAGTGGAAAGGAAGAGATAGGTAAGAGGAGCCCAGCCAGGAGCCGCTGCGCAGAGATGGGTAGCCTCAGACCCCAAGCTGTCAGTTAGGGACTCTCACTGTGCCACCGCCTGGTTCCCAGGCTAGTGCCGCTGAGCCCCAGCCCTGGGAGCCACAGGGAGCATTAATGAGCACAGGCTCCGAATGGGTGGATGGAGGGGTGCGTGATCATTAGGTGTGACAAGATACACATACTGCCTGGCACACATGACAGCTACTGTTGCAGCTATACAGAAAGGGAAACTTAGGAGAGGGGAGGGGAGGTGGCTTGCACTGTGACAGATGTTTGTGGGAAAAGCCCCTTCTGGAGGCTGCCTCTCCACCGGCTCACTTCCAGGCCTCTTGGAGGCAGCACATTTAAATAGAGGAATGGAAATTGGATAGCCCTGCGTTCTAATCCTGCCCTGCCTTGTACTGGTGTGGGGTCCTCTCTGCGTTTCTGTTCTGCATCTCCTTAACGGGGGAATGAGCCCACCTGCCTGCCCCAGGTTAGTGCAAGGATCACAGAGCTGTGAGAATTCTGTCAACTAGGGGCAGCACAATGAGACAGGGGCTCAGGGTGGCTGCCCCCCAGGCCCAACTGGGAATCTAGACACAGGGTCTCCAGCTGGAAGGAAGGCCCTGCCTCAGGAAGACTGAGCGCAGGGCTGAGGTGACTCAGTGGGGCTCATTGCAGGGGGAGCAGCAGCACCTTGTTCTCGGGAGTGGGAGTGGGACTCAGCCACTACATGGGCCCGAGCTTCCTGTGTGTGTGCCCCGTCAAGTGCCATAGCACTTAGCTGAGAGGCCGTGGGTATGTTTGTAAAGTCTCAAAGGCTCTGCTGTTTCCTCTTGGTGAAATGGAGATTTAATTTCTGCCCTGAAGGGTGGTTGTGGAGGTCAGTGAGACAGTGCCAGGAGGCAGCTGGCCCAGTACCCACTGTGTAGCGTATGCCCAGCCGAGGTGACTGGAGTACCCTAAGCCTAGCTCTATGCTGGGACCCCTTCCTTGGCAGGGACGAGGTCCACACCAGCCCACAGTCCCTAAGCCATCTGAGCTGGAGATGCAGCTTCTAGCTGCCCAGAGCCCCAGGGCACAGGCACGAAAGGCTTCAGAAAAGAGCCAGCCAGCGCAGGCCCTCTTGCATCTGCTGCTCTTATTTATTTATTTATTTATATGTTGTTTATTTATTTGGTACAGGGTCTCGCTGTGTGGCTCAGACTCACAGTGATTCACCTGTCTCAGCCTCTCCAGTGCTGGGATTACATGTGTGTGGCACCATGCCTGGTTTTGGTGGCCAGCATAGTATGCCTGGGGTTCTGAGGCCAGCATAGCATGTGGTACCAGGGATCAAACCCTGGTCTTTGCGCTTGCTAGGCAGGTGCTTAGACCACCAAGCCATCTCCCCAGGCCACATCTGCTGCTCTTGCTTATGATCATAAGTAGCTACTGTTTCTGGTTGAAAAGCCACCAACCTGCCATACCTTTTTCCATACTGGTAGGGAAGCAGGCCAGAGAGGAACACAGAGTAGGGATCCTAGAGTACTTCAGAACAGTATTCTGGGGTGGGTGCTGCGTCCAGCCCTGCTCCTGCCGTGCGGGGTGGGGTAGCAGCTTTCTGGGGTGTCCACCCTCACCTGTATGTGTGGCTCTCTCTCCAGTCCCCACCATGCTGTGGACCCTGCTGCTGCCCCCGCTGTTCCTGCTGGCTGTGAGTGGAGTGCAGACCACCCAGCCGTGCTTCCCTGGTTGCCAGTGCGAGGTGGAGACCTTCGGCCTCTTCGACAGCTTCAGCCTGACCCGTGTGGACTGCAGTGGCCTGGGCCCTCACATCGTGCCTGTGCCCATCCCTCTGGACACAGCCCATCTTGATTTGTCCTCCAACCGCCTGGAGACAGTGAACGAGTCAGTGTTGGCAGGGCCTGGCTACACTACTTTGGCTGGCCTAGATCTCAGCCATAACCTACTCTCTAGCATCTCGCCCACGGCCTTCTCTCGACTTCGCTACCTGGAGTCTCTGGACCTAAGTCACAATGGCCTGACAGCACTGCCAGCTAAGAGCTTCACCAGCTCCCCCCTGAGTGATGTGAACCTCAGCCACAACCAGCTCCAAGAGGTCTCTGTGTCTGCCTTTGCGACCCACAGCCAGGCCCGGGCACTGCACGTGGACCTCTCCCACAACCTCATTCACCACCTGGTCCCACAACCTGTGGGCTCTGGCTTGCCCATGCCCACCATTCAGAGTCTGAACCTGGCCTGGAACCGGCTGCGTGCTGTGCCCAATCTGTGGGACCTGCCCCTGCGCTATCTGAGCCTGGATGGGAACCCTCTGGTGGCCATTGGCCCAGGGGCCTTCACAGGGCTGGCAGGCCTTACTCATCTGTCTCTGGCCAGCCTGCAGGGTCTCCCCCAACTGGCATCCCATGGCTTTGGTGAACTGCCCAGCCTGCAGGTCCTGGACCTGTCAGGCAACCCCAAGCTCAAGTGGGTAGGAACTGAGGTGTTCTCGGGCCTGGGATCATTGCAGGAGCTGGACCTGTCGGGCACGGGACTGGTGCCCCTGCCTGAGGCCCTGTTGCATCACCTCCCAGCATTGCAGAGTGTCAGTGTGGGCCAGGGCACTCGGTGCTGGCGCCTGGTACGGGAAGGTGCCTACCCTCGGCAGCCTGGTTCCAGCCCCAAGGTGGCCCTGCACTGTGGAGACACCCAGGAATCTGTTGCCAGGCGCCCAGACATTTTGTGACGAATGATATAGCCTAGGGCCACATGACAGACTGCTGCCCTGGGCTTGCTCGGGTCCCATATAACTTATATTTTAATGTGCCAATGCCAGCAAGAGTCTGTGGGCCTAGTGGTGGCACCACCATGGAGCCACAGGCCTACCAACAGCTTTGTGTCTGGGCCAGCACCCAAGAACAAAGCCATTCCTTTGTCCCTGTTGCCCCTGCAGACCACAAGCAGAGGGGGATCGGTACCACGCCAGACTCTGGTCCCTATCTGCTCCCCTTCCTTACTTGTCCCACAAGTGCCTTGCCTCTTTGGGCTGAGCAGACCCACAGCAGGAAGAGGGTAGGTGGGAGCCACCACTGCAGGGCAGACTCAGGTCCACTGGATTGAGTGTCCCCTTGGCTCATAGCCCTGGCTCTTAGGGACAGGAGTCCCTTTTACAACTTATTCCTTCTTTGCTTTGGAACCCTAGGTAGAACTTTACTTACTGAAGGGATTAAAGAGAAAATTGAGTCCACCCTACTTATGGAACAGCTGGGAAAAACGAGGCCTAGAGAAGGAATGTAATCAGAGGTCCCCCTGGGTGGAAGTGTGACCAGTACCCGGCTTCCTACCTCCTGCCCAGGCCCTCTGTACTTCCTGTCTTCTTTAAACCATCCCTTTCCTGGGCTTCCCCGTGCTGTTTCTGCAGCAGGAGCAAAATGGATAAGGGGAGCATGGGTGCACTACCAGCTGTGTGGCACGCACAAGCAGGTCATTTCACCTTCCGGAGCCTCTGAGAGCTTAGGGCATGCCAGTCCTGGGTCTGCCACCTCCTCCTGTGGGGCAAGGTCTCCAAGAATCAAGACTGAAAAGATGCCTGTTTCCTTGGAGATGTGCAGGGATGCTGTGCTAGAGCCCCTGCAGTCCTCGCCTCCAGCGGCCCACCCTGACTTGGTCCCCACAGGCTGAGCTCACAGAGTCCTCGAGTTCCCTTCACCCTCACATAGGTAGGGTCTGCCTCACCACTTATACTCCATCCCGGGGTGACATCTCAGTTTCCCAACCCTGGGCTCTTTCCTTTGCCTTCATTTTATAAGAATTGTTGCCTTTTAAATGAATTGTCGCTTTCAACCCCCATCCCCCCTACCTCTGCTGGCAGGGGATGGAAACATGTCATTTATAAAACAGGAAGAGTTGCATTTGTTCACTTTTATGATACTGTGTTCTGGGCATGTGTTGGTCTTGGGTGGGAGCCAGCCCTCAGGGGCTCTGTGGGCATCCGGCTGTCCCACAGGCAGCCCCAGGCAGTGGGAGCTCTTTCTCCACCAGCCCAACCCAGCACCTGGTCCCACTTTGGTTTAATAAATGCTCTAAAGACCTCTTTCCATCATTCAAGCGACATTTGCCGACAGTGCCTAGACTGGGCTCTGGGCCCACAAGGAGGGATTAGGTCAGGACCTGGGGATATTGTTTGGCCTGAAAAGCCCTGCAGTCTGCCAGGATACGAGGGGAAGGTGATGCGAAGGAGGAGTTCCTCAGGGGCGCTGGGTTTTTGCTGCAGCCAGCACAGTGTACCTTCCTCACTCCTGGTCACCACAGCTCCACCAGCTGGGTGTTTGGCCATAACCTTGGGCACATGGCTGCCTTTGCCTGGCCGTTACTGTGGGACCCTGGCCTCTCCCCCATCTGTGCCCCCTCAACTTCCTGCTTACCAGGAGACCCCATTCCTGTCCTGCTTTAGGAGCTTTCCCTGAAGGACCCTCTCACCTCCTTCCTGTCAAATGACACAGTGTGGTACGTTGTTCATCTTCAGTGTTTCAGCCGTTTTGGCTCCGTAACTCCTGGCTGCACATTCAGTGAAAGAGCTTTCCTCTTGTTGATGCTGTCCACAGGAGTCTCAGGAACATCCGCAGCATCAAGCTGTTGCCGATCCCAGTGAGATGTGGTTAAAATGTACAGTTCATGTTTAACTTTTAAAAACTGATTACAGTAAAGGACACATTACCATTAATCACCCTCAAAGTCTCACTTTGACTACACTAGTCCCAGCATTCTTGCCACTTTCTATTTTTTGGTGGTACCAGGGATCGAACTCAGGACCTTGCACTTGCTGGGCAAGCACTTATTCCACTGAACTATCTCATTGGTCCTTCTTGCCACTTTCTGAAACAGTTTTGGACGTCCTATTTCCTGTGCTTCTGGGGTGGGGGAAAAATACGGTGAATGCTGCCGCACAGTGTCATCCGGCAGAAAGGTGGGTTTGTAAAAATGTGGGGTGTCCTCACCCCCTTTCACCTGAGCTGGCACATGTGACTTCTGGTTCTTCTGCAAAGTGAGAGCGGCTATGACAAAAGGTAAATGTTTTGAGTTGATTCAGGGCACTGAGACAGGCATGACAGCATGATTAAAAACATAGAGGCCTTCTAGAACTGCTTCAGGAAGTGGTAAGAAAGATGGATAAGGCTCTCGAAGCAAGGGGAGTGTTTTGAGAGGGATTCGCCAGTCTCTTGTGCTGTAAGAATTAAAAACATTTAAACGTTCACTGTTTTTAGGTCACACCTAGTACTTTGCTAGACCCTGGATGGGATGGCAAGATAAATGTTTGTCCTGTGTTTGTTCTGGGAGCTCATTCCTGGTTTGAGGGGTAGAGAGACACGGAGTCTTTGGCCCAGAGTGTCCAGGGCAGCCCTGTGTGGAGCCAGGACTGGGAGGAGCAGACCAGGCTGGATGAGGCTGGCCCTTGGGAGGTGTCTTGTCTGGTCTCTGTACCAACCGGAGTGCCGGACCCAGGGGGCAGCCATCTGCCAGTGCAAGAAAGAGCTGAGGGATTGCCTGGGGTGCGGGGGTCTCACAGCTCACAGTCCCTAGGATGGGTAAGGGGGCGTGGCCACTGGCTGCTATCCTGCCTGGGCCTCCCACATTCCAGGGACAAGAGAGGATTCAGAGGCAGGGGTGCGGGATGGTCGGGGTACTTCCACCCAAAGTACCCGGATCTTCCAAGGCTACTCTTGGGCAGGAGAAATCCTCGGAGGGCCTGGGTACCACAAGTATAAGACAAGAAAGTGAACTGAAGGGTAGGGAGGGACTTGTGCAACTTCTGTCTGCAAATGGGGCCGTGGTGAGGCTCTCGGATGCCTCTTCACCGCGGATTCATGCTGACGGGCAACACAGCCTCGCTGCCCCACAGCTCTGGCCTCCTGCCCGGGGCGCCCAGCTTCACACAAGCAGGCCTCAGTCCGGAGGTTCTGCCCAGCACTAGGGCGGAGGTTCCTGGCCTGCAGCGCCACCTCGTGGTCACACAGAGTTAGACAGTGCCGGATAAGGCGGCTAGAGGCAGAGCGCCTCTGTGGGCTGCCAGTCTGTCCACCCTTGCAGCTAGACCCCGCCCCTCTGGCCTCGCCCCTGCAGGGATCCAGACACCTGGCCTGGGGCCTTAGGATCTGAAGGACTGGCTCAAGGTGGTTTAGGCAAAGGTTTGTTTTGAAGTCAGGAGGATTAAACTCTTGGGTCCATACCAAAGGCAGTAGGGTCAGTTTGCCCCTCTTTCAACAGCGGGTGTGTGTGTGTTGGGGAGGGGGGAAGAAGCAGCTCTGGGCATCATGGTGGTTGGCTCAGAACTGGCTATGAAATTTGTGGGGTCCCATGAAAATGAACATGTGGAACCCCCTCTCCAAAGATTTCTAAAAACTTCAAGTTGAAAACAGAGTATGAAACTAGTATGGGGTCCTTCGGAGGCCCCACTGTCTCTGAAGGCAGCCCGCTGGGCTCCGATCATGTCCAGAGCAGGAAGAGGCAAGTACAAGGACAGTACTACTTAGGATGGCAGAAAGTCTGCGTGTAAACCAGTCCTGCTAGAGTTGAAGGGCAGATTAGTCTTCCAAGTGCAATGTTCTCCCCATCCCCAAGTTGCCTTGGCGGAGGTCATCACAGGCTCACGTAGCCTTACATCGTGCTCCGCATTCCTTGTGACTAATGTTCACTGTGGGGCAAATTCCTTGGAGGTCTCATGTTTATTCTGTCAGTGACAGCATCCACCAGTGGTCAGGGAGTGCTTGGCGGCGACGTTGGCCACTGGAGCACATTGCTCAGTGTCCTAGGTAGTGAACTGCCAATGAAGTTGCTCTGTGCTTCGGTATAGTGTCAAGAGTGCAACTTGGCTTCCAGTGACAGCACGTATTGACACACTTAGGTCACATTCCTGCGCTTATGTTTCTCTTTGTTTGCTATATTTTGTTTATTTGAGCACCAGTGTTTGTAGTTATGGAGATCATTGTGTTTGTTTAACTTGGAGAGAAAGTCTTCCTGTGTTTATTCTTTAATTCCCAAAGCTATTTGTCATTTTTGTCCCATACTCATTAGTCAGAATGTTTTGCATTAGGAATACAGGAATGTGATTATTTTGGAGACAACGTCTTACTCTGTTGGCCAGGCTGGCCTTCAATTTGTACCTTAGCTTGTGATATATGTAGGATTAAACTCAGAGGTATTTTATCACTGAGTTACAGCCTCAGTGTTGTAGTTTGGGGTTTTTCAAGGGAAACAATACCATATAGGACATATATTTTATAAAATTATAGAATCATATACAAAGAGTGCAGGAAATCTGTCCATACACTAAGACCAAAGAATCCAGCTAAGGGCCTAGATCCTATGGTCATGTCCTGCATGAGCCCAGCTAAAGACCTAGAGCCCCAAACAATACCTCCTATGAGTCCAACTGAAAGCCTAGAGCCCAAGACAATGTCTCATGCAAGCACATTTCATGGATCTGTGCTGGGAAGGCCCATAGGTTAATGGTGGAAGCTAGAAAGTCTGTGCCAGTGGGATGAAGGACCTGTGCTAGCAGGCTGAGGGGTCTGCCCTGGAGCTAGGAAGCAACGCTCAAGGTAAGCACCAGAGCACTTTTGATGGTAACAGTCAAGCTCATCAGAAAAGCCAGCATGATGAACTCCTCTAAGAGAACCAGCTGCTCCCAAGGCCCTTCCAGCAGCTTGCAGCGGCTTCTCTTCAATTCTGCCTCTTATGCTTTGGGCAACAATTCTTAGGTGGGCCTCCCACAGCCAGCATCACACTAGTTCAGTTCACTTGGGTGTTACAAGTTGACCACCAGTTGTCAATCCACCACACTCAGACATTTTAATTTTTTAATTTTGAGGCAGGGTTTAAGTTTCCCAGTGTGGCCTCAAACTTACGATCCTCCTGCCTCTGCCTCCTAAGTAGCTGGGTTTCCAAGTGTCAGTGAGGACACCCCGTCATTTGTGTTTCTTGATGTAAACATAGCTTGCATGTAGTATGTGCATAAAACATTCATGTTGTCTTCCTGACACAGAAAGACACAGAGGAAGAGAAACTGGTTAGAAGACAGAAGTCTTAACCTAGGAACAGTTTTCTAATTAGTTGCTTCCTAGAAGGAGCAACTTGTCCAAAGGCAAATAATAAATTTTGGTGTCATCCTCCTGCTGAGGTGCAGAAGGACAAATAACTCTCCTTTGGGCTGAAAATGGGGAAGGTGCTGATTCAGGGAACTTGGGCTAGGCCCCACCCTGCAGGAGCTTTCCCCCTCAGAGCCTGTCTCTGCCACTCCAAGCCGACTCCCAGAGACGCCACCAAGCCACCTCCGAGCCTGTCTCTGGGTGTGCGGTGGCCCCATGGTGCCGCCCTCCCTGCTTCCCTGGGGATGAGCCAGTGGACACACAGCCCTTCAGAAGACACTTAGAGTTTGACATATCATTTATCTTAAGTTTGAAATTTTGGGGGTCAATTTATAAGCCTGCTGTGGTGCCAAATAGTTTTCAGCAGAGTTGCTTCAGGACCCATCAGTTCCCAGCGGAGATACTGTGGAAGCTGCAATACTCAGGAATTAGCTGGAAAAAATGTTCTGCCCTCTGCCCCAGTGCATTTCCAAACCAGGCCAGAGGCTTTTACAGACACAGCACATGGAGAAAAAGCCTTCAGATGTCCTTCCTGAGGTGTGAGCCACTGCCTTCCCCTAGCCTAGGGCAGATCCCAGGCAGAAGGACCGAGTGGCTGGGTTTTGAGGGATGTTCCCTTCTATCCTTGCTCTTGGCTGTGGCTGTCTGATGTCGCTCCTAGATGGGGCAAGAGTGATGCTGAAGGAAGGATTAGGGCCAGGTGCCTGGCTTCCGTTTCCAGTGGGGCATTTGCTAAGTCATGGGGAATAAGGGTCTCTGAGCATGCATAATTCTCCAAGTGCATAATACTCCTAGGAATGTTTCTAAGGAATATGAAGGAGTGACATGTGAGAACCTTGGGGCTGGAGATGAGACTCAGAGTCCTGAGCCAACCCGATGGCTGTTGTTCCTAGGCATCGAGCTCTCCAGGGTTGCCTGTACACTGACAGCAACAGCTGATGGCACAGCCCCCGACCCAGCCCTGCTGTCCCACTCTTCCCTATTGCTAACTTACTTATGCCATGCTGGCAGCAAAAGATCAGGGAACATTTCAAATGAGAGCCCTGTCTCCTTGGAGGGTAGCTTGTCTGAAGGGAGCAGGCAGAAGAACTGTTGAAAAGGACATAGACTGGCTGTTTTGCAGTTACCTCACCCTGTGTGGAAGGGCCGCTCATGTTTGTTCACAACCACCTGGGTAGACTTGGCATCATCCCACAGCCAGCGCCTACTCCCAGCCAAAGGTCTGGACAGACCCCTGTACCCTGGGGCTCCACTGCCCACTCTGGACAGGAGCTGGGAGAATAGACGTGGGTGCACTACCCTGATAAGGGGCTTTCCCTTCTTCTCCTCAGGCTGGGGACCTAGGTGAGGGGAGCCCAGGCTGCAGTGAGGCCAGAGAAGGACAGGGGAGGAGGAGAGGAGTGGAAGCCCCTGGGAAGGCAGAGCTGACCTTCAAAGGTAGAGCTTCTGGAACACTCGCCCCACACTTGGGCAGGGCCTCCACCACACGGGCAGAGGGAGGGGCGGCGGCGGGGGGGGGGTGTTTCACAGCCTTTGCTTTGCTAGCCTGTTCCGAAGGAAGCCGCCCAAATGTGGAGGGGACTGGGTACGGGGCACGCACACTCGCCAACCTGCTCAGGCTGTTCCTTCTTCCCTAGGGCTCCCCTCACCTCTCCTAGGAAGCCCTCCCTGACTCTGTCCACCCACCCACGGCAGGGTGGGATGCTCCCCTTTCCTCTCCATCAGCACCTGGTTTTCCTGCAGACCGACTGCATCCCACTTATTTTGTGTTTATTTTTCCAGCTTCCATTCTAACTGAGAGCCTTAACTATGCCTGTTTCGCTCCCAGTGGTCCACAGCACCCAGACTGGTGCCTTGCACATGGGTGGTCAGCAATACCTATGTACTCAATTAGTAAGGCCTGTTACACCCCTTGTACTGATTGTTACTGACAGGAAGACTGTTGGGAAAAGGTGCCCTCGAAACCACACAAGACCACACTCATGTTAGCTGGCAAAAAGAGGCGGTTTATTGAGGGCGACTAGCATGTGCCGGGCTGCTCAGCAGACCTGAACAGCAGCGATGGCTGGGGAGGCAGGCACTTTGTAGAGCAGGCAGGATTGGGGAAGGGGAGTCATGAAGTGTCCTTCGCTGGACCAGAGTGTTCTGAGCAGGTGAGAATGGGGAAGATGAGTCATAAAGTGTCCCTGGCTGGGCCGGTGTGTTCTGGGCCCAAAGTATTGAATCCTTGAAAGCAAGCTGAACAAAGCTATGTGCATAAGCAGCCGGTCGCCCACAGTCAAGATTAAATCTTTGCAGCACAGCTGTGCTTGGTGCATCAGGGAACATCGGAAGTGGTGTGGGGGAAGGGGGCCCACAGTTGGGTGCCTTAACAGTTACATGGAGGGCCAGAGAGGATAAGAGGAGCTCACAAGGCTGCACAGCAAACTTAAAGCAGAACCCAGCCCTTGAGACCCCAGTGCTTGTTCCAGGTCTTCTGCCCCCCACTTCCCTGAGACCCTTTCCTGGCTCTGCTACTCTTCTTCCCAGGGGCAGGCACAAAGCCCCACAAGCTCGGAGCACCTACAAGTGAAGGGGGAATGGGGAAGCCCCTGCAGAGGTTCTACTTTGGCCCCCGTAGCTCCTTGGCCAGGACTCATGTCTGCTCTGACTTCCTCCTGGTGCTGTCTGTGCCCTGCCTTCCCTCACCCCGGCACAGGCCCCCGTTCTGAAGGGGTGAGTGCTGCTTCTCTGAGCCCTCTGCCTCCCCAGCTGCCATGTGCCAGCCTAGGACAGTGGTGGTGAACCTATGGCATGCTGGTCACTCTAAGCTGTTTGTCATCACTGAAAGCTTTAAAAGATTCCTGATCACTGGCCCTGGACATCCTGAGGCCCCTTGCCCCTACAGGGCCTGGGTACCCTTTAGGAGAGATGTGGGTCACCGGCAGCCAGCTCTGTGCTGCCTGCACTGAAACCCAAGCCCACACCAAGCACCAGCAAGGCCCAATAGTCTCTTACACTTTCCCCAGAGTTCCAGAATTTTATTCAGCATTGCATAACTTTCAAATGTGTGCACTGGAAGACAGTAAGAGCAGTAAGTTAGATTTAAAAGCAAGGTGGTGGATCTGTACCTCAAGGAAGCTGGAGCAGAAAGAGTGCCTGCTCTTTCTATTATGAGGCCCAGAGTTGACTATTTTCCAGCTTTATCTCATATCTCAAAACATTGGACTAAATCATCTGAGGAATTTCAGCAATGTTTCTTTGATCCTGTGAAATATAAATAAGTTGCTCAATCCTATCCTCCAAAAAAGGGGAGGAAAAAAAAATCTCTTCTAGTCTATCTACCATATGCTTCGAGACTAATGAGAAGAGGCACTTTGTTAGGGATTTAGAGTAGAACAGCAGCAGACAATGCCCATATGTTATTGGTCTCAGAGCCCAAAGGAGTATGACAAAAAAATCAATATTTATTTATTTATTTATTTTATTTTCATTTATTTATTTATTTATTTCAAAATTTTATTGATAAACAGCAATGAGACAGTTTCAAATCAAATCGGTAGTACAGTTTCAATAACTAACACACTGCATATATTCTTCTTAGTGGTTAATTGCTGTACAAGATGTGGACTTGAGATCCTATTTGCAAACACTATTAGAACAAATCATTCTATTCATTAAGAGAATGTAACTATATATCTGTCTTAACCCCTTTGAATACACAGATACAAAATAAACTTTTATCTGTATACCCCCTTTTTTTTGGGGGGGGGTGGAACTGGGGATTGAACTCAGGCCCTTGCACTTGCCAGGGAAGTGCTTATTCCACTGAGCCATCTCCCTGGCCCCTACCCTTTTTTTCTAAGTTTCATTATTTGACTATTATAGGTGTGTAAACTCAGCAAAATAAGGAATCAATATTTATGAAATCATTCTGTACATTTGTTTGGAGGGGTCAAGTCAGATGAGAGGGAAAGTCAAGCAAATTTACTTATCTTCTTCCAACAATTCATAGCAGGTTCCATGTCTCAAATTTGACAAGATGGAGCACAAGTTGAGATAATTAAACAGAATTTTGGCAGTGTGGCTTTGAATATTACCTAGATATTAGGTGTGTGAAAATGTCTGAATTTAGATCTCTATCCCTAATGTTCCTTGAGATCTAGACTTTATATTTAACTTCCCACTTGATTTATTTATTGGGATGAAGAACAAAAATCTCAAAGGCATTCATTTTGGAAACAGAACTTTTGATTCCCATCCTCACCTATTTCTCTCACTTGTTAAAATTTAACATTTAGGATTTATCCTTGATTATTTTTTTCCTCTCCATCAGCAATCTCATCATCTTGGCCTTCACAATAAACAAGCAAAAACAAAACAAAACAAAACAAAACAAAAAAAATACTATTAAGCAACATAGTGGTGAGTCTCACAGACTCAGGACTTACTCTGCGTAGGATGATCAGGAAAAGCTTTTCAGGGAGGTGACAAGGTACTGCGCTTGTGGTCTTCCAGACTTACTCAGGATATAAAAGTTTGGCCTAACAACATGAATAGTTTATGCAGGCTGTGTGGGTGCAGGTGTGTAATAGACAGTGCCTTTGCTTTATGATTTTAGTTAAAATAAAAAGTCTCATAATCATTTTGTTCAGGAATGAATGTAAAATATTAAAAAAATCACATTTTCATTGTATCTTTTGTTATGAACAGAAAAAAGTTCCTAATGAGCTGCATTTTGTATAATATATGTAGTGCCCCATGCTGAAATAGCCGTTGTCTTTTTCATTCTGATTTATTCAACAGATATTTAGAAAATTAAACCATGAAGAATAAGTTTCAGTACATGACATTTCATTTTTGGATAGTAGCAAGCAAAATTCTCACACATTGGTATTAGTATATTCATCTTTACAGGCGCCCAGAAATAAAATGAAATGAGCAGTAGACACACTCTATTACTATTATACCCCAAACATTTTTCTTATAGAATATTTTGTTAAAATTAAATGAAAGGCAAAACCTATAAATGGTTGTTCAAGAAGCTTCAGTGGGCTTTAGAATGAAGCGCACCTCTAACAATTCTTCCGTGGATGTTTTGCTGTGCACAGGACGGCTGTTCAAGGAATATCAAACTATAATATTCTCTCCTCAAAAAAAAAAAAAGTGTTTGTGTGTGTGCTGGAAAGGTGGTTTTCACGTCTCAAACAGAGGCAAACCCAGGCGATCCTATAACATCATGGGGTCTGGGCAACACTGGTCACACCCAGAGCTCATGTACCTTTGTGGCCACCTGTGAGGAGCACAGGACAGGGAGGCTTCCAGGCACCAGGGCTCCTGGGCCAGGTGGAACTGTCTCAGCTCTCTCTGTTTTATTTTTAAAGAATGCAAAATAGTGATAGAAAAAACATTATAAATAATACAAGATTTCAGTAAACAAAATAACAGGAATTCAGCAGTGCTTGCTGTGTTTCATGATGCTGTCTTCAAATTAGTTGTTCACATTACTAGATATAAACCCGTAAGATTCATTTAAAGAAAACCAAACCAAACCAAAACAATGATAAAGTTCTAAGAAATTAAAGAGGAGAAAGAAAAAAAAATGGAGTAAAAAAGTTTAAGCATTAACTGCTGCTTTCAAATGACCAGCAGAAATTGACGAAACAATTATTGAAATTATTCTGCATATATACGTGAATATAGGTTTCCCCTTCTTTCATTTGTCCTTGTCCTTATCCCAATTTTTCCTTCCCATTGAACGATTTCTTTCCCTTTCACGGTGTCTGTTGTACATTTTAGATTTTCATTACTCTTTCAGGTTCTCACACTAGTGAGAAAATACAATGTTTGCAATGTGGATCTGATTCATTGCACTTACTGTATAGTCTCTTGCTGCATCCATTTATCTACAAAAGCCTTGAAAAGCCTTATCATTTTATAGCTGAATGATACTCCATTGTGTAAAAAAAAAAAACCACATCTTTTTAATCCATTTCTCAGTTGATGGGCATTTGGGTTGTTTCCAAGATTTAGCTTTGACAAATTGTGCTTCTATAACCATGGTAGCACGTATATTGAATTGAGGCCATTTACATTGATAGTTACGGCCTCAGTTTTCAGTCCCTCTTTGTCATGGATGTATTTAATCTCTCCATTAAATTTTATAGATAGTTTGGCAGGGTGTGTCAATCTGGGTTGAAAATTGTTTTCTTTCAAGACCTAAAGTATTTTACACCAAGCTGTTCTTGATTTGATGGTCTGTGTTGAGAAATCTGCCATGATTCTGATGGGCTTTCCATTATAAGTTATCTTTTTATTCTAACAGCTTTTAATATTCTGTGCTTTTGCTCAATTTCTGGTCTCTTGAGTATTTTTTTTAAATGTATTTAGTACGGAGTCTACAGGGTCAGACTCATAGCGATCCTTCCTGTTTTTCAGCCTCCCAAGTGCTGGGATTCCAGGTGTGCATCACCACACCCAGTCTCAATCCCTGTCTCAGTGTACCCCCAGGGGCAGGACCAGCACGGCTCACTGGGGATTGAACCCCGGTTCCTGTACTCTCCCTAAGCTCTTGAGTATTATGCGTCTGGGTGATGACTGACTTTTGTTATGGCTAGCTGGAGTGCCGTACGCTTTGGTTAACTGTTTATTAGATTCCTTTCTCATGCTCGGGAAATTTTCTGTTACTACTTCTGCAAACAGTCTTTTATGTCTTTTGTATCATCTCCAGCTGTTTTGTTGACGCCTATTAGTTTTATATTATTTTTTCTTTCCATCATCTTGCAGCTGTTGTATTGCCATTTCCTGGTTTCTCATTATCTTGAAGGAGATGTTTTCTTTTGTGTTCACTAGTTGCAATGCTGTCTTCAAGGTCTAAAATTCTATCTTCTGCTTCATTCAAGTGGCTTTTCCAGCTTTCAGTGGAATTCTTAATATCCTGGATATCAGTTTGAATCTGTTTCATGCATCCCAGTTCTTTATTGTATGGGTCATTCAATGTTGCCATCATTTTAAAAATCCCTTTTTTTTTTAAAAAAAAAAATCTGGGCTGGTGAGATGGCTCAGTGGTCTAAAGCACCCACTTAGAACAAGCTAAGCTTAAGCAAAGCACAAGGACCACGGTTCAATCCCCCAGCACCACATGCCAGCCAGCCCCGCCCCGTGGTGGGCTGAGCTAGCCACACACACACAAAATAAATAAATAAATAAAATTAAAAAAAAATCTGTGTCCTCTTTAGATGTATCAAAAAATTCTTTCATGATTGTTGACATCTCCTTTTTTACCTGAGAGATTATTTTTGATCTAATTTCCTCCATAGCTTTATAGAGTTGTTTCTTTACTCCAGTTACTATCATTTCAGAAATTTCAGGTGTGTGACTTCCAAGTTTTTCTATGACCTTGTCTCCTGGACTTCTTTTTGGGTGGGCTAGAGTTCTGAGTTTCCCTTCTGTTCCTTCCTTTTGTATTTTTTGCAGTGATGGTAGGTGGTTGGGGTGCAGGTCCGCAAGGCTCTGGGAGGGCAGGGTAGGACCGCCAAAGCTTCTGCTGTGTGGGGTTCAGTGTGGTTTCTACCTCATTAAGGAGAGGGGACAAGCTGCAGTTCAAGAAGAACCTGATGATGATGAGTGCAGGCCAAGGATGTGCAAGATTCTCTCAATGCTGGGTTGACACAGGGGAGTGCTCCCCAAGGCTCCCATGGATCACTGCGGTAGTTAGGACTCCCTGGTGGGCTTCAGGGCGAGGAGTGGCTGCTGACTCAGCAAATTCCGGTGGGGAAAGCTGGGTGGGTGGGACTAGGGCTGCTGAATCTCCCTCATAGTTTTGGGGTGGGGTGCGTGGGCCACTGTAGCTGCTGCCGGAGTCAGCAAAGTCCAGCTAAGGGCAGGGGCTAGTCTACCTGTTCTCTCTGGCAATTTTCAGGCCAAGCAGATGCTGTGGGACTCAGCAAACTCCAGCGGGAAGCTCTCAGCTCTCTTTAACAGCAGACAGACAGAGAGACCGAGTACTCCAGTACACTGACATGGTTGGTTGACCACCAAAGGAGCTTGCTTAGCCCTAGCTCATGTGTGGAAACATTTTCTGTCCTGGACAGGTATAATACAGCTATGGGACAAAGGCAGAAGGATCTTACTCAAAGCTTAGGGCAATGCTGCACACCAGCAGCAGGTGTCAGCAGGCAGGATCCCTCCTGCCACACACTTCCAAGCTGTGCATTTGGCAGAGACCCCCAGTCCTAGCCATGGGGCAGCTAGAGGTGGGCAAAACTTAGTCCTGGTCTCCATGTCTCTCCTGTCTAGTGCAGGAGCCAGATGATGCCAATACAAGGTGACAAGTGCCTGCACAAGCAGAGCTGAGACTTGATTTCCTATCTGACAATAGGGAAAACTATAACAAACTTCCAAGAACGAGAGCTGCAGGCAGCATCAGGACTCTGATTTGCACTTTGCTTGTGCCCACCAGAGGGCGCTGCACTCAGTCTTCCTCCTGCCGGAGTGGTCTTTTCCTTGCTGCCCAATGCCAGGACTTGCTTAGGGCCAAGTCTGGGGCTGGGGTGGGGAGCTGGCCTGGGGGACGGTAAGGGTCTTGTTCTCACAAGAAAAGTGCAGAGGCCGAACTCAGAAGCACAAGCGGGAAAGAGAGCCAGTCACCAGGGCCTCTGCAGCCTTCACTCTCCCCTGTGATAGGAAATCAATCTTTCTTTCTTTCTTTCTTTCTTTCTTTCTTTCTTTCTTTCTTTCTTTCT
>NW_004524625.1:253193-261638 GCF_000260255.1 Octodon degus | reverse complement strand
TTAATTTCTTATACCTTTCTATTTGTATTTCTTCTTTTGAGTTCTTATACTAGGGAAACTATACAATATTTACACATGTGTGTCTGGTTTGTTTCACTTATGAGTATATCTTCAAGTGGCATCCACTTCAATATAAAGGCTTCGAATTTATCATTCTTTATAGCTGAGTAATACTCCATTGTGTAAAAATACCACATCTTTTTCAACCATTCCTCAAACATACCCTGTCTCTTCTGATCTTGGAAGCTAAGCAGCTCTGGGCCTGGTTAGTACTTGGATGGGAGGAAACCTTTCAACCTTTGAGTTTCGCAGAATTGATGGGTTTATCACATTTAAGAAAAACCTCCACAGGTAGCTCCGAGCATCTCCTGGATCCAGAGCCAGGCACTGGTTTGGGGTGCACAGCAGTGATCCAGGATGGAGGCTCTGTTCTCCTCCTGGCTGAACTGTGCAGGGGGGAAGGAGCGGTGTGAATGAGGCCAGGCAAGGGACACTGCTGGGCCGTGCAGGTGCTGACCACGGGCAGCTGGGGCCTGAATACAGGGAGGAGCACCCTGAGCCCAGGGAGTGTCTCCTGCTGGGAGTCTTAGTGCGGAGACCTTGAGGAGCCCCTGGTGGCTGCTGTGAGGGGAGCCAGAGGCCTGTGGACAGCACAGAGATGTCTGAGGGTGGTGCCTTTGCTCTGCTGCTGGGAGAGGCCAGGAGTAAGCCTCCAGGTAAAGAGGTGGGCATTTCACCAAGGTCACCAGGGCACAGGTGCCAGGCTAGCTACAGAGGCCAGGAAGGAAGTAATTGCCATGGACAGGAGACAGGTGATGGTTTCTTGGTGGATGCAGTGGAGGGAGGGAGAAATGCAGGGATCTGGATCTGTTTTGGAGCAACTTGCTCAATCCCCCAGGAACAAAAGTATTTGCTGATAAAGCCAGTGACTGCTAACTACATGCCAGGCAGAGACATACGCAATGCATGTGTGACTGCTTTCATTCCTGCTATTTTATAAGGATAATTTACAAGAGAGAGGCCGAGAGAGGTCATGTAATTTTCCCAAGGTTTATACCTGATACTTGGACACTGGTGTGCTTTTTTTTCTGTCTTTTTTTTTTTTTTTTCAGATAAGGTCTCCCCATGTGGTTTGAGCTCAGCCTGACCTCAAACTTGCCATGATCTTTCTTCCTCAGCCTTCCAAATGCTGGGATTATAGGCTTATACCACCATGCCCAGCTCAGACTGGGTTTTAAAAACAAACCAGTCAGCTCTTAGCATTGCTGAGTACTCTGCAAGACTCTTAAACTGGACAGTAGGCTGTCACTGCCAGCATGAAAACCAGGTAGTCTTAGGGCATTTGTCTGTTTGACTTCTGAACTTACAGAAGGGCAAACTTGGGTTTGGTGGGAAATTTGCAAAGGACTACAGGCCCTGCTGCTAAGCTGTCCAACTGTCTTCATTCAGCTCCTGCTCGTCCATGTCTGCTAACCTGTAGCCAGAGAAAGTGAGGTGCAGCTTCCTGCAGTGTGCCACTTGGTGGCACTGCTGGCCCAGGCAGAAGCTTGTCAGCCAGCTGAGTACAGCCCAGTCAGTTCTCCTGACTCAGCTAACCTGCTCTGCACACCCAGCCACTTACACACTCTGGGACCTCTGAGACGTTGGGCCTCCTCATGGCCCCCACAGAACCCTTTCTAAAACAAGCTGAAACCAGGAACAGCTCATTTCCTATGAGAACCACAGAGTTTTAGTTAAAAGTAGGGGTGGCATGGAGACACCATACATGATGGTAGATCAGCAGAGGCAAGAGTTGGCCCTCAAATAGGGTGGCAGGAAAAGCTGGGACACCTCAATTCTAACTACTCTTGCCACTTACTGGCAACATCCCTGCATCAGAAGCCTTTAATCCTCGGAGCTCACTTCCTTACCAGAAGTGGGGAACTGGCATCATTCACCTCTTTGCAATAAGCCCCAAGCGTGCAGTAGGTAACGGAGCCAAAAGATAACAGGAAGAGCCTCAGTACAGGGCTCAGCACAAGAGGGCCTCCTCCTTCCTCCCCTCAAAGTCCTACACTTCCAGGACTGCTCCACCTGAGGGGCTCTGTCATGAGGGGGAGGGGACCCCAAGGTGGTCTGCCATTGCCTGGGAAGGGTCAGGCTGAGTAGCTGCTTTTCTGGATTCTGGGTGCACAATCTTCTTTATCCTGGGGGTCTTGTTTGGGTGGGACAGAGGTCACTAATGCATTGCATTGGAAGGTCTAGCAGGACCCAGGGAGCCAAGTCCATGAGGGTTGAAGTCGAACTGCCGTGGCCAAGAGTCTAAAAGAGGGAAAAGTTAGTTAGGGAGATGTTGACTGGCCCAGAAGCACATTGTAGATGTCCAGTAATGACCCACACACTCATCAATAGAGGGGCAGAGCAATGTTGAAAACCTTTTTTTTTAGTTATCAAATTTTATTACAAGGTCAAGTTTGATAGTTTTTAGATGACAGTATTATTTCTAATGTGCATCTCTTAAAGAAAATCTTCAAGTGAAAAATAGAATTTCCATTATCACCTTTACATTTTATTGCTAGTTCTTCTCAAGCCAATTAAAATTCAGTCCCCAAGATAGCATAACAATATTCAAAATTTGCAAAAAGGTTTTGATTTTGTATTTAAATGCAATTAAATTACACTATCTGATCACAACCACAAATCATTTCCACATTTATCAGCTTTGATCAGACTATGTTTTTAAAAATGTAACATGATGACACACTTATGAATTCCAGCAGCTCCATTTTTCTGTTGTTATCCAGGACTGAGGAAGATTTTTGCAAGTCTTTGCATATTAAATCATTTCTTTCTACAAAAAGGTCTCAGACCAAACCCACCCTCCAAAGATACAATTTCTCTTCAATGTACACATCAATCATATGCACGCACACACACCTCTTGCCATGTGGTTTTTTGCAAAACCTACACTGCTTGCTGGGAGCCACATGGTTTTGCTCTCAAATAAGGAGCTATGGTCTGAATCTTCTCTTTCTACAGTAGCTATGTTGTCTGGAATGAACAATGGGGGGCTCATCCAAAGAAAGACTCCTGCTGCTTCTTTTCTGTTGAGGCAACAGGTTCTTCTCAGGTCTTTTTAGTTTCGCCTTATCCTCTTCCTTACAGGGCTCAAGGCCAGGGTGTTCAGGCTCTTCTCTCCCATGACTGGTGACCTTCGCCGCTGGTGCCTGCTGCTGAGGCTTGTGGCACGGTTTGTGGCTGGAATGTAACGAGTGTCCCGTCTGTGCAGGACCAAGAGGACCATGAAGAAGCTTATCATTCAAAGGATGAGTTAAAGGCTTGGGAGTTTGCACTGAATTTTCATCCTGTGATGTTTTTCTGAATACAGAATGAGCTTGGTTTTGCACAGCCTTAACCCCAGAATTACAACTTTGAGACTTGGCTTCCTTACCAACTTTTTTCCTCGACTTAATTGGTCTATGGAAATTTTGCTGGGATTCTGGTTCATCAGCATTTCATTTCACACTTTTGACAATAGTTTTGCTATGCTCCATCACATGCTTTGCTGTAACCATTTTTTTTAGAGTATCTGCGGTCATTTTTTGCTTAGAATGAGTTACAGATTTTGTGAGTTTGGATTTGTTTTTTGCCTCTACACAAGGAACACTACTTGACTGGCTCTTTCTATTATTCTCAAGGTTTGCTGTCTCCTGAGACTCCATTTGGATACTTTCAATAATATTGAACTGTTTTGAATTTTGGTCAGGTACATCACAAACAGCATTTTCTACAACACTATCTCTTGGGTCAAAAGCATTAGTACCAACCACATCTAACGCTGATTTACTGAACTCAGTGCTTCCTAATAATCTCTGTGTATCACTAGGTTCTGTGCCTTCACAGTAATCCAGTGGCTCCGTCTTATTTCTCTGAAGGGAGTTCTCAGCTTTATCAACATCCACAGTATTCAGTTCTAAATTACATTCAGTCACTACGTCCCCTGAACTAGAAAACCCTCCAAGATTTTTTTCTGTGCTATATGCACTTATAATGCTACATCATCAGAAATTCCAGCAGATGATTCAGGTTCCTCAATAATTTGGTCATCCTCATGGGATAATTTTACTATATCTTCTGATTCTTGTTCAAGAATTGAACAAGAAAATATGGACCACGAAAAATATAACAAGAATTGAGCTGTTTACACACAACATTAAACCCCACCTCTTTCAATTTATAAAACGTAACTGTAGCAAAAACATGCTAGGCCTCATGCAACAATATCTTCATATAACACTATAAGTATGAAAATGCTTAGGCCCTACTCTTATCCTTTGGTATCACCAACTTTATAAAATAAAGTAATATGTAAGTATATTTATCTTTTCAGTGATTTTATTTCAGGGCTATATGGAGTCTCCTGAGACTCCATTTGGATACGTTCAATAATATTCAATTGTTTTGAATTTTGATCAGGCACATCACAAACAGCATTTTGGATAAACTTGTCCAATTTTATTCTCAGCCAAAGGAACAAAATATGTTCTGCTCAAAGCAGATGGTCTTTCTCCTAGTGAAGGGTGAGCACCCCCTCACCCTCACAGGAGCTAGTGTCATATATTGTCCTTTGCCCTCCTTTCTTCCATGGCCTTGTCCATTCTACCTGAAATGGATCATCCTGCTCATTTTCCTCCTTCTCTGAAAACTTGAACAATGGGCTACTAACAGTCTTGACTTTACATTCCCTCCAAGCTTCATTCTTTTTTTCTTCAATTGAGACAAGTATCTGAGAGAAGTGGACAATGTAGTCCGTGAGATGGCACACTGGCTTCTCCTTGATTAGTACTCTTAGGCCTGGAATCCAACCCCACATCATCCCTCCCTTCAAGGCAAGATGACCCTGAAGAGTGACTCAAAGTCCCCAGTCCTTGGGGCCCCGCTTCAGTCTGTCCAGTGTAGAGGCTGCTCCTCCTGTTCTCCTTCTAGTGCTCAGGTTTCAGTGATGCCCAGGCTTCTCCTTTACCCTGACATCTTTCCAATGGCTTCTCCCCTGCCTTGGGCGAAGATACAGTCTTCCCAGATGCTTTTTTTGTGCTACTTAAGGGTGCAGCATTTGAACGCTTGGCAATAGTGCTTTGTCGCAAGCTTCTTACTTGTTCTTGTGCCATTAAATGAGGTGATTTTCTTGGTGATCTCACTGAGTTTTCTTCTACTTTGTTTCTCAGATTCCTGTTAGGAAAAATCAATTCTTCATCATCAGTGTTATCATTGCCACTTTCTTTAACAACTCCTTCATCCATAATATCGTCAAGACCAACAAATCACAGAGTTGTATGAATCAAGTGAGATGAAGTATGATAACTCAGTAAGCTTTAGAGCACTATACAAATGTTAATTATCTTCATCCTAGAGGTTAGAAGAAACCTCACTTAAGAAGTAATCTAGTTCTCATCTCTGTATCCAAATAGAACTTCATTTTAAAAGAGCTCAACAAGATAGTGTTCTACGCTGTTGAACACGGCATCTGGAAATTGAAATAATTGCTGTCCAAAACAGGCAAACAGACCTGGTTACTTGCAGATCCTAGCATAGGATCCTTATTGCTAAGCATGTTCTTCAGTGAGTCCTCTAAGACATTTTGACTTGCATGAAAATCCTCACAGATTTCATTTTCCAGGTTGGGTCTTAGAAATAGGGCATCATCTAAGTGTTCAGTAGGAATTAAATGATTAAATTTATCACCTATATCCATGAAGACTTCTGTGTCTTTCAGCCCCAGCTCTGCTGGCGAGTGCTACCTCAGGCAGAAGAGAACTGAAAATCTTTTTGATTCTCACATATTGGATTTTTTTTTTCAAGTAATGAATGAATTAAACGGAAATATAAGAAAAGCACTAGGACTGAGGATGTAGCTTATCTAGCATGTGTAAGACCCAGGGCTAGATCTGCAGCACTGCAAGAAGAAATCATAGTCATTAAGTCCAGGGCCATAAATGCTCATTACTAGGTATCAGTTGCCCCAGGTCAGTGGGGCTCTGTCTTATTAGGATCCATTGGGCAAGAAGAAAGACCCAGCGTATGAGCATAGGGCTTCTGGGGTCAAAGCCATAAGGATCAGTGTGCCCTGAAATAAAATCACTGAAAAGATAAATTTATTTACATATTACTTTATTTTATAAAGTTGGTGATACCAAAGGGTAAGAGTAGGCCCTAAGCATTTTCATACTTATAGTGTTATATGAAGATATTGTTGCATGAGGCCTAGCGTGTTTTTGCTACAGTTATGCTTTATAAATTGAAAGAGGTGGGGTTTAATGTTGTGTGTAAACAGCTCAATTCTTGTTATATTTTTCTTGGTCCTTATTTTCTAAGAATAGATATTCACTAACAAGCACATCATTTGAAGACACATAGGATAACGTCAGCTTAGGTGCTACTAGACTTTCACTTTGCATTGATCAGTCTCAATAATTCATGTTAAAGATGTATTCAATCTAATATATGTTAACTCTATTAGCTAAATAACAGTGTTTTTATACTGTCATGCCAGAAGGCCATAGGAGAAAGACCATCTGCTTTGAGCAGAACATACTTTGTTCCTTTGGCTGACGATAAAATTGGATAAGATTGTCTTGAAGCTTCCAGTTAAAGGCAGAAATGAGGATAAGATTGAAATTACTCTTGCCAATATTGGAAAAACATTACCAAATTGATTCTGTCTACATTTGCTGTTTAAGAATTCTGTCAATAAGCTTCTCCCACTGCCAGAGGAGATCAGATGCCTAGAGGACAGCTGGGGGGACCTGGTGAGACTTGTCTTACATGCTCTCACTCTCATTGGAGCTTGACAAAGCTGCAGCCACTTCTCCCACTGCCCAAGGAAGTCAGGTGCATAGAGGTGCACAGAGTCAGCTGCAGGAACCTGGCGAGTCTTGCCCCCCAAACCCTCCATCTCCAGAGCTCTGCTGAGCTGCAGCTGCTTCTCCCAACATCCTATAAGGCAGGCAGTACCAGTACAACTAAGAGGTCCTGGTGAGTCCTGCCCCAAAGCCCCTCACCCTCACTCCTCCCAGGAGGTCAGCTGCACTGCGGCTGCTTCTCCCACCATCTTGGAAGTCAGGTGGTCCCTGGACTGCTACAGGGCTGGGGTGAGCCCTGCCCTGCCTCTCCTCCCTCCATTCATGGAACTTGGTTGAGCTGTGACTGCCTCTACCATCATCGTATCACCATAGCTCTGATGAGCTGCTGCTGCGTGTCCCTTCAGTAGCAAGAGTCTTGGTGAGCCCTCCCCTGCAAGCTCCCAACATTGACAGTGCCTTGTGGAGCTTCTGCCTGCTGTCATCATCATTGGATCCTTCTTGAGCTACAGCGTTGGCCTCCCCTATCACTGAGGTGGAAGCCACACTGAACCCCACACTTTGGGAGCTCTAGTGAGCCTAATCTGCCTCCCACTTTCCTGGGAGGTTACTCATCCACACCCAGCCCCCATACCATCACTGGATTCAGGGTGAACACTGGGAGCTTAAAAAAATTAGCAAAATGAAGGAGCAAAAGGCAATCTCAGACCTCCATCCCACCCAAAACAAGTTCAGGAGACAAAGCCATAGAACAACTGGAAAGTTACATACCTAAAATTTTGGAAATAATAGCATCTGAAGTAAAGAAACAACTCCATCAGACTTTGGAAAAAATCAGATCAGAAATAATCTATCAGGCTAAAAAGATGGCAACAATCATGAAAGAATTGCTTCAGACATCTAAAGAAGACATAGTTAAAAAATAGAGGATTAGGAAAATGATGGAAAATTCAATGAACAATATAGGAAAGAAATAGATGTATTAAACAGATTCAAACAAATATCCAGGACATTAAGAATTTCACTGAAAGCTGGCAAAACCTCTTGAATGAAACAAAAGATAGAGTTTCAACCCTTGAAGATAGCATTACTGCTAGTGAACACAAAAGGAAACATCTCTTAAAAATAATAAGGAACTAGGAAATAAAAATGAAATATCTGCAAGATGATGCAAAGAAAAATAATGTAAGACTAATAGGTACCCACAAAACAGCTGGAGTTAGTACAAATGGCAAGAGACTGTTTGCAGAAGTAGTAGCAGAACAGTTTCCAAGTATCTCCATTACTTTTTACTCATGGGACAAAATACCTGACATTCTGAATTAAGAAAGGAAAGGTTTATTTAGCTCACAATTTGTGGAGGTTTCAGTCCATCCTCCACTGGCTCTAAGGCAGATCAGAACATGGAAGAACACAGAAGTTCATGGTGGCAGAAAACAGTAAAGAGCTAAGGGAGGAGACACAGTTGTCGCTTCTAGCAAGCCTGTCTCTCTTCCTTTCATGCCGACTGTAAAGACTGGAGCTTCTCTGGGGAAGTGGCACTCTCCATCCTTTCTTGATTCTCTTTTATATCCTTTAAGGGCTAAGTCACTCTAGGGTGGGCCCTCCA
>NW_004524625.1:251088-252603 GCF_000260255.1 Octodon degus | reverse complement strand
CCAGAATATTAAAAGCTGTTATAAGAAAAAGATCACCTATAATGGAAATCTCATCAGAATAATGGTAGATTTCTCAGCACAGATCATCAAATGAAGAAGAGCTTGGAGTGAGATATTTTAGACCTTTAAAAAAAAGAACCCTGCCAACCATGATTGATATACCCTGCAAAACTATCTATTAAATTTAATGGAGAAATAAGATATGTCTATCACAAACAACAACTGAATAAATTCATGACAATCAAATCTATAAAAAGTACTGACATAGTTTAGAAAGAAACAAAAATAACTCCAGCTTCAAGAACAACAACAGAAATGAACTACTAAGCAAAGCAATAATTGAAAAGAGGGAAAAAGAACCTATAGCAAGAAAATAACATGACAAAGATAAGCCAAAATATATCAGTTATAACCATCAACATAAATGGCCTCAATTCACCAATCAAAAGAAACAGACTAGCAGAGTGGATCAAGAAGCAAAGCCAACAATATGCTGCATAGAAGGAACACATTTAACTAAAAAGGAAATTAATAAGTGGAAAATCAAAAGATGGAAATAATATTTCATGCAATAGGAACCCAGAAAAAAGCAGGGGTAGATATTCTGGTTGCTGACAATGTCAAGTTCAAACCAAATGTTATTAAAAGAGACAAAGAAGGTCACTACATATCTGTTAGGGGAAAATAGCAAGAGGAAGTGTTATCAATTATAAATATATATGCATCCAATATAGGAGGACCCAAATATATAAGACAAATTTTGACAGACATGATAAATGAAATGAACAAGAACACAAATTGTACTGGGGGACTTTAACTCCCCATTGAAACAAAGAAATAGATCAACTAAGCAAAAATCAGCAAAGAAATAACAGAACTAAACCAAATCTGTGAAGAAATGGACTTAGTAGAACTTTATAGGACATTCCACCCAAAGAGTCAGATACACATTTTTCTCAGCTTCACATGGGATGTTCTCCAAAGTATACCATATACTAGCACATAGAACATGTTTAAATAAATGAAAAGTAATTGAAATTATCCCATGCATATTATCTAACCCTACTGCAATGAAACTGGAAATTACTGATAAAAGAAACAGTAAAAACAACCAGAAACATGTGGAAACTAAATAATACCCTGCTGAACAATTAATGGGTCACAGATTAAATTAAACAATATTTACAATAAAATAAAAATGCAGATGCAGCTTACCAGTACCTGTGGGATGCAGTGAAAACTGTCTTAAGAGGGAAACTTATAGCAATATATTCTCAAATTAGGAAAAGAGAAAGAGCCCAAAGAAATAATCAAATGGTGCAACACCAGCTCCTAGAAAAAGAAGAGCAAGTCAAACTCAAAGCCCAAAGAAGGCAGGAAATTATAAAAATCAGAGCATAAATAATTGCAACTGATATGAAGAAAGCAACACAAAGAATTAATTAATTGGGCTGGTGAGATGGCTCTGTGGTCTAAAGCACCTACTTAGAACAAGCTCAGCATAGCACAGGGACC
>NW_004524625.1:249988-250988 GCF_000260255.1 Octodon degus | reverse complement strand
CACACACACACACACACACACACACACACACACACACACACACACAAATAAATAATTTTTTAAAAAAGAATTAATGAATTAATCCAAAGACTTAGTTTTTTTGGAAAGAATAAGGATAGACTTCTTCATATGAGCAAAGGATGTAAACATATTTGTTACCTATGTAAATACTCACCAAAAACTGATATCAGCAGACGAGGACCTGAATAATCAAGTGATCAAGGTGACATATTCTGTGGGTAGTGCCCAACCTCCTTCTGCCACCCCTGTCGTTGCCCAGTGGGCCCACGAACAGAGTGGCCATGGTGGCAGGAATGGAGGTTGTGCATGGCTTCAGCAACATGGACTCCCACTCTCCAAGGCTGATCTGGCTACAGCCATTGCTGAATGAACAATATACCAGCAACAGAGACCAGCACTGAGTCCCTGATATGGCACCATCCACTGAGGTGATCAACCCGTGACCTGGTGGCAGGCAGATTATATTGGACCACTTCCATCATGGAAGGGACTGCGCTTTGTCCTCACTGGCATAGACACATATTTTGGATATGGATTTGCCTTTGCTGTACATAATGCTTTTGCCAAAACTATCATTTGTGGACTTACAGAATGCCTTATCAACCATCAGGAATTTTCACACAGCATTGCCTCTAAACAAGGAATACATTTTATAGTCAAAGAAGTGGAGTAGTGGGCTCATGCTTATGGATTTCACTGGTATTATCATGTTCCAACCATCCAGAAGCAATCTATCTGGATTTATTTATTTATTTAGAAATAACTATGAATGAGACAGTTTCAAAGCTGATTTATAGGACGGTTTTGATAATCAGTACATTGTACATTGTTATCTTCTTTGTGGTTATCCATAGTACAAGAAGCAGACAGGATATCCTGTCCAAACACTATTAGTACACCTCTTTCTTCTCATTGAATTAAGCGAAAGTAGCTGTATATCTATCCTATTTTGTATATATAAATACAAAATGATCTTTCC
>NW_004524625.1:246723-248291 GCF_000260255.1 Octodon degus | reverse complement strand
TGTATTATTTGTTGAAAAATAAAAAAAAATAAATAAAAAAAAAGAAAGGCTAGGCTCAAAATGTTGGCTGACCTTGCAACCCTTCCTTTTCTCCAATTTTGAACTGCTAACTTAGGTTGTTAACCCTCCAGAAGAGAAGCTAATTATTAACCTGCAATATATGCAGTTCACTTTACCCTATCTGTCTAAATATCAAATATGTTTGGCATATCATAGAACAGGTATTTCCATCAAATATTGATACGTTGAGCTTTAAGTCCTTAAAGAATATGAAGGAAAAATAATTCTATAAAAGTATAAATAAACATTTATATGTTTTTACAAAGAAATTTAGAAATCTAACCATATACAGAATTGTAACAGGACAGGCCTGTGACTTTTTTTCTTATTCTTGTGTCTTTTTTTTATTTATTACCCTTAAAAAACTTTATTTGAGAGACATTATGTCAATAAATGGTATGTCATGACAAGAAGTACATATTTAGAAGACCAAGATGGCAGGCACTCCAAGCGTGACCCCTCTATTACACTTTGCCATCCTCAGTGCAGCCGCCTGGCTCATGGGCACCAGCATACACAGTTAGTCAGGGTGAGAATCTCACCAGCCAACTGCTAGCTTCAAAAACCTGTTGATGTACCCCAGGATCACTGCCCCACCCATCTCCTGCATACAAATGCATGGTTTTTCCCATGTCATGTTTCCCAGCTTTTCTCCTTGCCCACTCCTCATTGCCCAATCCTCAAGTTCTCACTTTCCTTTTATGTGTGTTGTAACTTTCTATATGTAATTCCTCTTTTAAGTTGTTATACTAGGGAGACAATATGATATTTACACATGTGGGTCTGGTTTATTTCACTTATAAGTATATCTTCAAGTGGTATCCACTTAAATATGAAGGCTTCAAGTTTATCATTCTTTATACCTGAGTAATACTCCATTATACAAAAGTACCACATCTTTTTCAACCATTCCACATATTACAGGCATCTTGGTTGTTTCCAAGATCTGGCTATCACAAATTGTGCTACTGTAAACATAGGTACGCATATATCACTATGATATGACACTTTCAGTTCCTCCAGGAAAATTCCCAGTGGGAGGATAGCAGGCTTGAATGGGATTTCCAGTTTTAGTTTTTTAAGGAGACTCCACACTGATTTCCATAATGGTTGCACCAATCTACACTCCCACCAACAGTGGAGAAGGGTTCCCCTTTCCCCACAGCCTCTTCAACATTTGTTGTTGGTTGATTTTTTATGATAGCCATTCTTTGTGGGGTGAGATGGTATCTCAGTGTGGTTTTAATTTGCATTTTATGGATGGCTAGTGATGAGGAGCATTTTTCCATATATTTATTCACTTATTTAATTCCATCCTCTGAGAAATGTGTGTTCATCTCAGATGCCCATTTCTGGATTGGGTCATTAAATTTAGGGGCCCTAATATTCTTTAGTTCTTTACAAATTCTAGAGAGCAGACCTTTGTCTGAGTGCTTATTAGTTAAGATTTTTTTGAAGTTTGTGGGTTGTCTTTTCACTTTGTTGGTAATTTCTTTTGATGTGCAAAA
>NW_004524625.1:244733-246591 GCF_000260255.1 Octodon degus | reverse complement strand
CATGGTGATAGACCTGGGTCAAGTTTTAGTTTTCAGCATGTAGAGAGCCAACTTTTCCAGCACCATTTGTAAAAGAGACTATCTTTCTTCCAGTAAGCATGTTTGGCCCCTTTTTCAAAGAAAAGGTGGCTGAGTGAGTCCCTAGAGGCCTCTGAATCTTCTAATCTATTCCATTGATCCTCAGGTCTATTTTGTTGCCAATACCATGTTGATTTTATTACAGTAGCTTTGTAGTATAATTTCAAGTCAGGAATTGTAATGCTTCCTGCCTTGTCTTTATTGCCCAGAACTGCCTTGCTATTCTAGGTCTTTTTTGGTTCCAAATAAACTTTAGGAACAATTTCTGTAGGTCTGGGAGGTGTGTTGGTGGTAGTCTGATAGGGATTGTATTAAGTCTATAAACAATTTTGGAAGTTTGGCCATCTTCACTATGTTGACTCTTCCTATCCAGGAGCAGGGAATATCTTTCCATTTGCTGAAATCCACTATGATCTCATCAGAGTACTGTAATTTTCCGTGAAAAGATCTTTGATTTCTTTAATTAGATGAATTCCAAGGTATTTCATTTTTCGCGGTGCTATTGTAAAGGGTATTGATTCTCTAAATTCCCTTTCAGTGTATTTGTTATCTGTGTTGAGGAATGCTATTGACTTTTGGGTATTGACTTTGTATCCTGCTATGCTACTGAATTTCTGTATTAATTCTAGTAGCTTCTTGGTGGAGTTTTTTGAGTCTTCCAAGTGAAGTATCTTGCCATCTGCAAATAATGATAGTTTCACTTCTTCTTTACCTATTCTTATTCTTTTCATTTCTTTCTCTTGTCTAATGGCTCTAGCTAATGATACCAGAACTATATTGAATAGGAGTGATGATAGAGGACATCCTTGTCTTGCTCCTGAGTTTAGAGTAAAAGATTTGTTTTTCTCCATTGAGTATTATATTAGCCATTGGTTTGTCATAGATGGCTTTTATCAGATTTTTTTTTTTTTTAGCAAAAAAGAATTTTTTCTTTTGGTGGTACTAGGGATTGAACTCACGACCCTGTGATCGTAAGGCAAGCACTCATTCCACTGAGCTATCTCCCCAGCCCCACAAAAAGGAATTTTTAATGATAGTATTTCAAGCTTATATGAAGATAATCTTGCAGAAAGGTCCTTCCCAGCATTTTGGGATCAGATACCATGAAAATGGTACTGGTTTGCCTTATTGATTAGCCAGTTGCTTTCAAGGTAGAAAAGAAGCATCACAGCTGAATCACCTAGGTAGTGTCTAATGTTCATTAACTCTATTAATTTGAAAGAAAAACATAAAAGTGTTTTCCCATTTATGAAAGTTGTTACCTCAAATTCTACTAATTCTCCATTTGCTAATATAAGAGACAAAGAAGCTATGTTTAAAAATAGAAGAAAATATGAGATATTAATCCAAACCAGAAATCATTCTTGCCATGTTTCTTGACAAATGCTGCTGGTATTGGAAGCATCATGGTGCCTGTGCTAAATCCTTTATACTACCAAAAATTAAATTATTAAATTATTTATGCTCAGAGATATAATAATAGCAAATATCTGTAACTATATGATATTTACACATGTGTGTCTGGTTTATTTCACTTGTGAGTATATGTTTAAGTGGCATCCACTTCAATATAAAGGCTTCGAGTTTATCATTCTTAATAGCTGAATAATACTCCATTATGTAAAAATACCACAACTTTTTCAACCATTCCTCAGGTGATGGTCATCTTGGTTGTTTCCAAGATTTGGCTATCACAAATAGTGCTGCTATAAACATAGGCACACATATATCACTATGATATGACGCTTTCAGTTCCTCTGGGAAAATTCCCAGTGGAAGG
>NW_004524625.1:242522-243198 GCF_000260255.1 Octodon degus | reverse complement strand
ATTGACTTTATAACCTGCTATGCTACTGAATTTCTGTATTAATTCTAGTAGCTTCTTGGTGGAGTTTTTTTGGTCTTCCAAGTAAAGTATCATGTTATCTGCAAATTAAGATAATTTAACTTGTCCTTATTCCTTGTTCTTTACGTATTCTTATTCCTTTTATTTCTTTTTCTTTTCTAATGGCTGTAGCTATTGATTCCAGAACTATATTGAATAGGAGTGGTGATAGAGGACATCGTTGTCTTGTACCAGATCTAAGAGTAAAAGATTTCAGTTTTTCCACATTTAGGATTATGTTAACTGTTGGGTTTTCACAAATGGCTTTTACCAGATTGAATTAGAGGCCATCTATTTCAAATTTCTGTAGGACTTTGAACATGAATGAGTGTTGGACTTTGTCAAAATCCTCTTCTGCATCAATGGAGATGATCATGTGGTTTTTAGTTTTTGCTCTATTGATATAGTTTATTACATTGATAGATTTTTGAATATTGAACCATCCTTGCATCTCTGGGATGAATTCTACCTAGTCATGCTGTATGATCTTCGTGATGATTTGCTGTATGCTATTTGCTAGGATTTGTTTTTTTTTCTTTTTTTTTCAAAGTTTTATTGATAAACAGATAGCAATGAGACAGTTTCAAATCCAATCAGAAGTACAGTTTCAACAAATAAT
>NW_004524625.1:226995-236960 GCF_000260255.1 Octodon degus | reverse complement strand
GTTAATTCTTTGAACTGTTTTCTTTGTCTCAGTTGAATTAATTTCTGCTCTAATCTTCATGATTTCTTCCCATCTTTGGGCTCTGGGTTTGGTTTGCTCTTCCTTTTCTAGATGTTAGAGGTCCAGCATTAGGGCATTTCTTTGTTCCCTTTCTATTTTCCTAGTGTGTGAGTTCACAGCCATGAATTTCCCTCTGAGAACTGCTTTCATCGCATCCATAAATTCCAATAAATTGTTCTTGAATTTTCATTGATTTGTAGATATTGTTCAATTTCTTGTTTAATTTCATCTGTAGCCCATTGATTGCTGAGTAAGGTGTCATTTAATTTCCATGTATTTAGGGTATTTTCCTGGTTTCTTTTGTCATGTACTTCCAGTTTCATTGCACTGTGGTCAGATTGTTTTCATGGGGTTATTTGTTTCCTTCCATATACTTAAACATGACCTATAACTAGTCTGTGGTCTATTTCAGAAAATGACCCATGTGCAGCTGAAAAAATGTGTATTTCACTCTGTTTGGGTGGAACACTCTGTATATGTCCACCAATTCCATTTGTTCCATGCTCCGGTTCAGTTCTTCTACTTCTTTGCTAATTTCTTCTCTGGTCAATATATGTTTTTGGGATAAGGAGGTGTTAAGTTTTCCTGTTAAGTTGGTTGCATTGGATATTAGATTTTTCATATCTATAAATTTTGTCTTATATAATTTGGTGCTCCCATGTTTGGTGCATACATATTTATGAGTCTTATTTCTTCCTCTTGAATTTTTCCCCTAACTAGTATATAGTGGCCTTCTTTATTTTGCTTGATCATTCTTGGTTTAAAATTGAGACTGTCTGAGAACAAGGTTGCTACCCCTGCTTTTTTTCTGAAGTGCTGGGGCATGTAGTATTGATTTTCATCCTTTGACTTTCAGCCTATAATTTTCTTTATGAGTTAAGTGTGTTTCTTGTATACGACATATTGTTGTGTTTTGTTTCCTAATCCACTGTGCCAGTCTATTTCTCTTAATTGGTGAATTGAGTCCATTTACATTGATGGTTTGAATTGAGATGTATTGACTTACGGTTGCCATGGTATTTAACTGTTATAGTTTACTCCTTTTCTCCTGTGTTTAATTGCTTACCCTATTTAATTGGTTGCTTCTGGTCTCATTCGTGGAGTTCTGATCTTTTTGGTCCCTCTCTAGAACATCTTTCAATAGTCTTTGTAGGGTTGGCTTTGCCATCATGAAATTCTTTAGTTGTTCTTTGTCATGAAAATATTTCATTTCTCTATCAAACTTGAAGGAGAGTTTTGTAGGGTATAGTAGTCTGGGTTGGAATTTGTTTTCATAGAGGACTTGAAGTACTCTGCTCCATGCTCTTCTTGCCTTCATGGTTTGTGAAGAGAAGTTGGTTTGTGAAGAGAAGTAATTCTGATGGGTTTTCCTTTGAATGTGATCTGCTTCTTTTCTCTAGTGCCTTTCAGTATGATATTCTTGTGCTGAATTTCTGGGATCTTGACTATTATATGTCTTGGTGTGTTTTTAATTGGGTTGAAGGTATGTGGAGTTCTGTATACTTCAGTTACCTGAGTATCAGATTGTTTCCTCATATTTGGGAAGTTTTCTGATATTATTTCTGCCCATATTCTTTTTATATCACTTGTATTGACTGCTTCCTTCTCATTGATGCCTATTAGTCTCACATTGTTAATCTTTGCATCATCTTGCAAGTGATGAATTATTTTTTCCTGCATTCTAGTTGTTTTTAAGAGATATTTTTTACCTTTTCACTAGGTGCACCAGCGTGTTCAAGATCTGAAACTCTATCTTCATTTTTACTCAAACGGTTTTCCAGGCATGTGATTGAGATTCTAAGTTCCTCTACATCTCTTTGACTCTGCTTCATGTGATCACTTTCTTTCCTGTATTGCTCATTCAGAGTATCCATCATTTTTTAAATCATCTCTATTTTTTTTATCAATGTCTTATTTAGAAGCAGTTATTAATTATTTTACTGCAGAGTTTTTTTTTTTCCAGATTGGGTTTCCTCCATATGTTTCTGTATTTGATTCTTTAGTTCAGTGTTAAGAATTCAGAGATTTCTTTTTTCATTTCAGACACTAATTCTGCTTTGAGTTCCTTTCAACCTTTCTGCAGTTGCTGATTTACTTCCGATGCTACTAATTCATATATTTCAACTAAGCTAGTGTGCACTGCATTTGTTCTGGGTGGTCATTGTGTTTCCTCCATATGTTTCTGCATTTGATTCTTAAGTACAGATTCTATGAATTCAAAGTTTTTTTTTTGTTCCAGACATTAATTCTGCTCTGAGTTCCTCTATATTTTTCTGCTTTGTTTATTTACTTCCAACCCTATTAATTCATTTATTCCAGCTGAGCTAGTGTACTCTGCACTTGTTATGGGTGGGCTCTAGGCCTGAGATTGCATTTTGGTCCTTGTCTTTATCATTTCATGTGGCACTGATTTCTGACCTTTGGTGTAGTGCTTCGGTGTAATTTTATCCTTGTCACTTAATGCAATTCAGGTACTGATATATGAAGTTCTAGTTCATGCAGTTGTGCCTGGCTTGGGTCTGGCTACTGTGCTCAGCTCCTTGTTGTTGTTGCTTTTGGAGGTGGGCTTTCTGTACCCCTCTGGTAAAATGTTCTTTTCCTGGATTAGCTGTGTGGTTTTGATCCTAGGGTCACTGCAAGGCTTTTAGCTGCAGGGTTTTACCCCAAGCCTGTATGCCAGATCTGGTCTGGGTCTGGAGGGGTATGAGGAGCAGGGTCAAGAGAGCACAGAAGCTCTACCACACACTCACCAGGGCTGTACTTTGGTGGGTTTGCAGGACTCCCAAGAGTGCAGCGGAAGTTCTCACTCACAGGATGGGCCGTGTTGGCTCTGGACTTGCGGGGAAGTTTTGGAGAATGCGAGGAAAGGCCTCTCTCATGCGGCGGGCCTGGGCTTGGAGCAGCTGGTGGGAGCAGGACCGTGCAGAAGCTCTCCCCCACTCTCTCAGGGCCTGGGGTTGGTCGGATATGGAGTGGGCCCAAGGCATGGTGGAAGTTCTCACTCAGAGGGCGAGCTGTGCTGGGTCTGGCAGGGTGGGGGACGTCCGGAGAATGCGGAGGAAGGCCTCTCTCATTCATAGACCTGGGCTTGGAGTGGTGGGCGGGCGCAGGACCTCTATCTGGATTGATAGAAAGGTGGAGTTTCTTCTGAAGGCACAGTTACAATACTAGCTAGGTGGCAATAGATTGCAGAGATGGAGTAAGGTACTCCAAAGGGCTGTATATACTTGGAATCAGTGCTTTCTGTATGGTACTGTGTCTACCATAGCTAGGATTCATGGGTCCAGGAATCAAGGGGTGGGAGTAGGAATGGTACTACTCATCATTACCCATAGTGATCCACTAGCAAAACTTTTGCTTCCTGTCCCTTTGCCCTTATGTTCTGTTTGACTAGATGTCCTAGTTCCAGAGGTAGTGGTGGTGGAGCTTGTACCAGGAAGCACAACAATGATACCTTTGAACTGGAAGTTAAGATTTCCCCCTGGTCACTTTGGTCTCCTCATGTCTCTGAACAAAAAAGCTAAAAAGGAAGTCACAGGGTTGTTAGGCATGACTGACTCAAACTGTGAAGGGGAAATTGGGTTTTGCTACTCTGAAATGGATGAAAAGAAGCATATACATGAAGTGCAGGAGATCCTTTAGGGTGCTTCTTGATATTATGATGCCCTTTAATTAAAGTCAATGGGAAACTACAACAACCTAATACAGGCACAATGACAAATGATTCAGAGCTTTGAGGAGTGAAGTACGGTTCAGTTTAGCAGGGAAAGAACCAAGACCTGCTGAGGTGTTTGCTGAAGGTCAAGGGAATACAGAATGTGTAGTGGAAGAAGGTAGTTCTAAATACAAGCTATTACCCCATAATTAACTACAGAAAAGAGGATTATAATTGTACTATTTCACTTCTATATGGTTATGCTATAATATTGATAGGTTTAATACTGGTTCTTAAGGATTGTTAAATCTGTATTAATGCTGAAGTTATGGGACAACTAAGCATAAGCATGAAGCAAAGAAAACTTACCTTCTGTTCTTTTAAGGGAATTAATGCATTTCTGTTTGTATGCATGATAGTTATAACATATTAGGTCCAAATATATGCATATGTTTGTATCTTTTTAAAAAAAGATTTTGTGTATTTGGTACAAGGTCTCACTATGAAGGTTGAACTTGTATTGATCCTCCTGTTTCAGCCTCCCCAGTAATGAGATTACAGGCATAAATCACCATGCCCAGTCTTGGTGGCTGGCTCAGCATGCCCAAAGGTAGGCCGGCATGGCATGTGGTACCAGGGAATAAACCTGGTCCTTGTGCTTGCATAGGCAAACACTTAGACCACTGACCTGTCTCCAAAGCCCATATCTTTTTATCTGGAGACTAGCTTAAAGAAATGTCTAGTTTCCAAGTTGACAAGAAGTGGATTGTAGTGGTTGATTGATTGTGTCAACTTGAGAAGTTAAAAGTTTAGATTGGCTCAGAAATTCCACACCCTAGGGTGTGGAGGTCCTGCCATAGTTACTCATCTTTTATTAGATATAAAAGGGAATTGAAGAAGGAGTGTTCCTTTTCCTCAGAGGAACCCCGTGTTTACAATCAGCTTGGGTTTGGTCTCATGATTTCTAGTGCAGACTCTTTGGTTACCACCTAGGATCCTTCACCCTTCTGGTGTAGACTCATTAGCCTTCCATCAGAGACACATTGGCCTCCTGATATGGACTTGCACAGAACACTGCATTGAGCTTCTGATCTTAGACTGAATACTTCAATCTCCAATGTGCAGATACTGTCTACATGCTTCCTCATCTGACTCTGGCTGACCATCATAAGCCAATCTTGTAATTTATTATAAATTTGAATATATTGTGTCATACCTGTTGCTCAAGTAAAACACTGACTGAGGCATCAAAGTTATCAAAAAAGGAAAGAAAAAAACTGAAATTCATGCAATAAGTAATGAAAAGTATAAAATGAGTACAGTACCTATAGAAATACAAAAAATCATCAATACATATATCCAAAATTTATACTCTCAAAGGATGGAAACACAGGAGAAATGGACAGGTTCCTAGATACATATGAACTACCAAAGCTGAATCAAGAAGATATAAAAATTCTGAATAACACAATATCAGTTAATAAACTGAAAATGCAATAAAAAAGCCTACCAACAAAGAAAAGCCCAAGTCCTGATGGATTCACAGTTGAATTCTACAAGAAACTTACAGGAGACTATGCAAACTCTTCTAAAAATCTTTAATGAAAGTGGAAAGGAAGCAATTCTCCCAAACTCATTCAGGGAGGCAAGTATTATTCTGATAATGAAACCAGAGAATGATACAACTAAAAACCAGAGCTACAGGCCAATCACCTTAATGAACACAGATACAAAAATCCTCAATAGAATACTAGCAAACAGAATGAAGAAAATTATCAAGAACACTATACATCAAGAACAAGTGGGATTCATCCTAGGATTGAAGGGATGGTTTATATATGCAAATACATAAATTTAATACATCATGTCAACAGAGCCAAAACCAAAAATAACATGATTATCCCAATAGAGGCAGAAAAACTTTTAAGTACAACACTCACTCATGATAAACACAACAAAAAATTGGAATAGATGGTCTTTATCTCAATCTGATAAAATCCATCTTAAATAAACCAACAGCCAGCATTTTAATTAAAGGACAAAAATTGAAAGCCTTTACTGTATTTTTAATTAAATTTTTTTTTCTGACTCAGCCTGCCCAGAGGGCAGGACTGGCATGGTGTGTGGTGCCAGGAATTGAACCACAGTCCCCATACACCTGCCTAAGCTTGCCTAAGCAGGTGCTTTAGGCCACTGAACTATCTCACTGGCCTCAAAATTGTTTACTTTAAAATCAGGAGCAAGACAAGGATGCCTACTGTCACCACTCTTATTCAGTATAGTTCTGGAAACATTAGCCAGAGAAATCAGACAGAAAGACAAGTAAAAGAAATAATGATGAGAAAGGAAGAAGTGCAATTATCATTATTTGCAGATGACATGATACTCTACATTGGAGACCCCCAAAATTCCACCAATAGACTTGTATATTTAATAACCAAATTCATTAGCATAACAGTATACAAAGTCAACACTTAAAACTCCACAGCATTTCTATACACAAACAATAAAAACACTGAGAGAGAAACTGTGGAAACCATGCCTTTCACAATAACATCCTCCAAAATGAAATACTTAGAAATCAATCTCACAAAGAAGTAAAAGATTTATACAGTGTAAGTTGTAGCACTCTGGAAAAAGGGATTGAAAAAGATTTCAGAAAATGGAAAGCTACCCCTTGCTCCTGGATAGGAAGAACCAACATTTTGAAAATGGCCATACTACCAAAATTGTTATACGGATTCAGTGCAATCTCAATTAAAATACCATTAGTATACCACACAGATTTAGAAAAAACATTCCTAAAATTCATCTGGATCCAGAATAAACCTGTGATAGCAAAAGCAATTCTGGGCAACAAAACAAAGGCAGAAGGCACCATAAACACTGACTTGAAAGTATATTGCAAAGATACTGTGACAAAATCAGCATGGCACTGGCAAAAAAAAAAAATAGATCTGAAAATCAATGGGATGGGTTAGAAGATGCAGACACCATTACAAACACAACCAGCTACCTTATCTTTGACAAAGTGTTCAAGCATTTTCACTGGAAGAAATACATCCTCTTTGATAAATGATGCAGAAAAACTGGCTTTCCACATGCCAATTGCTTATAAGGGAGCTATGACTATCACAATGCATGAAACTACAGTCAAAATGAATCAGATTTAAATATTTTATGGTTTTGTTTTTTGGAACTGGGAATTGAACTCAGGCCCTTGCGCTTGCCAGGCAAGCGCTTATTCTACTAAATTATCTCCCCAACTCCCTGATTTAAATATTAAAACTGAAATATTAAATCTTCTGGAGGAGAAAGTAGATAGAAATCTTAAAGACATAGGCATAGATAGAGGGTTTCTGAACAAAAGCAAACTTCATGGGAAATACTTCAAAGAATCAACAATTGACATCTCAGCTTTTTGAAAACTTTCTTCAAACCAAAAGAAATCACCAATAGAGTACAAGGAAAAACCATAAACTGGGAAAGTATTATAGCCAACTCTTCCTCTGAAAAAAGAATTCTATCTAGAAAGATATAGATTTGAAAAATATCAGGCCTCAAAAATTCAGAGACCTAATCCAAACATGGACATCTGAGATGAATATACACTTTACAAATGAAGAAATACAAATGGCAAATAAATATATGAAAAATTCTCAGTACCATTTGTCATACAAGAGATGACAATTAAACCAATGCTGAGATACCATCTTATGCCAGAAAGAATGGCTATCATTAAGACGTGCACCAATAACAAATGCTGGAGGAACTGTGAGGAAAAAGGAACACTTCTCCACTGTTGGTGGAAGTGCAGACTTGTACAACCACTGTGGAAGGCAGTGTGGAGATTCTTCAAAAAGCTAGAATTGGAGGTCCAATTTAACCCAGATATTCCTCTGTTGGGTATTTTTCCAGAAGAACTGAAATCATCACACCACAGTGACAGATGTGACCCATGTTTATAGCAGCACAATTTGTCATAGCTAAATCTTGGAAACAACCCAAATGTCCATCAACGGAGGAATGGATTAAAAATATTTGGCATTTTTACACAATGAAATATTACTCAGCTATGATAAAAGGTAAAATCAAGGGTCTTGTAGGTAGATGGATATAACTAGAGACTGTATTGTTAAGTGAAATAAATAAGACCCACATGAGCAAACATTTCATTATCTTGCTAGTGTGAGGACTTGATAGAATAAATCAAATCTGAAAGGTACAATAGATACCGTGAAGTGGAAAGAATCTGTTCAATGGGAAGGAAAAACTGGGAGGAGGAAAAGAACAAAAGAAGAAGGGAAAATGTGTATTTAGTTATATGTGCAGGATAGTTTGAATAACTGTACTGCTGATTTCTGCTGGTCTATTGAATGAAGTAGTTAATGTATACATTTAAAAAAATTTTCTTTTTTATTTTGAAAGAATGCAAAATAGAGATATAAAGAAAAAACAGTGTTAGGAATAGTACAAATTTCACTAAACCAAGTAATAGGAATTCTCCAATGTTTGCTGTATTACATGATGCTATCTTCAGATTAGTTGTTCACATCACCAGATATAAATGTGTAAGATTTATTTAAAAAACAATAACATAGAATTTAAGAAATTCAAAAGAGGAGAAAAAACAGTGGAAAAGAAAATTTAATCATTAATTGCTCCATTCAAAAGACCAGCAGAAATTGACAATACAATTATCCAAACAATTCTACATATATATCAAAATTTATCTTTTTACCTTATTACATTTTTTTCTCATCCCTTTTTTCTCCTTCTCATTGAACATTTTTTTTCCCTTCCATAGTATCTGTTATACCTTTTAGGTTTTTTTTTTTTTTTCATGTTCTCACACTAGCGAGATAATATGATGTTTGCACATGTGGATCTGATTTATTTCACTTACTGATATAGACTCTAGCTGCATCCATTTATCTACAATACCCTCAAATTTATCTATTTATAGCTGAATAATACTCCACTGTGTAAAAATATCATATCTTTTTTTTCATTCATTCCTCAGTTGATGGACATTTGGTTTTTTTTTTCTTCAAGATTTAGCTATGACAAATTGTGCTGCTATAAATATGGTGGCACATATATTGCTGTGGTGTGATAATTCAGTTCTTTTGCAAAAATACGTAGGAGAGGACTATCTGGATTAAGTGGGACCTCTAATTCTAGCCTTTTGAGGAATCTCTATAGTGATTTCCATAATGGTTGTATAAGCCTGCACTCCCACCAGCACTGGAGAAGGGTTCCTTTTCCACCGCAGCCTCTTCAGCACTTGTTATTGGTTGACTTCTTGATGATAACCAATCTTTCAGGTGTAAGATAGTATCTCAGGCGGCAATCGGGCGCGGCCTGGAAGGGCGATGGGACTGCTGGCTGCCGCGGAGCCCACTCTGGAGATAATATGATTATGCTCTGTTAATGTGATACCCACCCCTTGGCTGCCTAGCGTTGCCTGGGCCCGCAGCCTTCGGGGCTGCCGAGCAGAAGCCTCGAAGGACAGCGGTGACCGCCGCTAGCCGCAGCTCCCTCCACCGCCTCCGCGCATCCTCGCCGTCCACCGCGCCCAGCCGCCGGCTCCGAGCCAGCCTGCTGCGCCTGGGAGCCATCCGCCCGCCCGTGCTCAGCCATGGGGGACCTGCCCGGCCTCGTGCGCCTCTCCATTGCGCTGCGCTTGCAGCCCAAGGAAGACCCGGTCTTCTATGAAGGTGGGTGGGCAGCGCTTCGGCCAGAACCGCACCATCAAGCAGCTCACCGGCTCCTCTTACAAGGTGGAGGTGAGGATTAAGCCCATCACACTGCAGGTCGAGAACATTTCCATCGGAGGGGTGCTTGTCCCACTGGAGCTGAAGTGCAAAGAACCTGATGGAGACCGAGTGGTGTACACGGGCACATATGACACAGGTGTGGCCCCAACTAAGAGTGGAGAACGACAGCCCATCCAGATCACCATGCCGTTCACAGACATTGGGACCTTCGAGACGGTGTGGCAAGTCAAGTTCTACAATTACCACAAGCAAGACCACTGCCAGTGGGGAAGCCTCTTCTCTGTCATTGAGTAGGAATGCAAGCCCAATGAGACACGCAGTCTCATGTGGGTGAACAAGGAGTCCTTCCTCTGAAGACGGCTCTTTCTCATGCTGCTGGACAATCTCAGAAACCTACTTTTAGATAAACCAGCACAAGCCTTGCCCAAGGCATGTCACACCATGGCTGTTTCCCTTCTGGAATCAATGAC
>NW_004524625.1:224819-225985 GCF_000260255.1 Octodon degus | reverse complement strand
ATATCAGGTGCCCATATTTGGATTGGGTCTTTGAATTTGGGTGGTCTGATTTTTAAAATTCTTAATATATTTTACATAGGGGTCCTTTGTCTGATGAACAGTCTGATATAATTTTTTCCCACTGCATGGGTTCAATTTTACTCTTTATGGGTTTTACTCTGCACACCAAAAGATGTGCAGAAGTTTGTCAAAAAAGATGAGATCCCAATTGTTGATTCTTTGAAGGATTTCCCATGCAGTTTGACTTTTGTTCATGAACACTTTACCTACCCCAATGTTCTTAAGCTTTGTTCCTACTTATCTTCTGTAAAATTTAGTGTTTTACTTTTAATATTTAAATCTTTGATCCATTTTGACTGTAATTTTGTGCATGGTGACAGCCATGGGTCTATTTTAAGCATGTGGAAAGCTGGCATTTCCAGTGTCATTTATTAAAGAGGCTATCTTTCTTTCAGTGAACATGTTTGGCTACTTTGTCAAAGATGAGGTGGCTGAGTGTGCTTGTAGTTGTGTCTGCATCTTCTGATCTGTTTCATTGTTCCTAAAGTCATTTTTTTTTGTTGCTATTACCATGCTAAATTTATCCCAGTAGCTGGGTCATCCAGATAGCTCAACAGACTAAAGCACCTGCTTAGGCAGAGCACAGTGGCTTGGGTTTGATTCCTGGCATGCTGTCCTGGACCCACCCCTGGGGTGCACTGAGATGGTGATTGAGAATGGGTGTGGTGATGTGTGCCTATAATCCCAGAGCTTGGGAGGCTGAAAACAGGAGAATCACTGCGAGTCCGATCTACAAAGTGAGACCCTGTAGACTCTGTACTAAATAAAAAAAAAAATCTTCCAGGGCTGTGGAGATAGTTCAGTAGAATAAACACTTGCCTGGCAAGTGCAAGATCCTGAATTCAATCCCCAGTACAACCAAAAAAAATTGTATATCATAGTAGATTTGTAGTTCAATTTCAAGTCTGGGATTGTGATATCTCTTTCCTTTCCTTTTTTTGCTCTGGATTGCTTTTGCTATGCTAGATCTCTTCTGGTTCCAGATGAATTTTAGGAGTGTTTTTATTAGATCTGTGAGGTATACTAATGGTATTTTAATTGAGATTTAACTGAATCTGTATAACAATTTTGGTAATATGGCCATTTTCAAAATGTTGGTACTTCCT
>NW_004524625.1:222416-224299 GCF_000260255.1 Octodon degus | reverse complement strand
TGACATTGGACCTCCTTGTCTTGTTCCTGATTTTAAAGGGAAGGCTTTCAATTTTTGTCCATTACCTATGATGTTGGCCTCTGCTTTGTCATAGATGGCTTTTATCAGCTTGAGGTAAAGACCATGTATTTGGAATCTCTATATTGTTTTTAACTTGAAAGAAAGATTGTTAAATTTTCTCCAAAACTTTTCTTTAACTATTGAGATGATCATGTGATTTTTATCTTTGGCTCTGTTAATGTGATACATTTATTTTTTGCATATATTAAACTATCATTGCATTCCTGGGATGAATCCTGCTTGGTCTTGATGCATAATGTTCTTGATGATATTCTGAGTTCTGTTTGATGGTATTTTATTGAGGATTTTTGCATCTGTGTTCTTTAAGGAGATTGGCCTGTAGTTCTTTTTTGGTTGCATTCTCCTCTGGTTTTATTATCAGAATAATACTTGTTTCCTGAATGTGTTTGGGATAATTGTTTCCCTTTCAGTTTAATTGAAGAGCTTGAGAAAAGTTACCATTAGGTCCTTCCTAAATTTCTTGTAGGTTTCAGTTATGAATCCATCAAGACCTGGGCTTTTCTTTGTTGGCAGTTTTTTTGAATTGCATTTTCAATTTCATTGGCTAATATTGGGTTATTCAGAATTTTAAAATCTTCTTGATTTAGCTTTGGTAGTTCATATTTATCTAGGAATTCATCTATTTCTTTGATATTTTATATACTGTGAGAGGAAAGATTTTGGAAATAAGCATTACTATTGTGGTATAAGGTCTGTAGTTCTTTCATTGTTTTTGTTCCTCATTGTGTGAATTTGAAATTTTCCTTTCTTTTTTAATGAGTGGGGCTAGGGGTTTATTAGTTTTACTTATTCTTTGAAATAACCAATTCTTCAGCTCATTAATTCTTTGTATTATTTTCTTTGCCTCCATTGCATGTATTTCTGCTCTGATCTTTATGACTGCTTGCCTTCTTTGGATTTTGGACTTGACTTGCTCTTCTTCTGGGATTTTGAGGCACATCATAAGATTGTTTATTAGGGCTCTATTTTTGTGACGTGAGAATTTATCACTATATATTTGCTTCTTAAGGCAGCTTTCATTGTGTCCCACAGGTTACAGTAAGATGTATCTGCATTTTTTTACTAGACAAAGACTTTTATTTAAAATTTTTTTTTCCATAATTTTATTGAGAGACAAATAGCAATGAGACAGTTTCAAATCAAATTGGTATGACAGTTTCAATAATTAACACATTGTATGCTTTCTTTTTATCTGCATTTTCATTAAATTCTAAATGCTGTTTAATTACTTTTTATTTCATTTGTGACCCATTGATTGTTCAGGAGGATATTATTTAGTTTTCACGTGTTTATAGAGTATTTGCTGTTTCTTTTGTCAATAATTATTTTATTGTACTATGGTCAGATAATATGCATAGGATAATTTTGATTCTTTTGCATTTACTTAAGCATGTTCTGTGTGCTAGCTCATGATCTATTTTGGTGAACATCCCATGTGCAGCTGAGAAAAATATGTATTCTGGGGCTGTTCAGTGGATTATTCTGTAGAGGTCTATTAAGTCCATTTCTTCACAAGTTTGGCTTAGTTCTGTTATTTCTTTGCTTATTTTTTTTGCATGATTGATCTATCTCTTTGTGTCAATGGGGTATTAAAGTCTCACAATGCAATTATGTTATTGCTCATTTAATTTTTTATATGTGTTAAAATTTGTGTTATATATTTGGGTGCTCCTACATTGGGTGCATACCTATTTATAATTGTTATCTCTTTCTCTTGTAGTTTTCCCCTAACAAATTTGTAGTAACTTTCTTTGTTTCTTTTAATCTCATTTGGTTTGAAGTTGACCTTGTCAGCAATCAGA
>NW_004524625.1:212057-216881 GCF_000260255.1 Octodon degus | reverse complement strand
CCCCTACCCTAGAATGTATGCAGCACTTACACCCTCAGTCCTAACATTCTTAATCCAGTATTGCACTGAATTATTCACACATTCCTTATTCAGTTATCTCTGAAAAAGCTGCATCTAAAACTGCATGCATCTTTAGGGCTGACATTTAGACAAACCATATCACCTCAATTCTATCAGATAGAACTTGATGAGCTAATCAAGCATTGGAAATGCTGTACACTGTTCTGACAAAACACATACATAAATTTCCTTGACTTTCTTGGAGCATTGCTGTGCAGCACAGTTTTTGATTTGTTTTACATCCTATTTTTAGATAATTCTTGTTTGGATGTTGGTTTTTGAATTCCATTTAATTGTGGAAACCCATGCAGAGATTTAAATCAATGTTCATCTTAATTTACACAGAAGTCAGAACAGTAGGTTTTTACATTGACTAGGTTGTAATATTGTAGCAGAAAATGCCATTCTCCACCTTTATACTTCAGTTTGTTAGTTGCCCAAGTAACAGCTCCTGCCCAAGTTCTGATGGCTCATGTCTCTCAGAAATGGCTGGTCAATGGATACACATTGTATAAACCAATCTATAATTGACAAGTCATTATGCCTCTTCACTTCCTGCTGGCCTATCTCATATAAGCCCTACACCCCCAGAGATCAGGGCCTGATATTCTGGGAATGATCCCAACAAGTGCCCATTAATTTAAATAAATCTGAAAAATCCTGTGTGGCCGTTTCTTCTTGCTATTACCTCTGGCGTGTTGGCCAGGAAGACAAACTGTTCTGACTTCTTTGGGGATCACCCATGGCCTTCACAGATAGAGGAAAGACCTCTATGTCCTGATGGGAAGGCATACTGTCAAGATTTCTCAAGTCTCCTTAAGGGTCTGGAGGAGGATTTCTGGGGAGCACCACTGCTAGTCTGTTCAGTCCAGCTTAGTTCAAGCAGAAGAGAAGTCTGCTTAACTCCCATTAGTCAGGAGCACCCTCCCGGAAAGATGGTTGGAATTTTTAATCTCAGGGTGCCTGTTGAATGAATGTTGAATGCGTGGAATGGATGCTGTAAGCAATAGGCTGTTTCATCTGTGCACCAAGACTAAGAAGTGCAGGTTGTGGTGGCTGACTGGGCTCTCACCTGAAGTTCCATGGCATCATGTATCTTTAGCTATGTCATTCCTAAGTCTCTGAGAGGGAAGATTATTTGAATGATCTCTCTCTTTGAGAGCACCCACCCTATTTCCGCTGCAGGATCTTTCAAGAGTAAACAACAAGTAGGTAGATAGCAATGCAAATTAATTACTCAAAACCCATAGTCTCTGACTGCAAGATAAAGGGATTTCACAGAGTTAAAAATGAAATTAAGCTGCTCCTTTCATCCCCCTTAACAGGAAAAAGTGGCCCATTCTTCCTGAGAATTTTGACTCAGCACACTTGTTGGCCACCACAGTTACTGCCAACACAGCTTCACTCCCCTCTTCCCACTTGTCTACTTTCAGCCAACTGCACTGGTTCCAGCTAGCTATTGCTTGAATTCAGCCACACAGACCCCCCACCCCCATGCTCTTGGAGACACACTTACCCTGGCCTGGTAGCATCATATAATGCCTACCTGAGATAACTGTAAACCATTTCTTCTGAGTACCACATTTTGACTGAGGAAAAATTGGATTTTTAACCCTGACAAAAGTGTATGTCCCTGTCAGACCTGAATTGAAAGGACAGACTGAGTTCTATCACATTGGGCCCCTGAGAGCCTAAGATCATTGCAAAAGTCAGGGGAAAACCTTTGAATTTCTTGGTGGACAATGGCATCATCACAATCCCATTGCTATCAGATGTTGTGGAAGGCACAAACAGAAATCCAGTCTTAGCTGAAAAATTTACCTTGAAGAGACAACACACTCAAAGCTCTGCTCTGGTCAGTCTGGATGCTGATCAGGAAACATACCTGAAGCCTGAGGACACTGCTTCCAGGATTGTTCAGTACATATTCCCCTTGATTTTTGTGTCCCTTTAGGCTGCTTACACAAGTCCTTGATTTAAAAACTCTGTAAGAAAACAATCTTGGGGAGCATGGCTAGGGCCCATCCCAGGATCAGCGACAACCATGATGCTACTGCTTCTAGTTGTACCTTGTCTCAAAAGATTACATGTAATATACCCAGCAAATATTTGTCATAGAAAGTAAAAGAGCAGGAAATGTAGCAGAAGATACCCCTCCCCCTGCATGCCACTATACTACCATTTGTCAGTTGTTCAGGTAGTAGTTCCTCCTCCACTTCCAGTTGCTCCTGTGTTAGAAATGGCTGGTCACTGTGACACATAGCTGGTCACTATGATGCACATTGCATAAACCAATCCCTAAGTGACAAGCCATTCTGCCTGTGTACTTCCTGCTTGCTTAACAGACCACCAGAGATCAGGGTCTGATATTGTAGGAATGATCCTAATAAGTTCCTGCACTGGTGTAAATAAATCTGCCTCTAAATCTTAGGTGCTGTGTTGATGTTTCTGCTTGCAATTTCAATACCTTCTACAATAACACTACTGACATGTTACATGTTTAAGAAAAAGATTCCCAGACTCACATAACACATGTTGTATACTGCAGAAAAAAGTATTTTGAGAAATTCTGAATTCAGCATGTACAAGATCTCTGTTGTTTATGCTATGTTAAGGCAAGAAAGATAATATTGATTTTATTTTCAAAAAAGAAATAACATTAGAATTTGATATTTAAATTATAATTCTATTAAAATGATACAAAAGGGCTTTTAAGATAGCTCAGTGAACTAAGTACCTGCCTAGGCAAGCACAGAGATGGGGTTCGATCCCCGGTACCACATGCCACACGGGCTTTGCCCCTGGGTGCAGTGAGCCACCAGGCCTGGGCATGGCAGCGTGAGCCTGTAATCCCAGCACTAGGGAGGCTAAAGCAGAATGATCACTGGAGTCTGAGCTGTGTAGTGAAACCCTGTAATATATATATATATATATATATATATATATATATATATATAATGGTTGTATTGTCTATATATCTTCCAAATTAAAAACAAATAGCAAATAAAAAAAAAACAAAAAATTTGAACTTGTTTTATTGTACCTATCACTATCTACCTTCGTTTTACATTGATAATCTATACATTAAAAAATATATACAAGTTTAGTAAGGGAAGAGAAACAACTCTTCTTTTTTATGTATTTGGTACAGGGTCTATAGGGTCACTACACAGATCAGACTTGTAGTGATCCTCCTGTTTTCAACCTCCCAAGCTCTGGGATTACAGGTGTGGGCCACCACACCCAATCTCATTTGGCTGTTGCAGCGCACCTCCAGAGGCAGGGCTGGCATGGAACACCAGAAAAACAACTCTTCCTTTGTTATCTATTGATATTAATAAATTATGTCTGGTAAATGAAGACCATAATAAATTTACTTTACAATATTTATGTATTTTTCCATCCCAATACACAATTAATAGTTACAGTTTAACCAGACAAAGTTATTATCATGTTCAGGGCAGTAAGATATATTATGTAACATTTCTTTCTTTTTTTGTATTTTAGGGAAGGGTCTACAGGGTGTTCACAGTCTCACTACTAAATCGGACTCTTAGTGATCAGCCTGTTATAGCCTCCCAAGAGCTGGGATTACAGGCGTTCACCACCATACCCAGTCTCAATTGCCATCTTAGTGTGATCCAGGGTCAGGGCTGGCACTATAGGCCTGAGGATTAAATCCCCGGACCCTGTTCCTTGAAGGTGCTTTACTCCCCTGAAATATTTGGCCAGCCCTTGTAACATTTAATGTTATTAAAGTCATCAAAGTATTTATCCAGGTTTTCTGATTTTTTTCAAAGATTTTTAAAGTAAGTTTCTGGAGGTGTAACTAGGGCCTCTGGATCCTGAATAGACCCAGAGTCCAGGCCCAGCATGTGAGTGAGATGACCCAGGGCCCACCGGATCCTGAATAGACCCAGAGCCCAGATCTGGTGTGTGAGTGAGATGACCTGGGGCCCACCGGATCCTGAATAGACCCAGAGCACAGGCCCGGTGTGTGAATGAGACGACCTGGATCCTCATTCGACCCAGACTGCAGGCCCAGCATGGAACACTTCAGCAGAACTCCCTGCAAAGAGATTAGAGGCAAGACCCACCCAGCTGATGCAGGAGCAGAACATCTTGCCAGAGAGACACAAAGGGTTCAACTCTAATGGCTTCAGCAGATAGAAGTGGAGCACAGTAGCCAGATCCAAGCAACACCCACCTGGAGGAATCTGAACTTCGTAGATCCGGACCTGGTGCTAAGATAATAACTCTATCTAAGCTCTACACCAAAGGTCAGAAGACAGTGGTATACAAAATGACAAAGAGAAGGAACAAAATGCAGTATTAGGCCCTAAGTCCACCCAGTACAATTGCAGAAGACACTAGCATTGAGGAAACTGGAAATTACACACCGGATATCTCTGTAATAATAGCGTTGGCAGTAAAGAAACAACTGCAGAAAGGTATAAAAGAAATCAGATCAGAAATAATTTCTGAACTAAAAAATGTAGTGATAACTATAATCAAAGTACTAAGTGCTTCAAAAGAATACACTGATTAAAAAATAGAGCAGAATATAAAAATGATGGAACCCCTAGGGAAGAAATAAAATGCATGAAACAGGTTCAAAGTGATATACAGGAAATTAAAACCTCAATCACAAGCTGGCAAAACCGTTTGAGTGAAAGTGAAAATAAACTTTCAGACCTTAAAGACACCATTGCAGCTAGTGAAAAAGTAAGAAAAGATCTCTTAAAAACAACTAGGATGCAGGAA
>NW_004524625.1:172810-183148 GCF_000260255.1 Octodon degus | reverse complement strand
AAGAAGATTATGGGCCCAAAGAGGAAAGTGATCGATGATGTAGAGTGTGCCTAAGGAGAGTCACATGGGGAGAAGACACTCTCTCAGGCTTTCACAGAGTGCACATTGGCCAAGCAATAGCCGTGACTCATCCACATGTCTGCACTCACAAAGGTTCTACAATCTGAGGTATAGGATCTCAGGATAAATCCTGAGGGCATTTCACTGACCTTCTCAGACTAAAAAGCTACAACTCTTGTTGCATAGGTCCTGCTTTACCTTGGTCTTAACCATCCAGTACAAAAGCATGAAGATGAAATATAAGAAATACAGCCCTGCTGTTAAGTTGAGTTGTGGGGGACTCAGGCCAATAATTTCTGACATCGCCAGTTAAACAGAAGACCCAATGCTATTATGGGCTACTGGACTCTTTTCGAATATTATCCTGAGTTTACACACCTATAATACTCAATAACGGAACTTTAAAAAAATGGGGTATAACTATGAATGTCCATTTTGTATCTGTGCATTCAAAGTGGTTGGGATAGATATATAGATGCATTCTCTTAATGAATAGAATAATATGTTCTAATGGTATTTGTAAATAGGATCACAAATCTGCATCTTGTACAGCAATTAACCACTAAGAAGTAGATATGCAGTGTATTATTTGTTGAACTGTACTTCCGATTTGATTTGAAACTGTGTCATTGCTATTTATCAATGAACTTTGAAAGAAAATAAAGTCAGTACCCAAAGTCAATAGCATTCCTCTACACAGACAAGAAACACACTGAGAAGGAAATTATAGAAACAATACCTTTTACAATAGCAGTGAGGAAAATGAAATACCATGTAATTAACAGAACTAAAGAAGTCAAATATCTTTTCAAGCAAAATTACAGTACTCTTAAAAAAGAGATCCTAGAGGATTTCAGACAATGGAAAGATATTCCATGCTCCTGAATAGGAAGATCCAAAATTGTGAAGATGGCCATACTCCCAAAATTGCTGTACAGATTTAATGGAATCCCTATCAGACTACCACTGATATATCTCACAGATAGAGAAATCATTCCTAAAATTTACCTGGAACCAGAAAAGACCTAGAATAGCAAAGACAGTTCTGGGCAATAAAGACAAGGCAAGAGGCATTACAATTCCTAACTTGAAATTATACTACAAGGCTACTGTGATAACATCAGCATGATACTGGCATCAAAATAGACCTGATGATCAATGGAATAGATTAGAAGACACTGAAGCCCCTATGAACACACTCAGCCACCATATCTTTTACAAAGTGGCCAAACATATTCACTGGAAGAAAGATAGCCTCTTTAACAAATGGTGCTGGAAAAACTCGCTCTCTACATGCCGAAAACTCAAACTTGATCCAGGTCTATCACCATGCACTAAACTAAAGTCAATATTGATTAAAGATCTAAACATTAAAGCAGAGACACTAAATCTCCTGGAAGAGAAAGTAGGAGGAATTCTTGACGACATAGGAGCAGGCAAAGAGTTCATGGACAGAAATCAAATCGCACGGGTAACAGTTGAAAGAATTAACAGCTGGGACCTGATCTTACTGAGAAGTTTTTTCACGTCAAAAGAAATTACCAACAAAGTGAAAAGGCAACCCACAAATTAGGAAAAAATCATGACAAATACGTACTCAGACAAAGGTCTGCTCTCTAGAACTTATAAATAACTAAAAAATACTAGGGCCCTAAAATTTAAAGACTCAATCCAGAAATGAGCATCAGAGATGAACACACACTTCTCAGAGGAAGAAATTAAAGAAAAGAATAAATATATGAAAAAATGGTCCACATCACTGACCATAAGTGAAATGCAAGTTCAGACCACACTGAGATATCATCTCACCCTAGAAAGAATGGCTATCATAAAGAAATCTCCCAACAACAAATGTTGGAGAGGCTGTGGTGAAAAAGGAACCCTTCTCCACTGCTGGTGGGAATGTAGACTTGTGCAACCGTTATGGAAATCAGTGTGAAGACTCCTTAGAAAAGTTGGACTGGAAATTCCCTTTAAACCAGCTATTCCTCTACTGGGAATTTTCCCAGAGAATATGAAAATATCATATCATAGGGATATATGTGTACGTATGTTTATAGCAGCACAATTTGTGATAGTCAGATCTTGGAAACAACCAAGATGCCCATCACCTGAGGAATGGTTGAGAAAGATGTGGTATTTTTACACAATGGAGTATTATTGAGGTATTAAGAATGATAAATTCGAATCCTATATATTGAAGTGGATGCCACTTGAACATATACTCATAACTGAAATAAACCAGACACACATGTGCAAATATTATTTAGTCTCCCTAGTATAAGTACTCCAAAGAAGAAATACAAATAGAAAGATATAATACAAGTAAAAGGAAAGCAGGATCTCAAGGACTAACTAATCAAGAGAGGGAAAGGAGAAGAGCTAGGAAACATGACAATGTCAAGCCATACAGTTATATGTAAAAGATGAGCAAGGCAATGATCCTGAGAATATTCAGAAGATTTTTTAATCTAGCAGTTAATTGGAAAGATTCCCACCCTGACTAACTATATATACTGATACCTGTGAACTAAGCTACTGCACTGCAGATGGTAATTCATAATAATAGTTTCATGTTTGGAGTGCCTGTCATTCTGGTATTCTGAATATGGGTTGCTTGTCATGACATGCCAGTTGCTGCTATGATGTCTCTCAGGTTGATGGATGTTTAGCAAGAAGGTGGTGGTGAATGAAAGCAAGAGACAGGAAAAGGAATATTGTGGGACTGTCCTGCTGCAAAGTTGTATATGATGAGATTTTTGGACTTATGAGCAAACATGAGAAGTATATAATTCTTTATCCTATTTTTAAAATATAATCTAACTTTTAAATGTTTTTTGTCATATTATGTATTGACTTACAGTCCAACATATCTATACTTGATGAAAAATACCTGTTCCTTATTATGCCTAAGATGTTTGATATGCAGAGAGATAGTGAGGGTAAGCTTCATAGCCTAGGTTGTTTGATAATAACCATAAGCTTGTCTTCTTGATGGTTAACAACCTAAGTTTGCAGACTAAAATTAGATGAAAAGGAGGGCTGCAAGTAAAGCCCACATTTTGGCCATAACCTTCTTAGGTCAATTAAGACTCAGGACATATGAGAACTTGTACTGTAACTTCATGTACTTCGGTAGTGTCCCAAATTTTCTGATCAAGGAGATCATGGGTTCAAAGCAGAAAGTGATCGATGATGTAGAGTGTGCCTGAGGAGAGTCACATGAAGAGAAACACTCTCTCATGCTTTCACTGAGAGCACATTGGCCAGGCAATGGCCATGACTCATCAACATGGCTGACACTGACAAAGGTTCTACAATCTGAGGTACAGGATCTCATGATAAATCCTGAGGGGATTTCACTGACCTTCTCAGACCCAAAAGCTACAACTCTTGTTGGATAGGTCCTGCTTTACCTTGGTCTTAACCATCCAGTAGGAATGTATGAAGACGAAATATAGGAAGTAAGGCCATGCTGTTATGCTGAGCTGTGGGGGACTCAGGTCAATAATTTCTGACATTGCAGTTAAAGAGAAGAGCCAATGCTATTTCGGGCTACTGGACTCTTTTAGAATATTTTGCTGAGTTTATACACCTATAATATTCAAATAATGGAACTTAGGAAAAAAGGGGTATACAGATGAATATCCATTTTGTATCTGTGTATTCAAAGTGGTTAGGATAGATATATGGTTACATTCTCTTAATGAATAGAATGATTTGTTTTAATAGTGTTTTTAAATAGGATCTCAATTCCGCCTGTTGTACAGCAATTAACCACTAAGAACAATGTATGCAGTGTGTTAGTGATTGAAACTGCCCTACCGATTTGATTTGAAACTGTCTCATTGCGCTCTGTTTATCAATAAAATTATGAAAAAAAAGATCCAGGTTCTTCAGTAGCAGGCTGATTATGCAGAGGAGTGGCCGAATGCCTCTACAGGAAGATGAAGGATGAAGGCGAGCTCAGGAACAGGTTGAAGCAGAGGTGTCCTCCTTGAACCCTAGAATCCAGCTGGTTGAGGGGGAGCTGGACCATGCATAGGAGCACCTGGCCACTGCCCTGGAAAAGCTAAAGGAAGCTGCTGATTAGAGTGAGAAAAGTATGAAGGCTATTAAAAACCAGATCCTAAAAGATGAAGAAAAGATGGGGCTCCAGAAAGTCCAGCTTAAAGAAGCTAAACATCTTGCCAAAGAGGCAGATAGGAAGTATGAAGAGGTGGCTCCTAATTTGGTGATTATTGAAGGAGATTTGGAATGAACAGAGGAATGAGCTGAGCTGGCAGAGTCCCGTTGCCAGGAGATGGACAAGCAGATCAGATTGCCAAAACCTGAAGTATCTGAGTGCTGTTGAAGAAAAGTAAATGAAAAAAGAAGACAAATATGAGGAAGAAATAAAGATTCTTACTGATAAGCTCAAGGAGGCAGAGACCTGCGCTGAGTTTGCTGAGAAATCAGTAGCCAACTGAAAAAAAATTGATGACTTAGAGGGCTGGCCAAATAGTTCAGCAGATTAAAGCACATGCAAGCAGGTGCAGCAGCCAGGTATTCAATCCCCAGGCCTGCCATGCCGGCCTCGCCCCCCGGTGCTCGCTGAGACAGCAATTGAGACTGGGCATGGTGACATGAGCCTATTATTCCAGCTCTTGGGAGGCTGTAAACAGGTGTATCAATATGAGTCCGATCTAGTAGTGAGACCGTGAACACCCTGCAAACCCTTCCCTAAAATACAAAAAAAAAAAATTGATGACTTGGAAGATAAGCTGAAATGCACCAAAGAGGAGCACCTCTGTACACAAAGGATGCTGAACCAGACTCTGCTTGACCTGAATGAGATGTAGAGCTCCCCAGTCCTGCCCTGCCACTGCTCCTCCCTTTGACCCCAACACACTGGCTGAGGCCAGCCTTTCCAAAGCTGACCTCAAAACTCAGGGCTGATCTTTAACCAGAAAGTTGCTTTCTCCTTTCTACATCCTCTGCCAACCCCCTACCTCCACCTCCTTGTCTTTTTCATCAAACTTTCTCTGCCTCTGACCAGAGATTCCAGCTGGTCTAGAGGCTGAGCATCTTTGGGAACAACATTTAAGGGAATGTGAGCACAATGAAAAGTGTCTTTAAAAGCATGTTGTGATGTACACATTTGTAATAAATTTTATTTATTTTTTATTTTTTTAAAACTTTTTTTGATTATTATTTATTTATTTATTTGTTTATTTGTGTGTGTGTGTGTGTGTGTGGCCAGCTCAGCCCACCAGGGGGTGGGGCTGGCTGGCATGTGGTGCTGGGGGATTGAACCGCGGTCCATGTGTTTTGCTAAACTTGTTCTAAGTAGGTGCTTTAGACCACTGAGCCATCTCACCAGCCCTGTAATAAATTTTAGTTGTAACAAACCATTTGTAAAACATTTTGAATAACTGCACAGCTCCAAAGCTGCAATCTAATTCCATTCTCACTTTGAAAGGTAACTTTTCAACCTAATGCATAGTGCTGTCTCCATAGAGGAAGAAAAGAAGTAATGGGCATGCCTTACCAAGAGCCAAACAGAGTCCAGGGAAAGACCCCACTGTGGAGACCTTACAGCTGTGTGCCAAGTACCAGCTAAGCCAGAAAGGTGATTCCAGGAGGAGTTAAGCAAAACCCAAAACTATGTTGCTCAAGTTTTGAGATTCACCATGTCTTTGGACAACTTTATTTATTTATTTTTTGTTATTTTTCTCATCAGAAGTGAGAAAGATATGAAAATGGTTAGACTTCTGAGACTGAGACTTTTTTTTTTTGGTAATGCTGGGATTGAACCCATGGAAGGACTAATGCATATTAGGAAAGAGCTGTATCACTGAGCTATATCCCCAGCCATGAGACTACATTTTTGTCCTATTTCTACCCCTTTTCCAGATGCTCACTGAATAGATTATGTGTTCCTCCCTTAATGTTGAGGTGAACACTTAAGTTCTTTCCTGCCTCCTTAAAAGTAAAGAACAATAATATTTTTACCACTTATTCAGCCATATGAAATTCATCTCATCCTTTTCTGGGTCTGAAGCTGCTTCTCTAAAAGTGCCATCTCATTGTGTTTTGTATCAGTCAGTGCTAGAGAAATCTTGAATAGTTTATGTACAAAAGTTAAAATTTTATATTATAATGAAATTTTGCTTCTTTAAGTTTGGAGGGCATGGCTGCCCTATCTGGCTATGTAGTGTTCTCTCCACTCTGTGGGCTGATCTTCTGAGTTGTTTTTCTCACCAAATCCCCACTTCAGGTGAGGTTACTGTGAGTGAGGTCTCTTTGGTGCACATCCTGCAGCTTAGTGGCTTAAAAATGTTTGCTTATTCGTTGTGGTCTCTGGGACCAGACAGGCAAAAGAAGAACCAGTAGTGCAACAGTTTTGACAGTGTCTTTTTGAAATAAAGAGTCAGTCCCTCAAAAAATAACATAAAGCAAATAAAAATGTAAACCGGAAAAATATGAAAGATTATGTATTTTCCCCATACATTTCTGTATGTTATAAAATTATTTTTGAAACTACAAACTTATATTTGCATAGATATAAGCTAAAGGTATTAATTAGAACACAAATAAAAGTTGTATAAAGCAAAAGAAATATTTCTTGGTGTGCTTGTAAATCATAAGTGAGAAAAAAAACAAATAAAAATGGTTTAAATATGTGAGAAAATATAAAAATCAATCTTTCTCTCTTTTTTTGGCTTCTTAATACTTAAAGGATTGGTAAAATCCAAAAGAAGATCAATCATGAGAACCAGTCCTAGCCCAGGCCCGGTGAGTGCGTGGGAGAACTTCTGGGTACCCTGCGCTGGCAGGACCTACTACTGGTCCCAGCCCAGGTGCAGCATGGGTGAGACCCTCTTCCACCACCTTGGGATGCCCCCACCACTCTGTAGCACCTCCCCAACCCCACCCACCCAGTAGGAATTTCTGCCACATTCCGGGAACACCCAGACCCAGACCTAGCCCAGGCCCCTGGAGTGTGTGGGAGAGCTTCCAGCTACCCTGCGCTGGTGGGACCTACTACTGGTTCCAGGTCAGGTGCAGCATGGGTGAAACCCTCCTCCACCCAGTTGGAATGCCCCCATCAATCCGTAATATCCCCTTACACCCTGCACACAGGGTAGGAAATTCAGCCATGTTCCAGGAACCCCAAGATCCAGTCCTAGCCCAGGCCCTGTGAGTGTGTGGGAGAGCTGCCTCTCCCCCCTACTCCACCTTGTGCCCTCCAGGCTCAGCTCAGGCCTGGCATACAGGCCTGGGGTGAAACCCTGCAGCTGCAATCCCTGCAGAGAGTATAGAGGATAGAACAACCCAGCTAGTCCAGGAGCAGAAAATCCTGCCAGAGGGGCAAAACAGGTTCACTCCCAAGGGCAGCAGAAGGAAGAAGCTGAGCACAGCAGCCAGACCAAAGCCAGGCACAGCTGGAAAAATGCAAACTTTGTAGATGTGCACCTAAACTTCAGTACATGCTAAGGTTATAACTGCAACAAAGAGCTACAACAAAGGTCAGAAGACAGTGCTACATGAAATAACGAGAAGGAACAAAATGCAACCTAGAACCCAAGCCGACCTGTAACAAGTGCAGAGGAAAATAAATAACACAGAACAAATTGGGAATCACATAGCTGAAAGCAATGAATCAATGGTTTCTGAAATAAAGAAACAGCTGCAGAAAGGTATAGAGGAACTCAGATTGGAAACAAAAAAAGAAATCCCTGAATTAATGACATCTGCAATAAAGAATCAAATGCAGAAACATATGGAGGAAACCCAATGCCAAACCACAACAAGTGCAGAGGACACTAGCTTGGCTCAAATGCATGAATTAAGAGCGTCAATAGTAAATAAGCAACAGCAGAAAGTTATAGAGGAATTCAGAGTGCAATTCATTTCTGAAATAAAAAAAGAATTTGCAGAACTCATAGCATCTGAAGTAAAGAAGCAACTCAGAAGCATAGGGAGGAAACCCAATCTGAAAAAAAACACTGCAGTAAAAGAATTTATAACTGCTTCTAAAGAAGACATTGATAAAAAAATAGAGGAGATGAGAAAAATGACGGATTCCTTGAATGGGAAATTCAGGAAAGAAATAGATGGCATGAAGCAGAGTCAAAGAGATATAGAGGAAATTAAAATCTCAATCACGAGCTTGCAAAACCATTTAAATGAATGTGAAGACAGAGTTTCAGATCTTGAAGATGCTGATGCAGCTAGTGAAAAGGTAAGAAAGGATCTCTTAAAAACAACTAGGATGCAGGAAAGAATAATCCATCACCTGCAAGATGATGCAAAGATGAACAATGTTAAGAGAAGAAGGAGTCAATACAAATGACATTAAAAATATGGGCAGAAGTAATAGCAGAAAACTTCCCAAATATGAGGAAACAATCTGACATTCAGGTAACCGAAGCATACAGAGCACCAAGTAACCTCAACTTAATGAAAAGCACACCGAGACATAATAGTCAATATCCCAGAAATTCAGCACAACAATAATATACTGAAAGCCTCTAGAGAAAAGAAGCAGATCACATTCAAAGGAAAACCCATCAGAATTATGGCCAACTTCTTTTCACAAACCATGAAGTTAAGTTTAACTTAACTTAAACCATGAAGGCAAGAAGAGCATGTAGCAGAGTACTTCAAGTCCTCTATGAAAACAAATTCCGGCCAAGACTACTATACTCTGAAAAACTTTCTTTCAAGTTTGATGGAGAAGTGAAATACTTTCATGACAAAGAACAGCTAAAGAATTTGATCATGACAAAGCCTACCCTACACAGGCTACTGAACGATGTTCTAGAGCGGGACCAAAATGATCAGAACTCCATGAATGAGATCAGAAGTAACCAACTAAATAGGGCAAGCAATTAAACACAGGAGAAAAAGGAGTAAATGACAACAGGTAAATAACATGGTAACCGTAAGTCAATATATCTCAATTCTAACCATCAATGTTAACCAAATGCAGCTATACATCTATCCTAACTATTCTGTATATGCAAATACAAAATAGTCCTTTCTCTGTATCCCCCCTCTCCAGTTCAGTCCTGTCAGAGATGCGTATGATTATGGCTTCAAGACCCATTCATTTAGACACAAAAATATCAAGTTTTTCCTTTGTTATGCCTCAAAAATGCTTCATTATACAAAAGCACATCTTTTTATTCATTCACTAGTTGATGAGCATTTGGGTTGCTTCAAAGTTTAACTATTACAAGTTGTGCTGCTATAAATATGTGGTATGATGTTTTTAATTCTTCTAGGAAGGTAACCAGAAAGGGAATACTTGGGTTGAACAGGACTTTTGAGGAAATTTCATACTTAATTCCACAGTGGTTGTACAGACTGCTTTCCGCCCCAAAATGAAGGACTCCTATTGCCTCATAGCCTCTCTAGCACTTGTTATTGATTGATTTATTTTTTTAACAAGAGCACAAATGCACTCTTATTTTCCATTAGTTTAAATTCTTGAGGGGTACAGCATCACACGGTGTCCGATGACCTTAGCAGGAAGGTTGCTTCGGAACTAGGCACAAACCTGCCGCGGTTTTCATGGGCCCGAGTTACTTTTCTCCAATTCACTCTGGTTTTATTTGGTTTGCCACCTAGAGTCATTGTGTTGTTTTTTGTTTTGTACAAATAAGCACATCTCTTGCCCAACTAGAATTCTATTTCTTCCAGAGCATAAACGCCTGCAATTTTAAGAAGAGCTGTGTGTTCTTTCTGGTTCTGGAGACCCCGCTTATAGCCAGCAAAAATGACCTTGCACCACAGTCTTCCAGACATATTTACCTTTTATTTTTAATTTTTTAAAACTTTTTCTGGTACTGGGATTGAACGCAGGGCTTTCACAGTAAACTACATCCCCAGCCAATTTTTTAAAATTTTCTATTTTTTAAATTTCTTTATCCATTTCTTTCTTTCTTTTTCACATAATTTTATTGAGAAATAAATAATGAGACAATTTCAAATCAAATTGGTAGGACAGTTCCAATAATTAACACATTGCATATAGATTTCTTAGTGGTCATTTGTTGTACAAGGTGCAGACATGATATCCTACTTACAAACACGATTAGAACAAATCCCTCTATTCCTTGAATTAAGAGAATGTAGCTATATATCTATCCTAACCACTTTGAATATACAGATACAAAATGGACATTCATCTGTATCCCCCTTTTTGTTTAGCTCCGTCATTTGAATATTATAGGTGTGTTAACTCAGCAAAATATTCTAAAAGAGTCCAGTAGCCCATAATAGTATTGG
>NW_004524625.1:164191-170950 GCF_000260255.1 Octodon degus | reverse complement strand
ACATAGGCACACATATATCCCTCTGATATGATGTTTTCAGATCCTCTGGGAAAATTCCCAGTAGAGGAATAGCTGGTTTAAATGGGATTTCCAGTCCAACTTTTCTAAGGAGCCTCCACACTGATTTTCATAACGGTTGCACCAGTCTACGTTCCCACCAGCAGTGGAGAAGGGTTCTTTTTTCCCCACAGCCTCTCCAACATTTGTTGTTGGGTGATTTCTTTATGATAGCCATTCTGTCTGGGGTGGGAGGATATCTCAATGTTGTTTTAATTTTCATTTTACAGATGGCTAATGATGTGGAGCATTTTTTGTTGTATTTATTCGCTTCTTTAATTTCATCCTCTGAGAAGCTTGTGTTCATCTCTGATACCCATTTCTGGGTTGGGTCTTTAACTTTTGGGGCCCTAGTGTTTTTTATTTCTTTATAAAGTCTAGAGAGCAGACCTTTGTTTGGGTACTTATTTGTCATGATTTTTTCCAAGTTTGTGGGTGGCTTTTCACTTTGTTGGTAATTTCTTTTGACGTGCAAAATCTTCTCAGTAAGAGCAGGTCCCAGTTGTTAATTCTTTCAGCTGTTTCCTGTTCGATTTGATCTTTGTTCACGAACTCTTTGCCTATCCTTATGTCTTCAAGAGTTCTTTCTACTTTCTCTCCAGGAGATTTAGAAACACTAATTCTTCTTGAGGGAAATATAGATAGATATCTTAAAGATATATAGTAATAAAGATTTCTTGAATTAAAATCCAACTGCACAGGAAATACTTCAAAGAATCATCACCTGGCTTGTCATCATCTTGCAAAGTTTCTGCCTTTCATAGGAAATCTTCAACAGAGTAAAGGAAAACCTACAAGCTAGGAAAAAATTATAGCTGACTGTCTCTCACATAAAGACCTTATATCTAGTACATATAAAAAATTAAAAAGAAATAAGGCCCCAATTTCAAAACTTCCATCCAAAAATGGGAATCGGAGATGAATATATGCTTCTCAGAGAAAGAAATAGAAATGATAAGTAAATATATGAAAAAATGTTCAACTTATTGGTCATTTGAGAAATGCAAATTAAAGCAACACTGAGATTCTATCTCACTCCCCCACCCCCCCAAAATGGCTAACATCAAGAATCCAGCCATTAACAAATGCTGGAGCAGCTGTGGAGGAAAAGTAACAGTTCTGCACTGTTGGTAGGAGTGTAGACTGGTGCAACCACTATGGTAATATGTGTGGAGATTCCTTCAAAAGCTAGGATTGGAGATTCCATTAAAGCCAGCTATTCTCCATCTGTGTATTTTAACAGCAGAACTGAAAACTTCATATCACTTCATACCACAGCATCATATGTTCTCCCAGGTTTATAGCAGTGCTATGTGTTATAGTTAAATCCTGGAAACAAAACAAGTGGCCATCAACTGAAGAATGGGTAAAGGTGATGTGATTTACACAATGAAGTATTGTTCAGCTATGAAACAGGATAGATCTGTATCTTTGTTGTTAATGGATGCATCTAGAGAACATAATGTTAAGTGAAATAAGTCAGACCCACACCTGCAAATATTGTATTGTATAGTCTTAGTGTGAGAAGCTGAAAGAGAAAAATGGAATCTAAGGGTACAGTAGACATTGGTAAAAGGGAATGAATTTATTCAAAAGGAAAGAGTTACTGAGTTGAGAAGGACAGAAGAGGGAGTGGGGGAATATTTATCTATTTATGTAAGCAGGATTTGGGCAATTGTGCTGTGAATTTCTGCTTGTCTGTGGAAAGAGACAGTTAATGCTTAAATTTGTTTTGTCTCCTTTTTTCCATTGATTGTACTTTTTATCTTCTTAATTTCTTTCTTCTTCCAATTTTACATACATTTATCTGGTAATATGAATAACTGTTTAGAAGACAACACTATGCATTACAACAAATACTTTGAAATCCATTATTTTGTTAACTGAAATTCTGTATCATTTGTAATTTTTTATGTTTTAATTCTAACTTGTATTCTCTTTAAAAAATCAAAAAGTTAAAGTACTTCCTCTGTTGTGTTGGTTTTATTCATGAGTCTCTTCCTATCCCTATGTCTTCAAGTTTGTACCTATGCTCTCTTCCAGTCTATTTGGTGTTTCTGTTTTAATATTTAAATCGCTGATTAATTTTGACTTTAGCTTAGTGCATGGTGATAGACATGGTCTAGTTTTAGTCTTTTGCATATGGAAAGCCAGATTTTCCAGCTCATTTATTAAAGAGACTATCTTTCTTCCAATGAATATGTTTGACTTCTTTGTCAAAGAGAAGTTAGCTGTGTGTATTTGGAGCATGTCTGCATCTTGTCATTTGTTGCACTAATCCTCAGTCCTATTCATTTTGTTTTTGCCAGTGTCATGCTGATTTTAGCATAATAGTTTTATAGTATAATTGTAAAGAAGGGTTATGATGCCTCCTGTCTTCCCTTTGTTACCAAGAATTGAGTTTGATGCTCTGGGTTTCTTCTTTCTCCAAATGAATTTTAGGAATATTTTCTGTAGTTTTATGAGGTGTGCTAAAGAAATTTTGATTAGAGTTTTATTAAATCTATATAATGACATTGTGAGTATGGCCATTTTCACTATGTCAATACCTACTTCAAGAACCTGTACTCTAATCAGACAGATTCCTTGACATAAATGAATTGCAAAATCAAATCACAGTGATTTAAATAATTTAAATAACTCAATATATGTCCATGAAATTAAAAATGCAATTTAAAACTTATTAGAATAGGGCCGGGGAGATGGCTCAGTGGAATAAGCGCTTCCCTGGCAAGTGCAAGGACCTGAGTTCAATCCCTGGTTCCGTAAATAAATAAATAAATAAATAAATAAATAAATGAAAAAAAACTTATTAGAATAGAAAAGTCCACATCCTGACCAATTCACTGTTGAACTATGTGAAAAATTTAGAGAATTAATGATACTAGTTTGATTGTTTAATCAAATTTAAAGAGAAGTAGTATTTCCCAAACAAATGCTGGAAGCATGAATTACCCTGATTCCAAAATTAGGAAAGGACTGAATAAAAAAAATGTACAGGGCAATTTCTCGAATGAATACAGTTATAAAAATTTCAATTAGACATTGACAAACAGAAAGCAGTAAATCATTCAAAAAGATTATACACTATGAACAAATGGGATTCATTCCAGAGATGCATAGATGATTTAACCTGTGCAAATGAATAAATGTAATACACCACATTAACAGGCCAAAACACAAAGCCACATGATCATCTCAAAGGATAGAGAAAAATAATTTGCCCAACTCTAACACCAATTTATGATAAAAATCCAAGCATAAGGATATATTTGAAACATTAACAGCAAAATGGGTGGGCCTTGAGACTATACTCTTATGTGAAATAAATTGACAAGTATGTAAATATAGCATTGTCTTTCTGCTGTGAGAAACTGAATTTGTCAATAAAATCCAAAATATATAATAGATATGGTGAAGTAGGAAGAAATTACTAAAGAAGAAAGGGGAACTGGACAGGGAGGGAATAGAAAAAATGCAAATATAAGGATGAAATGGAAGCAGACTTCATAAATAAGGAGAAAAGAGGATAAAGGGAGTGGAGGAGAATGGGGAAAAATGGCTAAGATGTATCATGTCCAGGTACAAGTACCCTATAATGAATATGATCATTTATATACATCTAAATTGTACAAAAATCTAATAAAAGGAATATTTAGTAAAATAACTATAAAAATAAAAATATGGAACCTAAGTCTCTCACCTCAATGAAATCACTCTAAAATTTTGTTCATTTTAAGCATTTGCAATAAATAAAATAAAAAAATTCCATCAAACATAGGAACAGGGCTAAAATCATAATATACTACAAGGACCCCAGATGTTATTAAAATTACTCAATGTCTAGAGAACAAGGAGAATTGTATCAATTACAAAGAATCAAGATAATCACTAGATTCCAAAACCAGGATTATACTACAATTAAAAGGGTCTTAAGGGATTTCATGAATTGTGCTCTTGATATAGTGTGAATGTTTAAAAATTTAAAAAAACATTCCAACTGTAAAAGACATGTTGTTCCTTTAAAAATTTTTATTTTATTAGTGCTTGCTTGCAGTATTTTAAATTAATGCTCATTTTAAGGAGTAGGCACATGTACATAATGCCTTTTGGTTCATTTTTAATCCCTTCCATGATGAAGCATCCACCCTCCCTCCACCTCTAAATTCCTTTATTCCTTTTTCAAAATCAGTATTTTATCTGCATATTTTCACCATATTAATTTTAAATTATGTCTTAGTTACTCTTCTCTCATTGCTGGGACAAATACCTGACACTCAAGCTTAGGGAAGGAAAGATTTATTTAGCTCACAGTTACTGGAGGTTTCATAGTTTAAAGCAGCCTGAGTTACATAGCAAGACCTCGAGACACTTCCGTCCAGAGCTACAGGGTTTGTAAGAGACGCTGGGTCGCTGCCTTGCTCAGGATGATCCACTCCATACCTCCAAGAGACGCCACCAGGCCTGGGGTGGGGAGGTGCATGCTGTCAGTTTAACAGTTAGTGACTCTGGCTCCACCCCTTAAGCTCTGTCACTCAAGCCACTTGTTGCTCCTCCAGCTCCATGTGTCCCATAACTTACATGAGGCTTTGTGGGGACAACCAGACACAAACCATAACACATACATTATGGATACTTTGTACATGTACATGATTTTTATTTTTATTTTTATGTATTTTAGTAAGGGGCTACAGGGTCTCACTACATAGATCAGACTCAGAGTGATCCACCTGTGTTCATCCTCCAAAGAGCTAGGATTACAGGTGCACACCACCATGCTTATTCTCTAATAAGTATGCTTTTTTCATGTACATGATATTTCTCAAATGGTTTTATTTCACCTTCCCATTCTCCCTCCCGTCATCCTTGGTCTTTTGTAGCCCTTCAAAATGCAAAAGAACTAGCTCACAGATTTGTTCTATCAATGTTTTATTTTGCTCTTTATTTATTTTATGCCTTGCTCAAATGAAAAGCACAATACAGTATTTACCTTGTGTCTAATTTGTTTTACTTAACATTGTATTTCAGGTGTATCAATTGTTCTACATATCTGAAAAAAGTATCTTTCTTCATAGCTGCATAATATTCATTATAGAGTTAGCACATTTTCTTTATCTGTTGATAGACATACAGGCTGCTTCCAAGATCTAGCTCTTATGAATTGTGGTGCTATAAGCATAGGTTTGCACGTGTTGTATATAACTTATATAACTATAAGCATAGTTATGATGTCTTTAACTTTGAGATAGTTATCTAGAAGGGTAACAGCTGAATCAAATATTATTTTTAATTTTAATCCTTTGATAAATCTCCATACTGATTTCCATAATGCTTTCACTGTTATACATTCCCACCAACCATGTAAGAGTGTTTCCTTTTCACTATAGCCATGTGAAAATTTGCTGTTACTTGAGGTCTTGATGATTTTCATGCTTTCTGGTATAAGATAAAATCTGATCATATTTAATTGCTCTTCTCTAATTGTGACAGATTTTGAACATTCATATGTTTTTGCCCATTTGTACTTCTTCTGAGAAGTGTTTATTTATTTTGCTTGTGCCTTACTTGATTGAGTCTTTTATTGTGGTAGTCTAATTTGTTTTTGAGTACTTTATGTGCTTTAAATATTAGTCCTCTATTTGAGGAAAAGCTTGAAAATTATTTTCTTTTTTAAGTTTATCTCTTCAGTCTACTGATTGTTCCATTTGCTGTGCAGAAGCTTTTCAATTTGATATAATCACATTTGTTGATTCTTGCTGATATTCCTTGTACAATTTGGGTTCTGCTCAGAAAATCCTTGCCTACAGTTATGCTTTGAAGAGTGTCACCTCTTATCTTCCAAGTAGATTCAATGTTTCTGGATTAACATTGAACTCTTTGATCCAATTTTATTTTACTTTAATATATAGTGAAATACATATGTCTAGATTAAATCTGTTTGTGGCTGGCCACTTTTCTCAGACCATTTGTTAAGGAGGCATTTTTTCATCAGTATGTTTTTGACTATTTTGTCAAAGGCAAATAGCTTAATAATGCAGAGATGTTTCTGTATCTTCTATTCTTTTCCATTTTTCTACTTGTCTGTTTTTATGCCAACAGCATGACAGTTTATTATTGGTACTTTGTAGTAGAAATGTAATTGAGATGTGATGCCTCCCACTTTTTCTTATGACCTGGCATTACTTTTGTGTTTTGGGTCTCTTCTCATTCCATATGAATTGTAGGATTGATTTCTCTTGTTCTGTGAGATGTGTTATTGGTATTTTGATTGAGATGGTGATAAATCTGTCAGTTATGGAATGATACCCATTTTTTGTATATTTCTTCTGCCTACATAGAAAGATAGGATGTTTGTATTATTCAGTTTTATTAGTTCTTTTAAAATTTAATGGAACATGTTTAGGTTTTATTTGGGAAGGCACTTTATGGTATTAGGTTAGACAGACTGATATTTTTACTCTCTTTGTGTTTGTTCAAGCTCAGTTCTGTTAATTTATATATGGCTTATTTGTGTTTGAATTGTACCTGCAGTTTTATAGGGATCTGTGCGTGCCTAATTTTAGGGAACCCCTTCTCTGATGGTCTCCTCTAAATTTCTTTCCTAGACTGTCTATAATCCAGGCTCATTCTGTTCTTCACTCAGGTCACAAGGACAAGTTTTCTGTTGCCACTATCAGTCCAGTTCATGAGAGAGAGAAAAAT
>NW_004524625.1:150438-154541 GCF_000260255.1 Octodon degus | reverse complement strand
CTTGACCCGGGTCTATCACCATGCACTAAACTAAAGTCAAAATGGATTAAAGATCTAAACATTAAAGCAGAGACACTAAATCTCCTGGAAGGACTCTTGAAGACATAGAGGTAGGCAAAGAGTTCATGGACAGAAATCAAATCACACGGGTAACAGTTGAAAGAATTAACAACTGGGACCTGCTGTTACTGAGAAGTTTTTTCACGACAAATGTACCAACAAAGTGAAAGGCAACCTAGAAATTTGGAAAAAATCATGACAAGTATGTACTCAGACAAAGGTCTGCTCTCTAGAATCTATAAAGAACTAAAAAGCACTAGGGTCCCAAAATTTAAAGGCCCAATCCAGAAACGGACATCTGAGATGAACACACCCTTCTCGGAGGAAGAAATTAAAGAAGCGAATAAATACGTGAAAAAATGCTCCATTTGTGAAATGCAAATTTAAACCACATTGAGATATCATATCACCCCAGAAAGAATGTCTATCATAAAGAAATCACCCAACAACAAATTTTGGGGAGGGTGCAGGGAAAAAGGAACCCTTCTCCACTGCTGGTGGGAATGTAGACTGGTACAACTGTTGTGGAAATCAATATGGAGACTCCTAAGAAAATTTGGTCTGAAAATCCCCTTTAAACCAGGTATTCCTCTACTGGTAATTTTCCCAGAGGATCTGAAATCATCATATCATAGCGATATATGTGTGGCTATGTTTATAGCAGCACAATTTGTGATAGCCAAATCTTGGAAACAACCAAGATGCCCATCACCTGAGGAATAGTTGAAAAAGATGTGGCATTTTTACACAGTGGAGTCTTATTAAGCTATTAAAAATTATAAACTCAAAGCCTTTGTGTTGAATTGGATGCCACTTGAACATATACTCATAAGTGAAATAAACCAGACACACGTGTGTAAATATCATATAGTCTACCTAGCAGAAGAACTGAAGAGAAGAAATACAAGTAGAAAGATAAAATACAAGTAAAAGAAAAGCAGGATCTCAAGGATTAACTAATCAAGAGAGGTAAAGGAGAAGAGCTAGGAAAAAGTTTTTTGTAGAAGATGAGCAAGACAATGATCCTGAGAATCTTCAGAAGATTTTTTAATCTAGCAGTTAATTGGAAAGATTCTCACCCTGACTAACTATATATACTGATACCTGTGAAGTAAGGTACTGCACTGCAGATGGTAATTTGCAATAGTAGTTTCATGCTTGGAGTGCCTGTTATTCTGGTCTTCTGACAATGGGCTCCTTGTCATGACATGCCAGTTGTTGCTATGATGTCTCTCAGGTAGGTGGATGTTCAAAGAGAAGGGGGTGGTGAATGAAAGCAAGAGACAGGAAAAGGAATATTGTGGGGCTGTCATGCTTCAAGGTTATATATGGTGAGATTATTGGATTTATGTGCAAACATGAGAAGTATATAATTCTTTATGCCTATTTTTAATATATATTCTACTTTTAAAATGTTTTTAGCATATTCTGTAGGGACATAAAGTACAACATATCAATACTTCATTAAAAGTACCTCTTCCATGGTATGCATAAGATGTTTGATATGCAGACAGATAGTGAGGTTAAGCTTAACAGCCTAAGTTCTTTGATAATAACAATAAGGTTGTATTCTGGGTGGTTAACAACCTAAGTTTGCAGACAAAATTAGAGAAAAAGAAGGGCTGCAAGGATAGCCAACATTTTGACCCTAATCTTCTAAGGTAAATTAAGATTCAGGACATATGAGAACTTGTACTGTAACGTCATGTAACTCGGTACTGTCCCAAATTTTCTGATCAAGGAGATTATGGGGTCAAAGAGGAAAGTGATCGATGATGTAGAGTGTGCCTAAGGAGAGTCACATGGAGAGAAAACATTCTCTCAGGCTTTCACAGAGAGCACACTGGCCAAGCAATGGCCGTGAGTCCTCCACATGGCTGACACTGACAAAGGTTTTACAATCTGAGGTACAGGATCTCAGGATAAATCCTGAGGGGATTTCTCTGACTTTATCAGACCCAAAAGCTACAACTCTTGTTGCATAGGTCCTGCTTTACCTTGGTCTTAACTATCCAGTAGAAAAGTATGAAGATGAAATATAGGAAGGAAAGCCATGCTCTTATGTTGAGCTGAGGGGGACTCATGTCAACAATTTCTGACATTGCCAGTTAAACAGAAGACTCAATGCTACTATGGGCTACTGGACTCTTTTAGAATATTTTGCTGAGTTTACACACCTATAATATTCAAATAATGAAACTTAAAAAAAGGTTATACAGATGAATGTCCGTTTTGTATCTGTGTATTGAAAGTGGTTAGGATAGATCTATAGTTACATTCTGTTAATGAATAGAATATTTTGTTCTAGTGGTGTTTGTAAATAGGATCTCAAGTGCACATTTTGTACAGCAATTAACCACTAAGAAGAACATATGCAGTGTGTTAGTTATTGAAACTGTCCTAACAATTTGATTTGAAACTGTCTCATTACTATTTGTTTATCTATAAAATTATGAAAAAACTATTAAAATCTTTTTTTTTTTGTGGTACTGCTTATTGAACTCAGGGCCTTGTGTTTGTCAGACAAGCGCTTATTCTACTGAACTATCTCCCTGGCCCGTAAAAATCTTCTATCAAGTGAGAGGATAGGATTGCATTGTTCTAGGTCTTATCTACCAGGATACTTCTTAAAAGACAAATAAATAATGCCTGGCAGATGTGTGCAGTTGTAGACTTACAAAGCACTCATGATATCATGAGATCAGAAGGTCATTTCCTGAAACTGGAAAAAGTACTTCGAAGTAAAGTAGTTGGCTTGCTTTCTCCAGAGCACTGATTACCAAATAGGACACAATTTGAGGAATTCATAAAAAATGCACTCATATTACCTCCCAGGGAACACAGAGAGATGACAAAAACTTACAGTCAATAATGTAACTGTCACTAAATGTTATGGATATCACAAGTATGTATTATTGAAAACCTTACTCAAGACATCTTTGTACTGCATTTATTTATAAGGGTTAAAAAGAAATACATGTAGTGACTTTTCTATTAAGATATTATCTTATAAGAAAATACATTCTGGAGAATATGAACATCTCATAGAAACAAGGTATGTTCCTCTCCTCCTCTCTCAGTCATGCCTCATCCTGCTCACACCTGCCTCACATCACACAATTGAAGAGCTAAGTTGATGGAACAGGAATTATCCATCAGCAGGATGACTAGGAGACTCTTCTTCTTCTTTTTTGTTTCTAATGCTGTTTTTTTCTTTATTACTGTTTGGTATTTTTTTTTTCAAAATTTTATTGATAAACATAGCAATGAGACACTTTCAAATCAAATCGGAAGTACAGATTCAACAAATAACACACTGCATATATTCTTCTTAGTGGTTAATTGCTGTACAAGATGCGGACTTGAGATACTATTTACAAACACCATTAGAACAAATCGTTCTATTCATGAAGAGAATGCAACTATATATCTATCCTATTCACCTTGAATACACAGATACAAAATGGACATTCATCGGTATACCCCATTTTTTCTAAGTTCCGTTATTGAATATTATAGGTGTGTAAACTCAGCAAAATATTCTCTAAGAGTCCAGTAGCCCATAATAGCACTGGGTCTTCTGTTCAGCTGGCAATGTCAGAAATTATTGACCTTAGTCCCCCACAGCTCAACATAACAGTATGGCTTTACTTCCTATATTTTGTCTTCATACTTTTCTACTGGATGGTTAAGACCAAGATAAAGCAGGACCTGTGCAACAAGAGTTGTAGCTTTTGGGTCTGAGAAGGTCAGTGAAATCCCCTCAGGATTTATCCTGAGATCCTGTACCTCAGATTTAAAACCTTTGTCATTGTCAGCCATGTGGATGAATCATGGCCATTGCTTGGCCAATGTGCTCTCTGTGAAAGCCTGAGAGAATGTTTTCTCCCCATGTGACTCTCCTTAGGCAGATTCTACATCATTGATCACTTTCCTCTTCGGCCCCATAATCTTCTTTACCAGAAAATTTGGGACACTACGGAGGTACATGACGTTACAGTACAAGTTCTCATATGTCCTGAGTCTTAATTGACCTTAGAAGG
>NW_004524625.1:149487-150338 GCF_000260255.1 Octodon degus | reverse complement strand
TTCATTGAGAAATTTCATGAATTTTTTTTTTGGAAAGTAGCATTAGAAGTGGCACATTACATAAGGAATGACATTCAGTGAATGTATTTTAAAGAACAAATTTTTAAATATGCATTTCAGTACCTCATTTTATAAGTCCCTTCTATTTATTTAACATGTCTCATGTTCAGACAATATATTGGATTATACCAGTGTCTGTAGGAATGGACATCTAAGTTTTTCAATGACTTCTATTGTCACTATGTTCTGAAATATTGCATACATGTAAAATGCTAACATATATTCTTAATAAAAGTCCAGAGATCTTTTGGCATGGAATTTCACTTTTTCTCTTCCTTGTTCTGGAGAACCAGATATTTGAATCAAACTTTTGTTAAATTTTAAATCAATCTGGCCTGAAATGAAAATTAAAGTTAGAGAACTACTTTTCTTATCTCCTTCAGCACTTGTCATGTCACAGTACATCTCCATGAAGATCTACTTAATGTGAACCTTCAGTTCCACCACCCACATCCTGATGACCTAAATAGTGGTTGGAATTTCTATACCCTGTCCTGATAGACCACCTAAATAAATTACCCTTTTTATTTCTGAATGCTGAAGTGGTAGTGTAGCTTTTGCTTTGCTTTATAATTCTTCATATTGGGATACTTGAATTACATTTAGTTTTGTAAACAATCATAAAGATTTAAACCCATATTTATATAAAATTTAGCAGGAGGTTTTCACATTGACTCACTTGTAATACCATTTACAGTAACATTATCCACATGGTACATATTTAAGAAAATGATTCGCAGACTCATATCACATACATTATGTATTTTTGAAAAAATATTTTATGAGAAATT
>NW_004524625.1:145689-149040 GCF_000260255.1 Octodon degus | reverse complement strand
AATATTCCTTTTCCTGTCTCTTGCTTTCCTTCACCACCCCCTTCTTCTTGAACATCCACCTACCCGAGAGACATCATATCAGTACCTGGCATGTCATGACAAGCCGCCCATATTCAGAATCCCAGAATGACAGGCATTCCAAACATGAAACTATTATTACAAATTACCATCTGCAGTGCAGTAGCTTAGTTCTCAGGTATCAGTGTATATAGTTAGTCAGGGTGGGAATCTTTCCAATTTACTGCTAGATTAAAAAATCTTCTGAGGATTCTCAGGATCATTGCCTTTCTCATCTTTTACATATAACTGTAGGAGACTCTTCTAATATAGCTCTTAGGTGTGATAATATTTTCTGTTAAGGCGTTGAGGATTCCTGTCGTGGGAATCATAACAATCCCATTGTGTGCACTGGAGATAAAAAATCGCTCTCATAGAGGCTGGGCATTAATAGACACCTGACTAAATCAGAACGAGAATAACTCAGGGGAAAATCCTGACGGAGCCATATTGAAGATGAGGTAGAAAATTCTAGTGGACAGCAGAGAGATAAACTAAACACACAAAGAGCAAGAAACATCAAAGAGATAGCTGTGCTTTCTTTTTGACCAGTCACATTCAGGAGCTATTATAACTCACAGAGGAGCTTTGTATACCCTCAGGAGAAATGGTATGAAGTCGATCTTCTCATGAATACCATAATCCAGAAATGATTCGCTGAAACAGTGTTATTTCTGCAGCTCCTAAGAACGTGATCCATCTTGTGATACATGCTATCACAAAATGGGCTATCACTAGGGAAGAATTATCAGCTCCATGTACTTGAGCCAGTGACAATAGAGAACTGGAATTATTGGGGACAGAGCTGCTTCTATAGACCTCTGTGTGGGTTGGGTACCTCTGAACTTAGGGTGGCCTGATAGTAGCATGAGAAACAAAGGTAAGAGGACACATGAGCCTCCTCACATGCAATAGGGTAAAAATCTGCATATTAATAGCTCATGGATGAAGTGACTTAGTCCAGCACATTGCCACATATTTTAGACAAATAGAAGGACCCCCAATGATTTATTTCTGAAACTAGCAGATCAATGTCACATCACTGTCTTCAAGATTATTCTTATCAATAAATGAAGATGAAATAGAAAACTGCACTGAGAGTGAGATTCAGTATAAATATAAGAATCAGGTAGGTGTGTGGGTATATTGGTTAATACACTGCACTTCTTGACAGAATTAGAATGGGAAAAATGAAAAGAGAATCATGGAGGAAGAGCTGACATACAAGTGAAGGGCAGTGTCATCGATAACATGATATTCAGTCCTCAACACACAGCATTTCTGAAATATGTCCCTTCCAGAAAAAGGTAGAACAACATTTCAAGGCTATTTCAGTAGGCGAATACCATTAACACCCCATAAATAGTGATATTTCTGTTCTTTTTGAATTCAAAATAGTAACAAATGCTGGGGGTCTTCAATGCTGCTCACCATATCAACATGTTTAGTTATATTTTGATAAATATGAAGAGAAGGTCATTGCTATTCCAAAGTATAGAAAAAGGAGACCCTAAGGGCACATTGTCAGAAGCAAGTGCATTTCGTCCCTGTATGGGAAGGTTTTGGCTCAGTCCAATAAGAAAACAAGGGTTACCTTGTGGTACTATGAACAAAATTTCATTTTTTTGTCATCATAACCTCGGAAAGTTAGTGAAATCTTCCTTCATATTATCTATTGCCAATAAAAATGCTTAAATGACCAGTGTTAGGTGACAGAATGTAACACCCACAGGGAAATGAAAACGAGATCAGAGAAATTAAAATGTGGTGTTCTTAGTGTTTTCTTCAAGAAAAAGTTTTTGGCTTATTCACTACCAGTGAGAGTAGAAAGTGTTTTTATAGCAATGATGGGTAGAAAAAATATAAATGGACAAGAATAGTCTTTCTACTCATAAAGTTCTGGTAGATGGTATTCATAGATTCTTTGTAGAAAAGCAGAGAAGTATCTACTTTCATCACTTTATCTTTAGTATCATTGCAGCCTATCTTTCAGCGTGCTCTGAAATGAGATTTTCTAACTGGTAGAGCACATGGATAACTGCTGAAACCAATAAGTTTAGATTTGTGAAGTTAATAGTGGAAGTAGAAATGTACATATGACAAAGTGGACTACTCATTTATAGGGGTGAAGATAAATTCTTTCATTAGGAGGATTCCCTAAAGAAAGAACCTCACTATTATTTATTTATTTATTTATTATTTTTTTGGTGGAACTGGGGATGGAACTCAGGGCCTTGCGCTTCACAGGCAAGAGTTATTCTACTGAGTCATTTCCCCGGCCCAAGAACCTCACTATTAACAAATATGAAACTTTAAAAAATAAAAAATTACAGATACTACTGTTCAAATATTATTTTTAAAAGCCACATAAAGATAGAAGACAAAAATCAGAATATTTCTTGAAATCTCATAGTAAAAGTTGTTCTAAGGGGTATAAATACATGTTTCACAGCAATACACTCTGAGACTTGATTTAGGTAGTATACTAGTCACTTTATTGAGAGGAAAGCATGCATACTTGAAATTAGTATTTTATGTGAAAAGGTCTGCTAACTTTAAGAGTCATTAAATTAAATTAATAGACAAATTCCGAATTGCATCCCAGGATGAAACTTCCTTTGAGCTGTATGGTGGCTGATGCTATACTGTTCATGTGAATACAACCAACTCTTGGTTCAGGTCTACCCCTTGCTTCCCCAGGACTCTGATCAAGCAATTAATTTCACATCCTTTGAATATAGACCCACTTACCTATGAAGATGTGTGGAGGAGCTTGGTATACCTGAGAAGAAGCCATATAGATTTATGGAAACTTATCATTAGCTAATTTCTCAGAAGGCCTGTAACTTTAGTATCAGAAGAAAGGTGACAAGAACCCATTGGGGAGGACAAAACAATACAGTTGCCAGTAGAAACATTCACCTGTCTCGTATTATTGTTTTATTCTCTGCTGGATTATAGTCATCTGGGGAGAGCTCTGCTAAGAACTTTTTCTAAGTTTTTGTGACACACAATATGAAAGCTCAGAAGGGACAGAGTCATGCAGTCATCAACAGTTTTCTCAATTCATCCCTAATTCTAATTAGTACACACCCAATGGACAGTGTGTAATGATTGGGATCTTGGGTGAGAGAAACCTGGAAGCACCAGTGAGCTCCAAGGAGCTTTATTTTTAAATTAATTTTCTTTTTAAAATTTTTTTCCATAATTTTATTGAGAAACAAATAGCAATGAGACAGTTTCAAACCAAATTGGTAGGACAGTTTCAATAATTAACACATTGCATACATTCTT
>NW_004524625.1:144997-145589 GCF_000260255.1 Octodon degus | reverse complement strand
CTGCGCCTGGGCTGGGACTGGTCCCGCCGGCGCAGGTAGCAAAAAGCTCTCCACACACTCACCGGACCTGGGCTAGGACTGGTATAAATCTTTCTTTCAATTGAACTAAGTGAAAGTGGTTGTATATCTGTCCTATTTGTATATAGAGATATATTTTTTCACAACAAAATGTTCCTTCATTTATATCCCCTTTTTCGTTTAGTTTTGTCAGAGATGGGTCTTGCATTGCCATTCAAACATTGTAGGTGTGTGAATTCATCAAAATAATCCAATATAGTTGAATAATCCATGATAGTAGTGGGCTATCTGCGGAACTGGCAATGTCAGAAGTTGTTGACTTGAGCCTTTTAGAGCTCAGCATATTAAAAAGGCTTTACATTTCATACCTCGTGTTTATAATATTTTGCTGGATGGATAAAGCAAGACCTATATAACAAGTGGAAGACCCAATACTATTGTGGGCTACTGAACTCTTTTAGAATATTTTGCTGAGTTTATACACCTATAATATTCGAATAACGGAATTTAACAAAAAAAAGGTATACAGGTGAATGTCCATTTTGTATCTGTGTATTCAAAGTGGTTAGGATAG
>NW_004524625.1:141419-144897 GCF_000260255.1 Octodon degus | reverse complement strand
AACACCATTAGAACAAATCATTCTATTCATTCAGAGAATGCAACTATATATCTATCCTAACCACTTTGAATACACAGATACAAAATGGACATTCATCGGTATATATCTATCTTCTTTATGTATTTATAATACATGCAATTTAAAAAGTCTACAAATTTAGCAAGACAACAGAAAAACCTTTTATTCTTCTGTTGCTATGTACTGGTGTCATTAAATTATGTCTAAAGAATTAAGACCACAATGATTTTAGTTTAAGGAATTTCTGTTATTTAACTCCACACAAAAGCAATGGTTAAAAATGTCCTATGCAAAGTTATTTATACACTCAAGATCCTAAGGTCTGAAGCTATTTAATGTTTTTCACTCAAGAGATTTTTTTTAATGTAAGGTTTCTGTTCTTTTTCTAATTTCTTTTTAAATGAGGTTCTTGAGATGTAAGAGAAAAGAAATAAAAGTGAATATGAAACATATAAACCAGTAAATATTTAATAGTACATATAAAAGTATGAACACAATAACATCCTATTTTCCTGCACATTTATAATGCATTTCTACTCTTTCTGCTTAGCCTCTTATTCTATTTTAAAAATCTAGTGATGAATACTTATAATATTCATCTTTTTTTGTTTGCTTTTCTGGTACCAGGGATTGAACTCAGGACCTTGTGCTTGACAAGCAGGTGCTTATTATACTGAGCTATCTCCCTGGCCTTCTATGCTATCTCCTTAGCCCTCTGAACTATCTTCCAGGTCCTAATATTTTTTATAAAGTTTAAAACCAGATGAGATTTGTAGTTATACCAGTAAGATTAAAGTTAGAAGCCTTTGCTTTCTCAGAGAATATACTATCAAGTTGTGCAGTATGTACTTATGTAGACATATGTCCAAGTAAATATAGTTATCAGAAAAGTCATAATTACATATCTTTTAATGATTTCACAGAAATTCCTTCAATTGCTAATTGTCAGAGGAGTTACCCATCACGAAACAATAGAAAATTCCTATGTTTACCCCACATAAATATGAACCACTTGATCAATCGCCTTTCTGTACTGATGAGCACAAAGGGACTGAATGTAGCATAGCCATTGCCAAGCAGCATCTGGATGCCATGGAGAATTGGGCCATGGTTCCACAGCATTGCTGAGGTGTATTCAATAACACTGTCTAAGATATACATGACAATAAAGAAACTCATGAGCAACAAAATAGTCCAGGTGGCCCTTTGTTCAGGAGATGATTTTGGAGGTTGATAAAGGCTGTGAAGATGCTTGGATTTTCTTTTATGCCTGCACAACAGAATTAGCATGTACCCACTTGAGAGTGCCATGAGCCCTATAAACGACATATGCTTGAAGATCATCAGTGACAAAGATATGTACTTAAGGAAGGATCTAATGGGCAAAAGAGAGCAGGACTGAGTGACAAACATGAGACTGTGCAAGGTCGCATTGGGAGTAGCAACAGTGGAGATTAAGAAACGACCACAGATGAGCATATTGAATAACCACAGAAAGAGGAAGCAACACAGGTTCTGATGCAGGGATTTCTGTTTGAACTTTGCCAAACAGGAGCTTCTTGGGCTAAGGGTGATGGCCTGGATGACACTCAGCAGGCAGGTGGTGGAGATGGAGAGACCTCTCATCACTCTGTAATAATAGAGAATGTATTTGCATGTGATACCATTCCCTAAATCATGAAACCCAAATATATCCATAGCGATGAATCCCACAGTTAGCAGCATCAGTATGTGGATAAAAGCCAAGTGACCAATGACCAGATCAGTGGACTTGAGTCTGTGCTCCAGGAGGAAGGTGAGGATATGAAAGAGAAGCAAGAAAGTGTTGGCAATGATCCCAATGCTGACTTCAAATAGAAATATGTGTTGCATATTAATAAAACTGGAAAATCTTCTGTTTTTCTTCATCTTCATGGAGATTAAGCATAGAGCATATATGTGAGAAGAAAAGCATGGAAAATTCTTGTTCACAAATAATAGCTCCTTAATCACTGTCAACCAACACTAAGTCATCATCAAAATACATGGATTCATCCTAATGTGTACTTTTCCCACATACATAGGCAGCTCCACTTCACATTCTCCAGAGTATTTCAGGGCTTTTTCTGTTGCAACACTTTTTACTTATGGCTGTGTTACAGATTTTTCTGCTGTGCTTCCACACCACCTAGGCAATGAAACTGTTAAAATAAAAGAGTATCCTCATATTTTGTCTCACCTTTATTTTTCAAAATCCACTGTTTTATTTTCCCTTGTACCTACATTGACTTATTCAGTAAGTTAAGGTTTCCTAACATGTACACAGGATAAGAAATCCTAAAATATTAATGTGATTTTCTAGCTGTCTCAGATTTGTAGATTACAAACTGCTGCAAAATATAGATGACAAAATGATCTTGTATTTCATGTACCTGTAAATGATATTTTCTAAAAATCTATTTATTATAAAATATATTCTGATATTTAAAGAAAAACCATTGATCAGCCTATAATAGTTCATATAACTTCAATTATATGTTAAAGTATTGAGATGAATTACAAAATTGTTTTTTCATGTTATTTCTCTGAAATTTAAGCAATTGTTTAATTCATTTTCAACAGTTTGAACTTTACCAATATAAAACACTTTCAAATTGCTCAAGAGAATAATAAAATCTTCAGACCCAGTCCTAGCCCAGGTCTGGTGAGTGTGTGGGAGAGCTTCCTGCTAACCTGCGCCAGTGGGACCAGTCCCAGCCTAGGCGCAGCGTGGGCCAGACCATCTCCCACCCCTTGGGACGACTCCCAACATTCCTTAGCACCTCCCCACCCCGCCCACCGAGTAGGAATTTCTGCCACTTTCCGGGAACCCCCAGACCCAGTCTTAGCTCAGGTACTGTGAGTGTGTGGGAGAGCTTCCTCTTCACCCTACTTCACCTTGCCCCTCCAGGAACAGCTCATGTGGGGTATACACGCCTGGGGTGTAACCCTGGAGCTGCAATCCCTGCAGAGAGTGTAGAGGATAGATCCAACCAGCTAGTCCAGGAGCAGTACATCTTGGCACAGGGGCACAACAGGTTCACCCTCAAGGGCAGCAGCGGGAAGGAGCTGAGCACAGCAGCCAGACCCAAGTCAGACACAGCTGGATAAGTCCAAACGTTGTAGAGCTGCACCTGAACTTCAGTACGTGCGGAGGTTATAACTACTTTAAAGATCTACAACAAAGGTCAGAAGACAGTGCTCCACAAAATGAAGAGAAGGAACAAAATGCAACCTCAGAACCCAAGCCCACCCGTAACAAGTGCAGAGGACTATAACAAAGAACAAATTGGGAATCACCCAGCTGAAAGCAACGAATCAAAGGCTTCTGAAATAAAGAAATAGCTGCAGAAAGGTATAGAGAACCTCAGATTGGAAATAAAAAAGAAATCCCTGAATTAATTACATCTGCACTAAAGAATCAAATGCAGAAACATATGGA
>NW_004524625.1:138702-141260 GCF_000260255.1 Octodon degus | reverse complement strand
CTGATAAGGTCAGTGAAATCCCCTCAGGATTTATCCTGAGATCCCGTACCTCAGATTGTAGAACCTTTGTCAGTGTCAGCCATGTGGATGAGTGCTTGGCCAATGTGTTCTCTGTGAAAGCCTGAGAGAATGTTTTCTCTCCAGGTGGCTCTCTTTAGGCACACTCTACATCATCGATCACTTTCCTCTTTGACCCCATAATCTCCTTGATCAGAAAATTTGGGACACTACTGAGTTACATTACATTAAAGTACAAGTTCTTATATGTCCTGAGTCTTAATTGACCTTAGAAGGCTAGGGCCAAAATGTTGGCTTTCCTTGTGGCCCTCCTTTTTCTCTAATTTTGGACTGCAAACTTAGGTTGTAAACCATCCAGGGGACAAGGTTATTGTTATTACCATATAACCTAGGCTGTTAAGCTGAACCTCACTATCTGTCTGAATATCAAACATCTTAGGCATAACATGGAACAGCTATTTTTCATCAAGTATTGATATGTTCAACTTTAAGTCCCTATAGAATATGATGAAAAAACATTTAAAAATTAGAATATATTTTTAAAAATAGGGATAAAGAATTATACACTTCTTATGTTTACACATAAGTCCAAAAATCCAACCATATGCAACCTTGAAGCAGGACAGTCCCACAATATTCCTTTTCCTATCTCATGCCTGCATTCACCACCCCTTACTTTTTGAACAATCATCTATCCAAGAGACAGCACAGCAGCAACTGGCATGTCATGACAAGCAGCCCATATTCAGAAGACCAGAATGACAGGCACTCCAAGCATGAAACTACTATTACAGATTACAATCTGCCGTGCAGTTACTTAGTTCACAGGTACCAGTATATATAGTTAAGTCAGGGGGAGAATCTTTCCAAGTAACAGCTAGATTTAAAAAATCTTCTGGAGATTCTCAGGATCATTGCCTTGCCCATCTTATACATATAACTGTATGGCTTGACATTGTCATGTTTCCTAGCTCTTCTCCTTTCCCTCTTTTGGTTAGTTAGTCTTCGAGATCCTGCTTTTCTTTTACTTGTAGTATACCTTTCTATTTGTATTTCTCCTTTTGAGTTCTTATACTAGGGAAACTATACGATATTTCCGCATGTGTGAAGGCATTATTTCATTCATGAGTATATGTTCAAGTGGCATCCACATCAATATAAAAGCTGCAGTACTAGCCCAGGTCCGGTGAGTGTGTGGGAGAGCTTCTGGCTACCCTGTACCGGCGGAACCAACTCTGGGTCCCAGCCTAAGCGCAGCGTGGGTGAGTCCATCTTCCACCCCCTTGGGATGCCTCCCAGCACTCTGCAGCACCTCCCCCACCCCGACGGCTAGTAGGAATTTCTGCCTCCTTCCAGGAACCAACAAATCCAGTCCTAGCCCAGGTCCGGTGAGTGTGTGGGAGAGCTTCCCCCTACCCTGCGCCGGCGGGACCCACTCCTGGTCCCAGCCCAGGCGCAGCATGGGTGTGACCATCTTCCACCCCCTTGGGACTCCCATCCCAGACACAGTGAGTGTGTGGGAGAGCTGCCTCTCCCCCCTACTCCACCTTGTCCTTTCCAGGCTCAGCTCAGACCTGGCATACAGGCCTGGGGTGTAACCCTGCAGCTGCAATCACTACAGAGAGGGTAGAGGATAGAATCACCCAGCTTGTCCAGGAGCAGAACATCTTGCCACAGGGGCACACAGGTTCACCCTTAAGGGCAGCAGTGGGAAGGAGCTGAGCACAGCAGCCAGACCCAAGTCAGGCACAGCTGGATAAATCCAGACTTTGTAGATCTGCACCTGAACTTCAGTACGTGCTAAGGGTATAACTACAACAAAGATCTACAACAAAAGTCAGAAGACAGTGCTACACAAAATGATGAGAAGAAACAAAATGCAACCACAGAACCCAACCCCACCCATAAAAAGTGCAGAGGACACTAACACAGAACAAATTGGGAATCACATAGCTGAAAGCAATGAATCAACGGCTTCTGAAATAAAGAAACAGCTGCAGAAAGGTATAGAGGAACTCAGTTTGGAAATAAAAAAAGAAATCCCTTAATTAGTAACATCTGCAGTATAGAATCAAATGCAGAAACATGTGGGGGAAACCCAGTGCCCACCCAGAACAAGTGCAGAGGACACTAACTTGGCTCAAATGCATGAATTAATAGCGTCGATAGTAAATAAACAACAGCAGAAATATATAAAGGAAATCAGAGCGCAATTCTTTTCTGAAAAAAAAAAGAATTCTCAGAACTCATAGCATCTGAAGTAAAGAACAAACTACAGAAACATAGGGAGGAAACCCAAGCTGAAGAAATCACTGCAGTAAATGAATTTATAACTGCTTCTAAAGAAGACATTGATAAAAAAATAGAGGGGATTAGAAAAATGACAGATTCCTTGAATGAGCAATTCAGGAAAGAAATAGATCCCATGAAGCAGAGTCAAAGAGATATAGAGGAAATTAAAACCTCAATCACAAGCTTGCAAAACCGTTTAAGTGAAAGTGAAGACAGAGTTTCAGATCTTGAAGATGCTGGTGCAGCTA
>NW_004524625.1:121072-131277 GCF_000260255.1 Octodon degus | reverse complement strand
GCATAGAGAATCCGGAAGCAGGAAATAGGCGCCATTTTAGGGTGCGGCTGGGGCAGCTCCTCACAGTTTATCAATAAAATTATGGGGAAAAAAAAGAAATATCAGAAGTAGGGGACCAGGGAGATTGCTCAGTAGAATAAGCATTTTCCTGGCAAGAGCAAAGGCCTGAGTTCAATCCCTGCTTCCGAAAAAAAAAAAAAAAAAAAAAAAAGAAATGGAACTTTTGTATCTGACAAGATCAGTCAAATCCTCTCAGGATTTACCATGAAACCCTATACCTCAGCTTGTAAATACTTTGTCAATATCAGTCATGTGCAAGAGTTATGGCCATTGCTTGACCAATTTACTCTGTGAAAGCCTGAGAGAATGTTTTCTCTCCATGTGACTCTACTTAGGCACACTCTACATCATCGATTACTTTACTCTGTGGAAATAATCTCCTTGATCAGAAAATTTGCGAGACAACTGAGTTACAGCATGTTACAGTACAGGCTCTCCTCTGTCTTGAGTCCTCAGTAACCTTGAAAGGCTAGGACCAAAATGTTGGTTGTTCTTGCAGCCCTTCTTTTTCCTCTAATTTTTGGTCTGCAAACTTAGGTTGGTAACCCTCCAAAAGAGAAGCTTATTATTGTTACCCAACAACATAGGCAGTTGCACTTAAACTCACTATCTGTCTGAATATCAAATATCTTAGGCACAACATGGATCATGTATTTTATATCAAGTACAATTACAAATTTTTACAAAGAAAGTTATAAATCTAACCATATACTACATTGTAGTAGGACATTCCTTTGACATTTGTTTTTTCTTGTCTCTTCTTTTCTAATATTACCTATTTTTTTAAAAAACAGACTTTTACTTGAGAGAGAGAGAGAGAGAGAGAGAGAGAGAGAGAGAGAGTATAGCAATAATTGATATAACATTAGAAACAATATGCATTTAGAAAACCAGAATGACAGGTATTCCAAGCATAACCTTAGTATTACACATTGCTATTCTCAGTACAGTTGCTAATGTCACAGGTATCTTCATATATAGTTGCTTAGGATAAAAATCCTACCAATTAACTGCTAGTTTCAAAAACCTGATGGAGATTCTCGGGATCATTGCCTTAACCATCTTTCATATATAAATGTATAGTTTTTCTCCTACCATGTTTCCTATGTTTTCTCCTTGCTCTTCATTGTTTAATCCTTAAGTTCTCATTTTCCTTTTAAGTGTTATACCTTTCAATTTTTAGTTCTTTTCCTTTTTTAAAAATAATTTTGTTGCAAAACAAATGGCAATGAGACAGTTTCAAAACCGATTAGTGGGACAGTTTCAATAATTAATACATTGCATATTGTTGTCTTCTTAGTTGTTATTCACAGTACAAGATAGAGACATGATTTCCTGTGCAAAAGCACTATTAGAACAAAGTTTTCTGTTCACTGAATTGAGAGCAAGTAGCTGTACATCTATCCTATTTTGGATATACAGATACAAAAAGGTCCTGCATTTGTATCTCTCTTTTTTTTTTTAGTTTTATCAGGGAAGGGAATTCAATTGTCATTTAAATATTTTAGATGTGTGAATTCAGCAAAATATTCCAATACACTCCAGTAGTTCATAATAATAGTGGGTTTTCTGTGGAACTGGCAATGTCAGAAGTTGTTGATTTGAGACTTTTACAGCTCAGCGTATTAATATAACTTTACTTTTTATACTTCGTTTTGATACTTTTCTGCTAGATGGTTAAGACCCAGATAAAGCAAGACCTAAATAACAAGAAATGTAACTTTTGTATCTGACAAGTTCTGTAAAATCTCTTCAGGATTTACTGCAAAACTCTGTACCACAGTTTGTAGATCCTTTGTCAGTGTCAGCCATGTGGCTAAGTCATGGCCTTTGCTTGACCAATTTGCTCTCGGTGAAAGCCTGAGAGAGTGTTTTCTCTCCATGTAACTCTCATGAGGCACACTTTGCATCATTGATTACTTTTCTCTGTGATCCCATAATGTCCTTGATCAGAAAATTTGGGACACAACTGAGTTGCATGATGTTACAATCCATGTTGTCCTATGTCTTGAGTCTTCATTGACATTTAAAGGGTAGGTACAAATTGTTGGCTATCCTACAGTCCTTCTTTCTCTCTTATTTTTTGGTCTGCAAACTTAGGATTTTTGGAAAAAATAATTTTATTGAAAAAAACAAATTGCAATGAGACAGTTTCAAAACTGATTACTAGCACAGTTTCAATAATTAATAAATTATATATTGTTGTCTTAGTGGTTATTCATTGTACAAGATGCAGACATTATATCCTGTCCACAAGCACTATTAGAACAAATATATTTATTTAATGAAGAGAATGCAGCTGTACATCTATCCTATTTTGAATATACAGATCCAAAATGGTCGCTCATTGGTATCCCCCTTTTATTTTTGGATAGTTTTGTCAGAGAAGGGCATTCCATTGTCATTTAAACATTGTTAGTGCATGAATTCAGCAAAATATTCCAATATAGTTCAGTAGTCCATAATGGTAGTGGGTTTTTGATAAAACTGGCAATGTCAGAATTTGTTGACTTGAGCCTTTTACAGCTCAACATATTAATATGGCTTTACTTTTTAAATTTCATTTTTATACTTTTCTCCTTGATGGTTAAGACCAAGTAAAGCAAGACCTATATAACAAGAAATGGAACTTTTATATCTGAGAAGGTCAGTCAAATCCTCTCAGGATTTAGCCTGAAACCCTGTACTATAGTTTGTAGATCCTTTGCTAGTGTCAGTCATATGGATGAGTCACGGCCATTGCTTGACAAATTTGCTTTCTGTGAAAGCCTGAGAAAATGTTTTCTCTCCATGTGACTCTCCTTAGGCACACTCAACATCATTGATCACTTTCCTCTGTGGCCCCAGAATCTCCTTGATCAGAAAATTTGAGACACTATTGAGTTACATGATGTTACAGTACAACATCTCCTGTGTCCTGTGTTTTTACTGACCATCCCAGCTAGGGCCAAAATTTTGGCTGTCCTTGCAGCCTTTCTTTTTCTCTAATTTTTGGTCTGCAAACTTACATTGCTAACCTTCTGGAAGAGAAGCTTACTATTATTACCCTGCAACATAGGCAGTTCAGCTTTCCTCACTATCTGTCTGAATATTAAGCATCTTAGACATAACATGGAACAGGTATTTTCCATCAAGTACTGATATAAACTTTAAGTTTATAGATATAAACTTTACGTCCCTCCAGAATATGATGAAAAAATTAAAAGAATAAAAAATATTTAAAAATAGGATTAAGCTGTTACATATGTTTACACAGAAGTTTAGATATGTAACCATGTACAGCCTTGTAGCAGGACAGTCCTGTTACATTTTTCTATTGTCTCTTTTCTAATTTTTACACTTTTTTAAAACAAAAATTTGCTTGAGAGACAGTAATGTAGTAATCGGTATGTCATGAGAAGCAGTACGTATTTAGATGACCATAATGACAGGCATTTCAAGCATGACCCTATCATCACACATTGCTTTCTCCAGTGCAAGTTGCTTAGTTCACAGGTATCAGTATATATATTTAGTCAGGGTGAGAATACTACCAATTAACTACTAGTTTCAAGAACATGCTGAGAATTCTCAGGATCATTGCTTTTACCATATTGTGCCAAGAAATGTATGGCTTTGCCCATGTCATGTTTCCTGCATTTTCTCCTTGTCCTCTCTTCATGTGTAATCCTTAAGTTCTTGCTTTCATTTTAATTGTGTTATAACTTTCAGTTTGTATTTTTTTTTTTGGCAGAACTGGGAATTGAACTCAGGCCCTTGCACTTGCCAGGGAAGTGCTTATTCTATTGAGCATCTCCCCGACTCTCAGTTTGTATTCTTAAAGTAGGGAGAGTATATGATAGTTACACATGTGGTTCTGGTTTATTTCACTTATGAGTACATCTTCAAGTGGAATCCACTCATATATGAAGGCTTTGAGGTTATTCTTCTTTATAGCTGAGTAATACTCCATTATATGAAAATGCCACATCTTTTTCATCCATTCCTCAGGTTGCGGGCATTTTTGTTGTTTCCATGTTTTGGCTATTACAAATTGCTCTGCTATAAACATAGTTGCACATATATCTCTATGGTATGATGTTTTCAGTTCTTTTTTTAAAATTTCCAGTAGGGGGATAGCTGGGTTGAAAGGGATTTCCAGGCCTAGCTTTTTAAGTTGTCTCCACACTGATATCCATAATGGTTGCTCCAGTCTACATTCCCACCAGCAGTGGAGAAGGGTTCCTTTTGTCCCATCGGCTCTCCAACATTTGTTTTTGGTGATTTCTTTATGATAGCTATTCTTTGTGGGATGAGATGGTATCTCAGTGTTGTTTTAATTTACATGTAATGCATGACTAATGATTTCGAACATTTTTTCATGTATTTATTACCTTCTAGTATCTCTTCCTCTGAGAAGTGTGTTTTCATCTATCCTATTTAGGAAATTGCCTGTTTTTGGATTAGGTCTTTAAATTTTGGGAGCTTAATATTTTTTAGTTCTTTATAAATTCTATATGGAAGATCTCTTTCTCAGTGCTTATTAGCCACAGTCTTTTCCATATGTCTGGGTTGTCTTTTAACTCTCTTGGTAATTTCTTTTCACATGCAAAAACTTCTCAATAAGTGAAGGTCTCAGTTGTTAATTCTTTCAAGTATTAACCATTCAGCTTCATTTTTTTCATGAACCTTTTACCTATACCTATGTCTTCAATAGTTACTCCTACTTTCTCTTCCAGGAGATTGTTTCTGTTTTAATGTTTAGATCTTTAAGCCATTTTCACTTTAGCTTAGTGTAAGATGATACACCTGGGTCCAGTTTTAATTTTAGGCCTGTAGAGAGCCAGTTTTTCCAGCACTATTGTTAAAGAGATGGTCTTTCTTCCAGTAAGCATGTTTGGCCTCTTTGTTGAACATAAGGAGAATGAGTTTGTAGTTGCTTCTGCATCTTCCAATCTATTCCATTGATTCTGAGGTTTATTTTTTCTGCCAATATCAGGCTAATTTTGTCACAGTAGCTTTGTAGCATATTTTCAAGTGAGCTATTGTACTGCTTCCTACCTTGTCTTTGTTGCCCAGGATTGCCTTTGCTATTCTAGGTCTTTTCTGGTTCTAAAGAAATTTTAAGAATGAGTCCTCTAGATATCTGAGGTATGTTGGTGGTATTTTGATAGGGATTGCATTTAATCTTTATAACAATTTTGGGATTGTGGCCATCTTCACAATGTTGGTTCTTCCTATCCAGGAGCAGGGAGTAATTTTCGATTTTCTGAAATCCTCTACGATTTCTTTTTTTCAGAGTATTGTAATTTTCACTGAATAGATCCTTTATTTCTTCAGTTAGATTAATTCCAAAGTATTTCATTTTCCAAGATTCAATTATAAAAGATAATGTTTCTCTAATTTCCCTCTCAGTGTGTTTGTTATCTTTGTAAAGCAATGCTACTGAGTTTTGAGTACTGTCCACGACATTTTCTGGTGGCCAGGTGTCACTTGTGGGACTGAGCTACTGCTATTTCCTTGAAAACCACCCTTAGACACAGATGGAATCAAGACCCATAGGGTGCAGAAGTCCATTTCTGGAGTGTGCTGATGGAAATATTTTGCTGCTGTGGACAAAAGAATAACTGAAAGACTACTTTTGTATACTTGTATTCTCCTGTGTTTAATTGTTTGCCCTATTTTAGGGTTCATTCCATTCTCATTCATGGAGTTGTGATCATTTTTCTGCCTCTGTAGAACATCCCTTAGTAGTCTGTGTAGGCTTGGCTTTGTCATCATGAAATTCTTAAGTTCTTCTTTGTCATTGAAGTATTTCACTTCTCCATCAAACTTGAGAGTTTTGCAGGGTATATCAGTCTGGGTTGGAAATTGTTTTCTTGCAAGACTTGTATTACTATGCTCCATGATCTTCTTGACTTGATGGTTTACGAAGAGAAATCTGCTGTTATTCTGATGCGTTTTCCTTTAAATGTGATCTGTTTCTTTTCTTTGGCAGCTTTTAGTATACCGTTCCTATGCTGAATTTCTGGGATCTTGATTATTATATATCTGGGTGTGTTTTTAATTGGGTTGATGTTTTTAGCGTTCTGTGTGATTCAGTTACTGAATATCTGGTTGTTTCCCCACATTTGGGAAGGCTTCTACTATCGCTTCCATCCATATTCTTTTTATATCATTTGTATTGACTCCTTCTTTCTCATCAATGCCTACTAGTCTTACGTTCATCTTTGCATCATCTTGCAGGTGTTGAATTATAATTTCTTGCATCATAGTTGTTTTTAAGAGATCTTTTCTTACTTTTTCACTAGATGCAATGGCGTCTTTAAAGTCTGAAAGTCTAATCTCACTTTCATTCAAATGGTTTTGTCAGCTTGTGATTGAGTTTTTTAATTTCCTATATATCACTTTGAATATGCTTCATGCATTCCATTTCTTTCCTATATTGCTTATTCAAGGATTCCATCATTTGTATATTCTGCTATATTTTTTGTAAGTGTCTTCTTTAGAAGCATTTATTACTTTGTTTATAGTTATCATTTCTTTTTTTACTTCAGAAATTATTTCTGATCTGATTTCCTTTATACCTTTCTGCAGTTGTTTCCTTACTTCCAGCACTATTTTTTCACAGATTTCAGGTAGGTGATTTCCAATTTCTTCTATGCTAGTGTCTTCTGCATATGTTCTGGATGGACTTGGGGCCTGAGACTGCATTTTGTTTCCTCTTTTTGTCATTTTTTATACCACTGTCTTCTGCCCTTTGGTGTAGAGCTCAGATTTATTACATTAGCACCAGGTCTGGATCTACAAAGTTCAGATTCCTCCAGGTGGGTGTGGCTTGGCTCTGGATGCTGTTCTCCACTTCTTTCTTCTACAGCTCTTGGAGGTGAACCCTTTGTGTCACTCTGGGAAGATGTTCTGCTCCTGAATCAGCTGGGTGGTTCTTCTCTCTAGCCTCTTTTCAGGGAGTTCTGCTGAGGGTTTCCATGCCAGGCCTGCACCCTGGGTCTAATAAGGATCTGGTGGGCCCGGGTGGTCTCACTCACATTCTGTGCCTGTGCTCTGGGTTGAATTTGCATCCAGCAGGCCCCGGGCAGTCTCAGTCACATGCCGGGCTTGGGATCTGGGTTGAATAACTCCCTGGATTTTTTGTACCTGTGCAATTCTGAAACATAATAGTTAAAATGTCTTAAGATATAAGTCTAATATTCCGTGCAATGGGAACAATTTATTTTTAAAAAATACTAGTGAGTTTGGTAGATACTTGATTATTAAATGTTTGATTTTTTCATCAGTTGTAATAGATTTTGGGTCTATTGAAACTATAACCAAGACTCACCCTTGGGAGGCAGCAGGGAGGAGCTCAGATGAATCAGGTCCAAACAGAGGAGCCAGCCTCGTGGAACAGTGATATTCAGGAGGAGCTCAGGTGTACTGGTCTGCCCAGAGGACTCCTAAGTTGCAGGGCAAAGGCAGCTAAACAGAACCAAGATGAATCCATCTGGCCAAAGCATGCCAGATACTCAGCAGGAAAATGTGCAGACATATTTCAAGAGAACTAGTTGGCATAGAAATTACCAATTTACTGTCTGTTTTTACATTACTATAGCTTTTGCTCCAATGGCCTAAGGCACAAAACCCTTAGTTTTGTTTTCTTTTTTAAATTATTAATTAATTTATTTTTTATTAATTTTATTGACAAAGAAATAGCAATGAGACAGTTTCAAAACAGGTTTGTAGGACAGTTACAATAATTAATACACTGCATAATGTTGTTTTTGTAGTAGTTATTCAGAGACAAGATGCAAACATGATAATTTGTCTAAACACAATTAATTCAAAACTTTCTGGGTCTCAGACCAGGTGCAGCATGGGTGAGACACTCTTCCACCCGCTTTGGGCACACCCAACACTCCACAGTACCCCCCCCACCCCACCCACTGCATGAGAATTTCTGCCCCTTTTTAGGGATCCCCAGATCCAGTCCTGGCCCAGGCCTGGTGAGTGTGTGGGAGAGCTTCTGGCTACCCTATGCTGGCGGGACCTGCCTGTCTCAGCCTAGGCGCAGCGTGGGTGAGACCCTCTTCCACCCCCTTGGGACACTCCCACCACTCTGCATCACCAACCCACCCTGGCCACCCATAGTGAATTTCTGCCATTTTCTGGGGACCCCAGAACCAGGCCCGGTGAGTGTGTGGGAGAGCTGCCTCTCCCCACTACTCCACCTTGTCCCTTCCAGACTCAGCTCAGGCCTGGAATACAGGCCTGAGGTGAAACCCTGCAGCGGCAATCCCTGCAGAGAGTGTAGGGGACAGAAGCATAAAGCTAGTTCAGGAGCAGAACATCTTGCCAGAGGGGCACAACAGGTTCACTTCCAAGGGCAGCAGCAGGAAGGAGCTGAGCAATGCAGCCAGACCCAAGCCAGGCACAGCTGGATAAATGTAAACTTTGTAGTTTTGCACCTGAACTTCAGTAGATGCTAAGGTTGTAACTGCACCAAAGCTCTATAACAAAGGTCAGAAGACAATGCTACACAAAATGCCAATAAGAAGGAACCAAATGCAATCTCAGAACCCAAGCCCACCTATAACAAGTGCAGAGGACACTACCACAGAACAAATTGGGGATCACACAGCTGAAAGCAATGAATCAACAGCTTCTGAATCAAGAAACAGCTGCAGAAAGGTATAGAAGAACTCAGATTGGAAATGAAAAAAGAAATCCCTGAATTAATAACATCTGCAAAAATCAAATGCAGAAACATAGGGAGGAAACCCAATGCCCACCCAGAACAAGTGTAAAGGACACTAGCTCAGCTCAAATGTATGAATTAACAGGGTCCATAGTAAATAAGCAACAGCAGAAAGTCATAGACGAACTCAGAGCAGACTTCTTTTCTTTTTTTTTTGGGGGGGGGACCGGGGATTGAACTCAGGCCCTTGTGCTTGCCAGGGAAGCACTTATTCCACTGAGCCATCACCCTGGCCTCCAGGACTTCTTTTCTATGAGCTCAGCTCAAATGTGCAAATTAATAACGTCGATAGTAAATAAGCAGCAGCAGAAAGTTATAGAGCAGCTCAGAGCAGAATTTTCTGAAATAAGAAAATAATTCTCGGAACTCAAAGCATCTGAAGTAAAGAATCAACTACAGAAACATAGGAAGGAGATCCAATAAAAAAAAAACAACACTGCAGTGAAAGAATAAATAACTGCTTCTAAGGAAGACATTGATAAAAAACACAGAGGAGTTTAGAAAAATGACAGATTCTTTGAATGAGGAATACAGGAAAGAAGTACATCGCATGAAGCAGAGTAAAAGAGATATAGAGGAATTTAAAATTTCAATCACAAGCTTGAAAAACTGTATAAGTGAAAGGGAAGACAGAGTTTCAGATCTTAAAGACGCTGGTCTAGCTAGTGAAAAGGTAAGAAAGGATCTCTTAAAAACAACTAGGATGCAGGAAAAAATAATTCATCACCTGCTAAATGATGCAAAGATGAACAATGTGAGACTAATAGGTATCACGGAGAAAGAAGGAGTCAATACAAATGACATTGAAAAAATATGGGTAGAAGTAATAGCAGAAAACTTCCCAAATATGAGGAAACAATCTGACCTTCAGGAGCATACAGAACGCCAAGGAACCTCAACAAAATGAAAAACACAAAAAGACATGTAATAGTCAAGATCCCAGAAATTCAGACAAGAAAAATATACTGAAAGCTGCTAGAGAAAAGAAGCAGATCACATTGAAAGAAAAACCTATCAGAATTACGGCCGACTTCTCTTCACAAACCATGAAGGCAAGAAAGGGAGGAAGCACAGTACTTCAAGACTTTTATGAAAACAAATTCCAAGCCAGAATACTATATCATGCAAGACTCTCTTTCAAGTTTGATGAAGAAGTGAAATATTTTCATGACAAAGAATAGCTAAAAAATTTCATGATGACAAAGCCAACACTACACAGGCCACTGAAAGATGTTCTAGAGAGGGAACAAAATCATAAGAACTCCACAAAAAAGATCAGAAGCAGCCAACTAAGTAGGGCAAGCAATTAAACAGAGGAGAGAGTCCCAGCCCAGGCGCAGCGTGGGCCAGACCCTCTCCCAGCACCTCGGGCCGCCCCCCACCACTCTGCAGTGCCTCCCCCACCCCGCCCGCC
>NW_004524625.1:113749-116069 GCF_000260255.1 Octodon degus | reverse complement strand
TTTTAATCTAGCAGTTAATTGGAAAGATTCCCACCCTGACTAACTATATATACTGATACCTGTGAACTAAGCTACTGCACTGCAGATGGTAATTTTTAATAGTGGTTTTATATTTGCAGTGTCTGTCATTCTGGTGTTCTGAATATGGGCTGCTTGTCCTGACATGCCAGTTACTGCTATGATGTCTCTTGTGTAGGTGGATGTTCAAGAAGAAGGTGGTGGTGAATGAAAGCAACCGACAGGAAAAGGAATATTGTGGAACTGTCCTGCTTCAAGGTTGTATAAGGTGTGATTTTTGGACTTACGTGCAAACATGAGAAGTATATAATTCTTTATCCTATTTTTAAAATATAATCTAAATTTTAAATGTTTTTTTATCATATTATGTAGGGACTTAAGGTTCAACATATCAATACTTGATGAAAAATACCTGTTCCTTATTATGCCTAAGATGTTTGAAATGCAGTGACATAGTGAGGTTAAGCTTAGTAGCCTAAATCGTTTGATAATAAGAATAAGCTTGTCTTCTGGATGGTTAACAACCTATCTTTGCAGATCAAAATTAGAGAAAAGTTAGGGCTACAAGGAAAGCCAACATTTTGTCCCTAACCTTCTAACGTCAATTAATACTCAGGACATATGAGATCTTGTACTGTAACATCATGTACCTTGGTAGTTTCCCTAATTTTCTGATCAAGAAGATTATGGGGCCAAAGACGAAAGTAATCGATGACAAAGAGTGTGGGTAAGGAGAGTCACATGGGGAGGAAACCCTCTCTCGGGCTTGCACAGAGAGCACAATGGCCAAGCAGTGGCCATGACTCATCCACATGGCTGCACTGACAAAGGTTCTATAATCTGAGGTACAGGATCTCAGGATAAATCCTGAGGGGATTTCACTGACCTTCTCAGACCAAGAAGCTACAACTCTTTTTGCACAGGTCCTGCTTTATCTTGGTCTTAACCATCCAGTAGATAAGTATGAAGATGAAATATAGGAAGTAAAAACATGCTGTTATGTTGAGCTGTGGGGGACTCAGGTCAATAATTTCTGACATTGCTAGTTAAACAGAAGACCCAATGCTATTGTGGGCTGATGGACTCTTTTAGAATATTTTGCTGAGTTTACACACCTATAATATTCAATAACGGAACTTAGAAAAAATGGGGTACACAGATGAATGTCCATTCTGTATCTGTGTATTCAAAGTGGGTAGGATAGATATATAGTTGCATTCTCTTAATGAATAGAATGATTTGTTCTAATGGTGTTTGTAAATAGGGTCTCAAGTCCGCATCTTGTACAGCAATTAACCACTAAGAAGAATATATGCAGTGTGTTATTTGTTGAATCTGTACTTCCGATTTGATTTGAAGCTGTGTCATTGCTATCTGTTTATCAATAAAATTTTGAAAAAAATATAAAAAGAAGAAAAAGAATTAAAAAAAGTAAGAGGGAGAAGAACTAATACATTTTGAAATTTCACTAAGTTCCCGGCAGATCGCTAAGGATTTTTATTTTTACTTATTTATTTTTGAAAGTTATTTATTTATTTATTTGTTTATTAACTTTCTTCAAAGCTCTATTCCAGAGGGGCTCATTCCTTCTTGCCAGCTGCCTTCCTATTGGCGCCCAGCAAGTTGTTCAGCTCCTCATGCTTCCTCTTGGCGTGGATGTGTGTCCTCACCTTTTTTTTTCCTTCTTTTTTTCAGTAATTTTATTCAGAAACAAATAGCAATGAGACAGTTTCAAATCCAATTAGTAGGAAAGTTTCAAGAATTAATGCATTACATATTTTTGTCTTAGTAGTTATTCATTGTAGAAGATGCAGACATGATATCCTGTTCACAAAAACCATTAGAACAAATCTTTCTATTAATTGAATTAGCAGAAAGTACCTGTATATCTATCCTATTTTGAATATACAGATACAGATACAAATGGATGTTGATTTGTATCCCTTTCTTTGTTTATTTTTGTCAGAGAAGGATATTCCATTGTCATTTAAATATTAAAGGTGCATGAATTCAGCAAAAATATTCCAATATAGTCCAGTAGTCCATAATAGTAATGGGTTTTCCATAAGACTGGCAATGTCAGAGGTTGTTGACTTGAGCCTTTTACAGCTCAGCATATTAATATGGCTTTACTTTTTATAATTCATTTTTATACTTTTTTGCTGGATAGTTAAGGCCAAGATAAAGACCTAGAGAGACCCAGTCCTAGCCCAGGTCCGGTGAGTGTGTGGAGAGCTTCCTGCTACCCTGCGCCGGCGGGACCAGTCCCAGGCCAGGCGCAGCGTGGGCCGGACCCTCTCCC
>NW_004524625.1:88803-113474 GCF_000260255.1 Octodon degus | reverse complement strand
CAAAATGCAACCTCAGAACCCAAGCCCACCCGTAACAAGTGCAGAGGACACTAACACAGAACAAATTGGAAATCACACAGCTGAAAGCAATGAATCAAGATAAAGACCTAGATAAGAAATGTAGCTTTTGTATCTGATAAATTCAGTCAAATCCCCTCAGGATTTATCCTGTAACCCTATACTGAACTTTGTAGATGCTTTGTCAGTGTCAGTCATGTGGATGGATCAAAGCCATTGCTTGAAAACTTTGCTTTCTGTGGAAGACTAAGAGAATGTTTTCTCTCCATGTGACTCTCCTTAGGCACACTCTACATCATCAATCACTTTATTCTGTGGCCCCACAATCTCCTTTATCAGAAACTTTGGGACACAACTTAGTTACGTAATGTTACAGTACAGGTTCTCCTATGTCCTGAGTCTTCACTGACATTTAAAGGCTAGGGTCAAATGTTGGCTGCCCTTGCAACCCTCCTTTTCCTCTAAGTTTTGGTCTGCAAAAATTAGGTTGCTAACCCTCCAGAAGTGAAGCATATTGTTATTATCCTATAACCTAGGCAGTTGAGTTTAGCCTCACTTTTGGTCTGAATATCAAACATCTTAGGTATGACAAGGCACAGGTATTTTTCATCAATATCAATGTGTTAAACGTCAAGTCCCTACACAATATGAAGAAAAATAATTAAAAAAATAAAAATATATTTAAAAGAATACGAATAAAAACTTACATATTTTTACACAGAAATTTAAGATTCAACCATATACAGCATTGTAGCAAGCCAGTCCTGCAACACCCCTTTTCCTGTCTCCTACCTTCCTTCACCACCCCTTTACTTTTTAAACAAACACCTACCCAAGAGATACCATCACAGCGACTGCTGTGTCATGAAATGCAGCACATTTTCAGAAGAGCAGAATGACAGGTATTCCAAGCATGACCCTGCTCTTACACATTGCTATTATCCTTGCAGTTTCTTAGTTCACAGGTATCAGCATATACAGTAAGTCAGGGTGAGAATCCTACCAATTAACTGCTAGTTTTGAAAGTGTGGAGGAGATTCTGAGGATTATTGCCTTGCCTATCTTGTACATATAATTGTATGGCTTTGCCCCTGTCATGTTTCATAGCTTTTTTCCTTGTTCTTTCTTCACTGTCTAATCCTCAAGTTCTTGGTTTCCTTTTGTGTTATATCCTTCTATTTGTATTTGTCTTTTGAGTTCTTATACGAGGGAGACTACATGATACCATAGTAATACTCCATTGTGTAAAAAATACCACATCTTTTTTATGCATTGCCAAGTTTATGGACATTTGGGTTGTTTCCAAGATTTAGGTATGACATATTGAGCTACTATAAACATGGGTCCACAGATATTGCTGTGATATGATGTTTTCAGTTGGTTTGAAAAAATAACTAACTGGGTTGAATGGGAGCTTTTTTTTTGCTCACTCAGCCCACCCTGAGGGTGGGGCTGGTGCAGAATGTGGTACCAGGGTTCGAACACTCTTGCCTAAGCAGGCACTTTAGACCACTGAGCTATCTTGCCAGCCCTTGAATGAGACTTCTAATCCTAGCTTTTGAAGGACTCTTTGCACTGATTTTCATAGTGATTGTACCCATCTGCCATCTTACCAACAGTGGAGCTATGTTGAAAAGGGAACACTTACACACAATTGGTGGGAAAATGAACTAGTACAGTCCTAATGAAAACCAGTGTGTGGATTTCTCAATGAATCAAAATTAGAAATTATATTTCACTCAGCTATTCCCCTTTCATATAATTTTCTGAAAGTGCTAAAGAAATTGTATTATATTCATACATGAATAAATAGTTCATAATAGCTAGGAACTAGAAACAGCTTGCTTGTCCATAAAAAGATGAATTCATAAAAACATGAAATATATATCAGTAGTGAGGAAGAGTAACTTTAAGACTTTTGTAGGAAAATAGATTTATTTCTGAGATATGATAGTAAGTTAGATAAATTAGACAGACAACCTTAAAATACTGTATGTGTCCCTCATTTGAGTAAGAAATAGACCATATGGAGGAAAATGAAGGACTGATAGAAGAAAACAAGCAGCTCTATCTTTTACAATGGGAAGGGATCCAGGAGACCTGGGGCAATGGAAGGAGGAACGGTGGACATAAGAACATCTAAGAAATGTCATGTACACTTGCCAAATATCTATAATGAAAGTCAAGATTATATTTTGTAAATATGGAATAAAAATAATAGAAATAATATGGAAAAGGAGAAAGTGGGTTTATAGAGCAAGAGTGATGGGTGGGGAGTAGAATGAGATTAAAAAATAACCAAGATGTGTGTATAGCTGTATCTAATCCCTAAGTTGAACCAAAGATTACTGTACTGCAAACATACAAATAAAATACAATTTAAAAATGTGAAATATATCCTTTATACTTGTAAATGGTTTAAAAAAATTAAAGACTCACCGCATATTTGGTCACATTTTCTGAAATCACTTAAGGCACATTCAATTCTATCAATATCCTGTTTTTGGCAACTGTTGCTGGCCTTGATTATTTAGAGATGGTCCAACTTTTGTGGTTCACTATACATTGAGTTATTTGAATGAAATTTCAAGTGCCTATACTGTACTGTGTTGTAAGTACTGTTACTATGTTCAATAGAATATTTGTGTTTCAGAAGAAACTTTACATCATTAGGTACAGATGGCTGGGTTTCTTTCGACCTTGGATTTGTGTTAGCTCAAACTCAGCTTGTTATATCTGGCTATTGGGAATCTCAGCTAATACTATCTCTTGAGTCAAGATGACCCATGCACAGTCTTGGAGAACCTTCTCAGACTGTCTAATTTCTCGGAGTGTCTCTGTCAAATTTCTAACAAAATAGTTGCTCAGATTAACATGAAATACAGATTTTATTCACAATAACTGAAACTCATTTACACATTTAAACTACAAAATTTCAATTATACATTGCAACTTTATAATTTTCACGAATTCTTGTTTTCTTAGTAGTCGTGTTCTACTGCAATATGGTTATGACAGCATCTGAAGTGTTGGAGATCTAGTTGTTTTCATTAACATCTATTAATACTGCACTGTGAAATGATGAATAATTTTAAACTAGAAGGAGAATGGTGGGTTCGAGAGAATAAGGTGATTAAAAAATCAAGATGCTTTTGTACATGTGTCTGCTCCCTAGGAGAAAGCAAACTTAATTTGCTTCAAACATATACTAATAAAATAAATAAAAATTTACAATGAGCTCATACATTCTACAGTCACTCACACATACTAATTTGAATCTAAATAATTAGTGAGATAGATTTTCCTTCGCTTATCTCCTGCTGAAGTGCAGTAACATCAGATATTTGAATCACACCAATTCAATTCCTGACTTGAAATTATACTACAAGGCTACTGTGATAAAATCAGTACGGTAATGGCATCAAAATAGACCTGAGGATCAATGGAATAGATTAGAAGACACTAAAGCCCCTATGAACACACTCAGCCACCTTATCTTTGACAAAGGGGCCAAACATACTCACTGGAAGAAAGATAGCCTCTTTAGCAAATGGTGCTGGAAAAACTGGCTCTCTACATGCCGAAAGCTCACACTTGACCCAGGTCTATCACCATGTACTAAACTAAAGTCAAAATGGATTAAAGATCTAAACATTAAAGCAGAGACACTAAATCTCCTGGAAGAGAAAGTAGGAGGAACTCTTGAAGACATAGGGGTAGGCAAAGAGTTCATGGACAGAAATCAAATCGCACTGGTAACAGTTGAAAGAATTAACAACTGGGACCTGCTCTTACTAAGAAGTTTTTTCACTTCAAAAGAAATTACCAACAAAGTGAAAAGGCAACCCACAATTTTTTTTCTTCCATAATTTTATTGAGAAACAAATAGCAATGAGAAAGTTTCAAATCAAATTGGTATGACAGTTTCAATAATTAACACATTGCATACTGTCTTCCTAGGTTTTTTTTTTTTTTTTTTTTTTTTTTCAACCCACAATTTTGGAAAAATATGACAAATAACTACTCAGACAAAGGTCTGCTCTCTAGAATCTATAAAGAACTAAAAAACACTAGGGACCCAAAATTTAAAGACCCAATCCAGAAATGGGCATCCGAGATGAACACACACTTCTCAGAGGAAGAAATTAAAGAAGCGAATAAATATATGAAAAAATACTCCACATCACTAGCCATTTGTGAAATGCAAATTAAAACCACATTGAGATATCATATCACCCCAGAAATAATGGCTATCATAAAGAAATCACCCAACAACAAATGTTTGAGAGGCTGTGGGGAAAAAGGAACCCTTCTCCACTGCTGGTGGGAATGTAGACTGGTGCAACTGTTATGGAAATCAGTATGGAGACTCCTTAGAAAAGTTGGTCTGGAAATCCCCTTTAAACCAGCTATTCCTCTACTGGGCATTTTGCTAGAGGATCTGAAAACATCATATCATCGTGATATATGTGTGCCTATGTTTATAGCAGCACAATTTGTGATAGCCAAATCTTGGAAACAACCAAGATGCCCATCACCTGAGGAATGGATGAAAAAGATGTGGTGTTTTTACCCAATGGAGTATTATTCAGCTATTAAAAATGATAAATTGCACGCCTTTATATTGAAGTGGATGCCACTTGAACATATACTCATAAGTGAAATAAAGCAGACACACATGTGTAAATATCGTATAGTCTCCCTAGTATAAGAACTCCAAAGAAGAAATGCAAATAGAAAGATATAATACAAGTAAAAGGAAAGCAGGATTTCCAGGCCTAACTAATCAAGAGAGGGAAAGGAGAAGAGCTAGGAAACATGGCAATGTCAAGCCATACAGTTATATGTAAAAGAGGAGCAAGACAATGATCCTGAGAATATTCAAAAGATTTTTTAATCTAGCAATTAATTGGAAAGATTCTCACCCTGACTAACTATATATACTGATACCTGTGAACTAAGATACTGCACTGCACATGGTAATCTGTAATAGTAGTTTAATGTTTGGAGTGCCTGTGATTCTGGAATTCTGCATGTGGGCTGCTTGCCAAGACATGCCAGTTACTGCTATGATGTCTCTCGGGTAGGTGGATGTTCAAAAAGAAGTGGGTGGTGAATGAAAGCAAGAGACAGGAAAAGGAACATTGTGGGTCTGTCCTGCTTCAAGGTTGTATATGATATGATTTTTGGACTTATGTGCAAACATGAGAAATATATAATTCTTTATCCTATTTTTAAAATATAATCTAATTTTTTAATATTTTTTTATCATATTATGTAGGGTCTTAAAGTTTAACATATCAATACTTGATGAAAAATACCTGTTCCTTATTATGCGCAAGATGTTTGAAATGCAGAGAGCTAGTGAGGTTAAGCTTAATAGCCTAAGTCGTTTGATAATAACAATAAGCTTGTCTTCTGGATGGTTAACTACCTAAGTTTGCAGACCAAAATTAGAGAAAAAGAAGGGCTACAAGGAAAGCCAACATTTTGGCCCTAACCTTCTAAGGTCAATTAAGACTCAGGAGATATGAGAACTCGTACTGTAACGTCCTGTACCTCGGTAGTGTCCCAAATTTTCTGATCCAGAAGATTATGGTGCCAAAGAGTAAAGGGATCTATGATGTGGAGTGTGCCTAAGCAGAGTCACTTGGAGAGAAAACACTCTTTCAGGCTTTCACAGAGAGCACATTGGTCAAGCAATGGCCGTGAGTCATCCACATGGCTGACACTGACAAAGGTTCTACAATCTGAGGGACAAGATCTCAGGATACATCCTGAGGGGATTTCACTGACCTTCTCAGACCCAAAAGCTACAACTCTTGTTGCATAGGTCCTGCTTCACCTTTGTCCTAACCATCCAGTAGAAAAGTATGAAGACTAAATATAGGAAGTAAAGCCGTGCTGTTATGTTGAGCTGTGTGGGACTCAGGTCAATGATTTCTGACATTGCTAGTCAAACAGAAGACCCAATGCTATTATGGGCTACTGGACTCTTTTATATTATTTCGTTGAGTTTTCACACCTATAATATTCAAATAACGGAACTTAGAAAAAAAGGGGTATACAGATGAATGTCCATTTTGTATCTGTGTATTCAAAGTGGTTAGGATAGATATATGGTTACATTCTCTTAATGAATAGAATGATTTCTTCTAATGATGTTTGTAAATAGGATCTCAGGTCCACATGTTGTACAGCAATTAACCACTAAGAAGAATATATTCAGTGTGTTGGTTATTGAAACTGTCCTACCGATTTGATTTGAAACTGTGTCATTGCTATCTGTTTATCAATAAAATTATTATTATTATTATTTTTTAATTTTTATTTATGAGAGAGAGAGAGAGAGAGAGAGAGAGAGAGAGAGAGAGAGAGAGTGGTGTGTGTGTGTGTGTGGCCAGCTCAGCCCACCAGGGGGCGGGGCTGGCTGGCATGTGGTGCTGGGGGATTGAACCGCGGTCCCTGATGCCTTGCCAAACTTGTTCTAAGTAGGTGCTTTAGACCACTGAGCCATCTCTCCAGCCCCTATCAATAAAATTATGAAAAAAAGAAGTATCACACTATCCAAAAGGATACAATTCTTACAGTCATTTATTGTCTGTTGTATAAATAAATATACAGTTAAAGATTGGAATAAATTTTATTCTGCCTGTCACTGTCTGAATACACTGTACATTTACATTTACAGAAGTTTATAACACTGTACAATTTCAGCTTGGAGATAGATGACAAACTAGTTACCATTGACTTAGTATGTAATATCATATTTATGTCTAGAAAATTAAGAAATGATTGACTTAACAGTGTAAATTGCTAGAGATTTTTCTCCAGCCACATAATAATCCAACAATTATAATTATCTAAGGCAAAGCTACTTATTTGTTGGATTCTTAAGCATATCATGAAAATAACATTTACTGCTATTAAAGACACCAAATTATTTATACAGTCTTAATGTTATTTTTCTCCTCTTCTATTTTCATAGGGTACTTGAATTTTTTTTTTTTTGGTGGAACCGGAGATTGAACTGAGGCCCTTGTGCTTTCCAGGCAAGCACTTATTCCACTGAGCCATCACCCCAGCCCTGGGTTCTTGAATTGTAAGTGAAATAAAATAAACTATATATACATAATACCAAGGTAAACCTCAAATACCAACATACACAGACATAGTAAACTAATAACAAAACCCAGTGAAATGTTTCCTATTCTTTAGATTTTTGAAACCAGTGAAATCTCTAATTCCTATGAATATGATTAAAATTCAAAGCTTACATTTCCTAAGAAATATATAGTACTAAATTATCTTGTATATTTTTGTAATAGCATATTTCAAAATAAGTGTTTGACAGAAAAACATCATTATATATATTTCAATGATTCTATGGAAATTCAAATCAATTGTTGCTTCCCAAAGAAGATGTCCATCACTGAAATCACAAACATTTACTATCTTTCCTCCACATGGATATAAATAATGTGATCACTCTTCTTTCACTATTGATGAGAACCAAAGGACTGACTGTGGCATAGCCATTGCCAATTAGCAGTTGGACACAATAACGAATTTGATCAAAATTCCACCACATTCCAGAAATAGAGCCAATTACACTGTCAAAAATGTACAAGACAGCAAAGAAACTCATCAGCAACAAAATAGTCTGAGTGGCCCTTTTTTCTGCAGATGCTTTTGGAGTCAAGCTGGTGCTGTGAAGATGCTGGGACTGCCTTTCATATCTGCACAAGAGGAGCACCTTGTACCCACTTGAGAGCGCCATGAGCCCTACAAAAGAAATTTGCTGGAAACCCAGCAGTGAGATCGATATGTACTTGAAAGAGGAATTAATGGGCAAAAGGGAACAGGATTGAGTGACAAACATGAGGCTGTGTAAGGTCACATTGTGAGCGGAAACTGTGAAGATTAAGAAATGAACAGTTGTGAGCATATTGAGGACCCATAAAAAGAGAAAGCAACACAGGTTCTGATTCAGGGATTTCCGCTTGAAATTTGCCAAACATGAGTTTCTGGGGCTGAGGGTGATGGCCTGAAGGACACTCAGGAAGCATGTGAAACAGATGGAGAGGCCCCTCATCAACCTGTTCAAATAGATAACACATTTACATGCGACATCATCACCCAAGTCCTGAAACCCAAACATGTCTATAGCTATGAAGACCACAGTTACAAGCATCACAGTGTGTACAAGGGCCAAGTGAAAAATGGCCAGCTCAGTAGGCCTGGGCCTGCACTCCAGAAGTAATTTGAGGACATGAAAGAGAAGCAGGACCATGTTGGCTACAACCCCAATGCTGACTTCCAAGAAAAATATGTATTGTATGTCTATACAATTTGAAGATCTGTTGTATTTATTCATGGAGGAAGAAGCAAATAGCAGACATCTGAGAGAAAAAGAATGTATAATTCTTTATTACAAATTTTGCCTCTTTCACCAAATTCAAACTACCCAAGCATCTTCATCCAAACATAGGCATTTATCACGATGAGTTCTTTATCTCTTTACCAACTCACTTCCACTTCATGCCCTCTTGTCCTCTTTCCCACCATTTCTCAGTAATGGTTGTATTCTAAGTGTGCCTGCTGGGCTTCAATGCTACCTTTGTATATTATATAAAACACAGGGTCATAAATAGTCTTGACATTTCATTTACTTATAAATTCCAAACACATATTTCCTGTTTTTATTTTATTTTATATTTAGGACAGGGTCAACAGGGTCTCACTGTGTAGATTGCACTCATAGTGATTGTCCTGTTTACAGCCTCTCAAGTGCTGGGATTACAGGCATGCACCACACTCCCAGTCTCAATTGTATTCTCCCTGCAAGCGGGGCTGGCATGGAAGGCAAGGGGCTCAAACTCCGGCCCCTGCTTCTGCCTAAGCAGGTGCTTTAAACCGCTGAGCTATTTGGTTGGTCCTTAAGCATTTATTTCCTAATTCTATCTCATGTAAATTCACAGCATGTCCTAATAAACATTTAAGAAAAGGCTGGGGATATGGCTCAGTGGAATAAGCACTTCCCTGGCAAGGGCAAGGGCCTAAGTTCAATCCCCGGTTCTGAAAAAAAAAAGAAATTAAGAAATGGCATCAATATATGTATGATAACATTTAACTATGATATTTTGAAATGGTGATATAAAATATGAATGACTAAATTATTCATACATGATTTCTATGAAATTGCAAGTGAATTTTAATTGTGTTGCAACATATAAACTAATGTATACATAAGCTTGAGAAACTGAAAAAGGAGAATATGCAAATCTTCCAATAACTGAAAACTCAAGCTACCTTGTTTACGCCATTATTTTTGGAGACTGGGCTCCTACACAGACAAATGACTAGAACATAGTAGATGGGTGTGCAGAAGCTGTAGGTTTACATTCACTGAACTATGGGATCAGCATGACATTATAAGAAACATGAAAAATTCATCTACTTACATTAGACTCCATGGAGAACACAGATAGATAATGGAAAATAGAGACAATTGCTGAGCTTTCTAGAATTTCATAGATCACACAGTCTATATTGGTAAAAAATATATTCTAAATGCTTTTGTACTTTATTTGTATATAAATGATATAAAGAAAAATATAAAGTGAATTCTGTTTTAAAATATTTTCAAATGGAAATATAGTCTAAATAATAAGAACATTTCAAGAAATCAAGGTTGGCTCATCCTGTAGCATGTCTCCTTCCAGATATGCTCCATTCAGTTAATTCTACCTACCAGAGCACAACTTAGGAGATCAGAGGACAGGAGAGGATCTCTAAGCATCAGGAGGATGAGCTAGGAGATGTTCCTATTGTACAACTCTTATGGGTGACAATGCGGAGAGGTCTTCTAGATGATGTGAAGTCTCAAGCAGGAGAATATAATTTAAATCACTGGAAGAAACAACATGATGTCTGAGAAACTGGAGAGTAATACATGAATGAATATATCAAAGGAAAGTAACACAGAATACAAGGCCAAAATTAGCTTCCATTCAGAATGTCTCACTGGGAAAGAGGAATTAGGGCATCCTGGGGAGGATAGGAAAAATTGAACCTAAATAAAAAAAAGTTATAGCAAAGAGAAGCCTGTGCATTGTTTCTTACAAATCGCTTTTGAAAGCTGTCAAAATCCACAGTGGAGTGGTATACTGCTTCACAAGAAATGTAATATTATCCATCTTCCCATCAATATGATCCAGTAATGGTGCACATGAAACGTTGTTATTTCTGAAATCTCCGAAACCATAGTCAGTCCTGTTGTAGAAATTATGATCAGATGGGCCACAACTGGGGAAGATGTTTCATATGGGCACCACAACTAGTGACAGAAACTTTATAGTATCATTGAGAGGAGAAGAACTCACTGCAGAAGATTAACTTTCACTCCCTCAGGCTTGTGGGTGAATTAATCATAAAGTGAAAAAAAAGAAGATAGGCATGACTCTTTTCCTTTTTCTTCTGCAAAATAAGCATAATCTGTATGTTGTACCTGATTCATGTACAGCACTTAATGAGGTACTTTAGATTCAAGAAAGGCAAACTTTGGTTTCTCATACTGTTAGTATATGCCAGCTTCACACAATATGCTCCCCAATATTTTCCTTCTATATAAGTAAGGTAAAGAAACTGGGATTAGGAATGAGAATCACTAGGATTATGGCATCACTAGCCTTTCAAAGTCAGTGAAGACTCAGGACATAGGAGAACCTGTACTGTAACATCATGTAACTCAGTTGTGTCTCAAATTTTCTGATCAAGGAGATTATGAGGCCACAGAGGAAAATGATCGATGATGTACAGTGTGCCTAAGGAGAGTACATGGAGAGAAAACTTTCTCTCAGGCTTTAACAGAGAGAAATTTGTCAAGCAATGGCTGTGACTCGTCCACATGGCTGATACTGACAAAGGATCTGCAAACTGTGGTACAGGGTTACACAATAAATCCTGAGGGTACTTGACTGACCTTATCTGATAGAAATGTTACATTTCTTTTTATGTAGGTCTTACTGTATCTTGATCTTAACCATCCATAAGAAAAGTATAAAAACGAATTATAAAAAGTAAAGCCATATTAATATGCTAAGCTGTAAAAGGCTCAAGTCAGCTACGTCTGGCATTGCCAGTCTTACAGAAAACTCACTTCTATTATGGACTACTGCACTACATTGGAATATTTTCTGAATTCACACACCTCCAATATTTAAATGCCAAGGAAATACTCTTCTCTGACAAAACTGAGCAAAAATGGGTGATACAAATGTACGACCATTTTGGATCACTATATTCAAAATAGTTAGGATAGATATACAGCTGCATTCTCTTAATTCAATGAATTAGAGAGATTTATTCTATTTGTGTTTGTGGACAGGATATCATGTCTGCATCTTGTACAATCAATAACCACTAAGACAACAATATTCAATGTTTTAATTATTGAAACTATGCCAATAATTGGTTCTGAAACTATCTCATTGCTTTTTGTTTCTCAGTAGAATTATTTAAAAAAAGATTATGGCATCCTGGAGCTAATATATTTGTGCATATATTAGCCAACATCCTCAATACTTGACTGGATCTGGCAAGTTAGGAGAGAATAAATGAGAAAATTTTGGCACCTAAGTTGAAGAAGGCAAAGTCATCAAAAACTAGTTGGTCAAAATGGAACACACCACATTTATGAAACTTAATGCTTCCTGGGAAAATAAGAAGAAATTTGAGGAATGCCAAGCTTATGAACTTTATCACTTAATTCCTAAATAACGATGAATATTATCTATTGTCTTTGAAAATTTGTTTAAATTTGTTTGTCAAAATTTGTTCATTCTTGTAGTTCCTTGAAGTATATTTATAATACCAGATATTTACTTTCCTTTAAGAAAAATAAAAAAATGCCATTCTAAAGTATTGAAATAGGGAAATTATCAAGGCACTTTGTCACAAATGTGAAACTCATTGTACAGTAATACTGAGTTTCACTTAGACAAGTTTCACTATCATTTATTTTAATAATCTTTTAATTTATTATGAAGGAATGTAATGAATTCCACATTTATTTGTTGACAATAGATGCTGAAATAATCAGTGATTAGTTTATGAATCTAATATCCATGTGTCCATCTGCACAGCTGTTATTATTGTTATCTGTTTTTTCTCCTCTCATAAAATGTGTTCTACCATATCTATTATCAATGAAGTCACAAGAAGTATTTTTAAAATTAAATGGAAGATAAAATATAAAGAAGCAGACAAGCCATTCTCCTTATCACATTCCATTAGATTATATTCTTAGATTGTTTTCAGAAAAGCAAAGAAAATTTCTGTTTTTATCTTTTTTTTTTGTTACTGTCACTGCTGCCCTGATGTCTGGGTCCATTCATAGATTTTCTAGTAGGTAGAGAGCAGTATTAAGAGCAAACCCTACTAAATGAAATTTGTGAAATAATGCTGAAACAAAAAAGAGCAGTATGGAGAAATCTTAGTATGGATTTTGTATTAATTAATATAAGCAGTATTTTTACTTATTCAATGAAAGGCTTACTTGCCTTATGAAGATCCCAGTAAAAACTGAAAATCTTTTTTGAAAATAGTGGGTAAAGTTTGTCTTTCATAAAGAGAGTTAATACTCATTTAAAATTTTTAGTCTTTGATGCCAGGATAACAAGTTTTTTGAGATTTATTACAGGTAGCAAATCAGTTTGAGTTTATTTATAAAAAGCAGGGAATACTTAAAAAATTTCATGTTTCATACATAAAAAGTCTACTAACTTATGAGTAATTGCAGAAATATATATTCTAACAAGATAATCACACAGTGCAGTTCAGTGAACCATCTTCTGAGTTCTGTGAGGTCTTGAGGTGAATAACTCATGTAAGGCCACCCAACAGCTCATTCAGATCCCGCTGGCCTCCTTCCATAGCCTGCCTCTAGGATCTCACCCACCCAACTGACTCACATTCTTTGAATAAAGGGGCACTTACCTGCGGAAATGTATGGAGGTGTTCAGTATAACAACTAGTCAGTCTAGTTTTAAGGGGAATACTCACAATTCACCTCTCTGCAGACTTGTAATTTTAGTGTCAGTGCAGTGTTGACAAAATCCCACCAGGGAGGACAGAAGCATGGGGTACCCAGTAGACATTTCACCTTCCTCTGTATTTTACTCTGCTGGATCATACCTCTCTTGGGAGAGTGGTATGCACATTTTTCCCCCTAAGTTCCTCTGACATGTATGTTTTGGAGATAAAAGATGTGTCATAATCATGGAGATAACACAAATTTTGTGTTGTAATCAAATGAATTCTTTGTGATTCCTGAACTCTGGGATGAGATTCCTAGATGCTTCTGTGAGTTCCCAGGGGATCCAGCTTTCCTCTCCCATGAATGTGTCACAAGCAACTGCTTCACTAGTTCATTCTCAAGTGGAGAGTGTGTTTTCTAGGAATTTCTTGCCATATATGCTGTGATTTCCAGCTTCTCAACTTGAGCTTTAATTCAGTACATTAAATTTAAATCTAGATTTAACAAGAATAAAATGAGAAATGGACAATGACAGACAGAGCTGAAGTGTGGAACCTGAGCTAATCACAGGCTGACTCTTCACAAAAAAAGCTGAGGCAGTGCTGTGGTCCATCTCCACTGCAGACAGAAACTGATTGGCTCCCATCTTCACTAGAGGAGGCTAGTTTTTTAAAACATTAAACTATTATGCAATTTAGACAAGACTATGTATAAAATAGTGCCACATGGGACAAAAATGAGACCTTGTTATCTGTAGAAAATATAAAGGAAGGTAGAATGCTTTAGCTAGAACCACTGAGACATCAATTGTTAATTATAAGAAGATAGAAATTTGAAACACTATCAGTATGCTATTTATACACATATAAGAATAACATTTATGACTTCTCTGGAAAAATTTATAAAATCTTTACAAAGCACACAAACTAAATTATGCATTATCAACAGTCTAAAATATTTCATAGCCTGACTGAGGAGGTTGCGATGCTTCCTACAAAGTCCTCAAGGAATTTCTAACAAATCACTCATGTGAGAAATCATGCAGTGTGTGAAGAAGAGGTGTGAAAGTGTGTACTTACTTAAGTCACTATACACTTAAACAAATCAGCAATCAGAGCCAGCGAAGTCAAATGATACGAGAAAATTTGCCAAAGCCAATTTTGATAAAAAACATCGTGGAGAAATTGAATCAATTCTATTAAAAATAAAGCAAAGGTAAACAGTGAATAAGCACAGTACATCACAGGAGGAGAACTAAGGGAAAACAATATGGTCAAAGATTCAGGGACAAAAAGATACAGACTTTTTACAGAGTTTCTAATTCCAGTGATACAGCTGCCAACTATCAACTTCAATAAAAAGCACAGAGAAATAAGAGTAAAGAGTTATCTCTGAAATAAAAAGTGACAAAGCAAAGGCACAAAACATAATCTCATTCTCTGAGCCCATTGAGAACAAATCTAGGAGACACAGCATAGAATAAATTGAAAGTCACATGCCTTTGTCACTGAAATAATGGCAAATGAAGTAAAGAAACAACTGCAGAAGGGCACAAGTGCAAACAACTCCAGATGATGGAAAACAATACTACGTGCTCTAGGAAATCAAATCAGAAATAATCTCCCAGATGAAAAAATGATAATTATAATAAAAAACTATATTCTTCTAGAGAAGACAATGACTAAAACTAATGGAGAAAAATATAACAGAAATGTTGAATGAGCAACAGAGGTAAGAAATAGATTGCATGGAGCAAACTCAGAGTTATGCAGGAATTTAAAATCATTAAAAGTTGGTAAAATGTTTGAATAAAAGTGAAGCTAGACTTTTAGACCTTGAAGATTGTGTTACCACTAGTGAAAAGGTAAGAAAATATCTCTGAAAGACAACTAAGATCTAGGAAAAACAATTCAACAACTACAAGATGATGCAAAGTAGAACAGTATAAGGATAATAGGCATCAATGAGAAAGAAGGATCCAAACAATATGACATAAAAGGAATATGGGCTGAAGTGATAGCAGAAAACTTCTCAAATATGGAGAAATAATCTAAAATTCAGGTAACCAAGGCATATAGAACTCCAAATAATATCAACCAAAACTATAACCAGACATAGTAAAGATGATTGCAGTAGCTCAGCACAAGAACAAAATACTAAAAGTTACTAAGGAAAAGAATCAGATAACATTTAGAGGAAAACCCATCAGAATAACAGTAGATTTCTCATCACATGCTGTCAAGTCAAGAAGAGCATGGAGCAATGTGTTTCAAGTCCTACAAGAAAATAAATTCCAACCCAGACTGATATACCCTGTAAAACTCTCTTTCGAGTTTGATGGAGAAGTAAAAGAGTTCCATGACAAAGAACAATTAAAAAAATTCATGACTACCAAACCAACCCTAGATAGAATACTAAAAGACATTCTACCAAGGGATGAAATTGACCACAACTCAAAGAATGACAACAGAAGGAACACACCAAACAAGGCAAACAATTACACATAGGAAAAAATTAGGGAACATATAGCAAGAAAATAACATGAAAAACAGAATCCAAGACACACCAATTGTATCCATCAATGTAACTGGACTCAATGCAGCAATTAAAAGAAATAGATTTGCAGAGTGCAGCATGAAACAAAATTTAACAATATTCTGTATAGAAGAAACATGTTTAAGCCAAAAATTAATTCATAGGCTAAAAGTCAAGGATGGAAAACAATATTACATGCTCTAGGAGCACAGAAAATGGCAGGAGTAGCTATCCTGTTTGCGGACAATCAGAACTTCACACCAAGAAGGATCAATTGAGATAAAGAACGTGACTAAATACTGGTTAGGGGAGAAATTAAAGAGGAAGAGATAACAGTTGTAAACAGGCACACATCAAATATGGGAGCACCGAATTATATAAGAAAAATTTCAGTGGACATGAATATTCTAATAATAACACAATATTGACAGGAACCTTAACAGTCTTTTATCTCAAAAATATATTAAAGTAGACAAAAATTAGCAAAGAAGTAGCAGAACTGTATCAGACCTTTGGACAAATTTAGTTGGTGGGCAATTACAGCGTGTTCCACCCAATAACATCTGAATACATATTTTTCTTTTTTGTATTTTTAGGGAAGGGTCTACAGGGTGTTCAGGGTCTCACTACTAGATCAGACTCATAGTGATCCTCCTGTATACAGCCTCCTAAGTGCTGGGATTACAGGCACGTGCCACCATGCCCAGTCTCAATTGCCATCTCAGCCTGCCCTGGGGCAGGGCTGGCACAGCAGGCTTGGGGATTGAAACCCTGGCCCTTGTGCCTGTTTGTAGGCACTTTAATCCACCAAGCTATTTGGCCAGCCCTTCTGAATGCATATTCTTTTCTGCTGCACGTGGGACATGCTCTAACATAGACAACATATTATTTGATAGACCATAATTAAGTAAATGCAAGAAAACAGAAATTATCCCTTGTATATTATCTGACAAGTGTCATTAATTTTCAGACTGGAAATTAATGACAAAAGAAACCACAAAACCCTATAAACATATGGAAATTAAATAACAAACTCCTCATCGACCAATGTATTACAGATGAAATTAAGCAAAAATTAAACCATCTATAACCCAATGAAAATTCAATCACAATTTACCATAATATGTGTCTGGCAATGAAAAAAGGTTTCAGAGGGAAATTTATAGCAGTAAACACACACAGTAGGAAAACAGAATGAGAACAAATAAGTACCCCGATGTTGCATCTCAAGCTTTTAGAAAAAGAAGAGCAAACCAAGGCCAAAGTTCAAAGACAGTGGTAAATTTTAAGGATTGGAGCTGAAATTAATGCAATTGAGATAAAAAACTATAGAAAGAATCAATGAATCAAAAAGCTGTTGTTTTAAAAAATATTAAATAAAATTGAGAAAGCCCTACCCAACCTCCCCAATAGGAGGAAAGAAAAAAACTGAAATTCAAGCAATAAGGAATGAAAATGGTGAAATAACACAGATCCTATAGAAATCAATTGTTGATTTAGAAATCAACTGTAGCTATTATGAAGATATTTACTCCTCCCAGAATTAAATACACTAAAGAAATGGACAGATTCCTAGATAGGCACAATTTACCAAAACTGAATTTAGAAAATACAAAAACTCTGAATAACCCAATATTAGTCAATGAAATTGAAAATGTAATAAAAATCTTACCACAAATAAAAGCCTACATCTTGTTGGATTTGCAGCAGAGTTCTACAAGGATTTTAGATTTAACCTTAACACTTCAGTGAATTTGAAAAGGCAGCAATGCTCCTGAGTTCATTCCTGGAGGATAGTATTATACTGTTACCAAATCTGAAGAAAGAGACAACCAAAAAAGAGAATTATAGACCCGTCTGCCTCATGAACATAGGTGCAAAAATCCTCAATAAAATGCTGACAAATAGAGTGCAAGAAATTATTAGCAAGTTTATGCATGATGATCAGGTAGGTTTCATTCCAGGGATGCAAAAATGTCTCAACATGCACAAATTTATGTGTGACATTTTATATCAATAGAGGCAAAACTGAAAACCACATGCTCATTTCAACAGATGTACAAGAGCCTTTTGACAAAGTCCAACACTCTCTTATGATCAAAACCCAACAGAAAATTGGATTAGATGGCCTCTACCTCAATATTATAAAAGCCATCCCTGACAAATCTATAGGCAGCATCATTCTAAATGGAAGAAAACCGATGCATTTTTTACTCTCAAATTAGGTACAAAACAAGGATGTTCACTGTCTCCGCTCTTGTACATTATAGTCATAGAATCATTATTGGATCTAGTAGACAAGGCAGATAAATTAAAGAAATAAAATAGGGAGGGAAGAAAATAAGCTATTATTATTTGAAGATGACATAATACTCTAATGGAAGACCCAAAAATCTCCACCAAGCAACTCCTAAGAATTAATAACCAAATTCAGTAGTCTAGCAGGACACAAGGACAACACACACAAAAATCAATACCATTCCTTAACATCTACAGCCAACTCACTGAAAGAGAAATTAGACACCATATCCTTCATGATTCCATCAAAATAGGAAATACATAGGAATTAATCTAACAAAGGAAATAAAAGATATATGCAATGATAAGTATGATATTCTGAAAAAAAGATTGAAAAGATTTCAGAAAAGGGAAAGACATAACTTGCTCCAGAATAGGAAGAGCCAACATTGTGAAAAATGACCATACTCCAGAATTTGTTATACAGGTTTTATGCAATTCCTATGAAAACAACATCAATGTATGTCACACATCTAGGAAAATATTCTTAAAATTTACTTGGAACTAGAAGAGACATAGAATAGCAGAAGCAATCCTGGGCAAGAAAGGTAAGGCAGGTGACATTACAATTCAAGACTTAAATTTATACTACAAAGTCACTGTGATAAAATCAGCATGGTACTACCAAAAAACAGCAGCAAGGATTAGTGCAACAGATTGGAAGTGGCTGATAAAAGTAAAACATACTGAGCTATCTTATCTTTTAAAAAAAGAGATTAGAATGTGCATTGGAAGAAAGATAGCCTCTTAAAATTTTTGCTGGGGAAACTGGCTCACCACATGCCAAAATCAAAACTAGAGCTGAGATTATCACTAAGCATTAAATTAAAGTCATAATGGCTTAAATACCTAACCACTAAAATAGAAATACTAAATTACTAAAAGAGAATGAAGGTGGAAATCTTGAATACATATGGGTAGTGTACATTTCATGAAGCTGAAGCAAAGTGCAAGGAAATGCTTCAAACAATCAATAACTGGAATCTCATCTTTTTGATAAGCTTCTGCATGTCAAAAGAAATCACCAGTAGAATGAGAAGACAACCCACATATTGGGAAAAAACTGTCAAATAAAAATCAATCAAACAAACATCTTCTGTCCAGAATATATATAGAAGTGACAACAATAGGCTCCCAAAATCTAAAGACCTAATCTGAAAATGGGCCTCGGTGATAAATGCACAATTCTCAGAGGAAAAAAAATATCACTGGCAAATTAATATATGAAAAAAATGTTCCATAGCACTGGCCATTTGAGAAATACAAATTTAAAAAACATTGAGATACCATTTCACCCTATAAAGAATGGCTATCATACAGAAACCAACTAATAACAAATGGTGGAGATAATGTGGGGAAAAACAAAAACCTTCCCCATTGTTGTTGGGACCGCAGCCTGGTAGAAGCATGGTGGAAATTAGTGTGGAGACCTCGCAGAAAATTAAGACTGCAAGTCCCATTCAACTGTCTTTTCCAGTAGGCTTCCAGGCCCGGTTTTTGTGTGTGGGCCCTCTTGCCCAATTGCTGGATCCCTTTCCAGCAAGCGCTAAGACCCTCAGTGTGTGTGAGACCATCAACACACTTACAGGAACCTCCAGCATAACAGGCCTGGTGTGGAACCCTGCAACAGAACTACCTGCAGTGAGGCTAAGGGCCAGTACCACCAGCTAATCCAGGAGCTGAACATCTTGCCAGAAGGGCACAGCAGATTCACTTCCATGGGCTGCAGCAGGAAGAAGTGGAGCACAGGAGCCAGACCCAAGACAGGCCCACCTGGAAAAGTTAAAACTTGGTAGATCTGGACCCAACAAGCTGAGACTCTTTGCTAGACCCAGATGTGTGAGAGCATCCTCTCTCTTTTTCTCTTGATTGAGAGAGGGGGCAACAGGTGACCAGCGTGAACTAGTCTGTCTGGAAGACTAGATGTACACCAAAGGAGGTAATCAGATAGAACTTAGGGAATGAGAGTAAATACAAATTCCCAATTTAATATCTGCTTAGCTACATGGACATAATGTTTGCTCTTATGGACTAAAATACAAGCCCATTAGTTATGAAAGTTTGCCACCTGCTAAATATCACTACCATTAAGTGTACCTAATTGTAGTTCTGTAAATACAAAACTAACTGCCTTAACCACATAATCTTTCTTGGGTAAGAATATTGGTAGGTGCTAAGATAATAACTGCACCAAAGATCCACACCAAATGTCAGTGGAGAGTGCTATACAAAATGACAAAGAGAAAGAGCAAAATGCATTCTCAGGCCCAGAACCCACTCAGAACAAATGCAGGAGACACTAGCTTAGAAGAAATTGGAAATCGCAAACCTGAAATCTGAGAAATAATAGCGTCTAAAGTAAAGAGAAAACTGTAGAAACGTAGAAGAAATCAGGTCAGAAATAAGCTTTGAAGGGCTGACTTAATAGATCATCAGACTAAAGTGCCTGCTTAAGCAGAGAAGAGTAGCTGTTGTTAGATCCTCAGCAAGCCATGCTGGTCCCATCCCTGGAGTGCTGAGATGGTGATGGAGAATGGGCGTGGTGGCACAAGCCTATAATCCCAGCACTTGGGAGGCCACACACAGGAGAACCACTATGAATCTGAATGATGTAGTGAGATCCTGTAGATTCTATACTAAATACTCTAGAAATATAATCTCTGAAGTAAAAAACGAAAGGATAATTATAATGAAAGAATTCTAAGTGCTTCCAAAGAAGACACTGATGATAATTAGAGGAGAATAGAACAATGATGGGATCCCTAAACGAGGAAGGAAATAGAATGCATGAAGCACATTCAAAGAGATATATAGGAAATAAAAACCTCATCAAAGATGGCAAAACCGTATGAATGAAAGTAAAGATAGAGTTTCAGACATTGAAGACACGATAGCAGCTAGTGAAAAGCTAAGAGAAGGTCTTTTAAAACAAAGTGAGATGCAGGAAAAAATAATTCAACATCTGCAAGATGATGCAAAGATGAGCAGTGTAAAACTAATAGGCATCAATGAGAAAGAAGGAGTCAATAGAAATGATATTAAAAAGAACACGGGCAGAGCTAATGGCAGAAAATTTCCCAAATACATATAAACAATCTGATATTCAGGTAACTTGAGCATATAGAACTCCAAATAGCACCAACCCAATTAAAAACATACCCAGACATATAATAATCAAGATCCCAGAAATTCAGCAGAAGAACAATATACTAAAAGGCACTAGAGAAAAGAAACAGATCACATTTGAAGGAAAACCTATCAGAATAATGGCAGATTTCTCTTCACAAACCCTGAAGTCTAGAACAGCATGAAGCAAAGAACTACAAGTTTTACAAGAAAACAAATTCCAACCCAGATCGATTATCTCTGAAAATTCTCTCAAGTTCAAAGAAGTGAAACATTTCCATGACAAAGAACAACTAAAGAATTTCATGACAAAGCCAACCCTACACAGACTATTAAAAGATATTCTACAGAAGGACCAAAATGAGCACAACTCCACAAATGAGAATGGAAAGAACCCACCAAATAAGGCAAAGAATTAAACACAGGAGAAAAAAGAGGTGCACAACAGCAGTTAAATAATATGTCAATCATTAGGTAATACATCTCAATTATAATCATCAATGTAAATGGACTCAGTTCATCAACTAAAAGAAACAGACTGGCAGAGTGGAGTAGGAAGCAAAATCCAACAATGCTGTATATAAGAAACAGACTTAACTCATACAGAAATGTATAGACTGAAAGTCAAAGGATGGAAAACAATACTACATTCCCCCAGCACCTCAGAAAAAAGCAGGGCAGCAATTCTATTCACAGACAGTGTGAACTCCAAACCAAGAATTATCAAATGAAATACAGAAGGCCACAACTTGTTAGGGGAAAAATGCAAGAGAAAGGGGTAACAGTCATAAATATGTATGCACCAAACACGGGAGCACACAAACATATAAGACAAATATTAATGGACATGAAAAATGTAATATCCAATGCCACAATCTTAACAGGAGAACTTAACACATCCTTATCCCCAAAAGGTAGGTCAAGCAGACAAAACATTAGTAAAGAAGTAGCAGAACTGGACCAGACCCTTGAACAAATGGGCTTAGTGGATATATACAGTGTGTTCCACCCAAACACATTTGAATACATTCTTTTCAGCTACACATGGAACATTTTCTAAAATAGACCACATATTGGTCCATAGGTCATGCTTAAATATATGCAAGAAAGCAAATTATTCCATGCATGTTTTCTGACAACAGTGTAAAGAAACTGGAAATAAAAGAAAAGCTCCCCCCCAAAACACATAAATACATAGAAATTAAACAATATCCTCCTCAACAACCAATGGGTTACAGATGAATTTAAACAATATCTCTAATTCAATAAAAATTCAAGAATAACTTATGCGAAATTATGGGATGCAATGAAAGCAGTTCTTAAAAGGAAACATAGCTGTGAACAGACACATTAGGAAAACTGAACAGGAACAAATAAATACCATAATGCTGCACTTCAAACATTTACAAAAAGAAGAACAAACTAAACCCAAAGCTCAAGGGAGGAAATTATAAGGGTTAGAGCAGAAATTAATGCAATTGAGATGAAGAAAACAATACAAAGGTTGCATTAATCAAAAAGCTGTTTCTTTGAAAGATTAAATAAAATTGATAAGTGCCTGGATAACTTCATCATAAAGAGGAAAGAAAAAACTCAAATTCAAACTATAAGGAATGAAAAGTGCAACATTACCACAGACCCTGTGGAAATTTACAAGATCATCAATAGATATTTTGAGAATCTTTGCTCTCATAGAATAGAAGACACAGAAGAAATGGACAGATTCCTAAAAAGGTGCAAATTACGAAAACTGAATCCAGTGGATATAAGAACTGTGAATAACCCAATAACAGCCAATGAAATTCACAAAGTATGAAAAAAACTTACCATCAAAGAAAAGCCCAGGTCATGATGGATTCACAGTTGAATTCTCCAAGAACTTTATAGGAGTTATAATCCCAATACTCCTCAAACTCTTCAATGAAATTGAAAAGGAAGCAATCCTCCCAAAATCATTCCTGGAGGCAAGTATTATACTGATACCAAAATTAGAGAAAGATGCAACTAAAAAAGAGAACTACAGGACAATCTCCCTCATGAATACAGATGCAAAAATCAATAAAATCCTAGTAAATAGAGAGCAGAAAGAGTGAGGAGGCTGCATCTGCTCCTGCTCTCACAGCCTTTGTAGGACATTGAGCTTGACAGAGACAGCACTGGGGCAAGGGAGAGCCAGACAGGCACTGGGCAACTCTGTACCCCACTTAGAAAATCAACTAAACATGGTCAAAGGAGATCCTAAGAAGGTGAGAGGCAAGATGTCATCATATGCATTCTTTGTGCAAACTTTCCAAGAGAAGCACAAGAAGAAGCACCCAGATGTTTTCATTAACTTCTCAGAGTTTTATAAGCAGTGCTCAGAGAAGTAGAAGACCATATCTGCTAAGGAAAAAGGAAAATTTGAAGATATGCAAAAGTGGACAAGGCTTGTTATGAAAGAGAAATGAAAATGTGTACCTTTCTTAAAGGAGAAGCAAAAAAGAAGTTAAAGGATCCCAATGCATCTAAGAGGCTTTCTTTAGCCCTCTTCTTGTTATCTTCTGAGCACCACTCAAAAATCAAAGGAGAACATCTTGGCTTCTCCATTGGTGATGTCTCAAGAAAAGTTGGAGAAATGTGGAATAATACTGCAGCAAATAAAAAAAAAGAAAAAGAAAAAAAACACCTATAATATTCAAATAACGAAACTTAACAAAAAAGGTATACAGATGAATGTCCATTTTGTATCTGTGTATTCAAAGTGGTTAGGATAGATATATAGTTACATTCTCTTAAAAAAAAAAAAAAAAAAAGAAAGAAAGAAAGAAAGAAAGAAAGAAAGAGAAAGGAAAAAAAGACCTTAGAGATCATCATTTATTCAAAAAATCAGAAAGAAAAGAGCAAAATATTCATGTAATGAATTCACAAATGCCTAAACTATATAATTTATATAGACCAAAAGAAGGACAAAATCTGAGAAAAGAAAAAGGTTGGTGATAGTGAATTAGTACATCCTATAAAATAATGGCCAATTTAGGTTACAAAAAAAATCCTCAAAATCACAGAGATTCACTTGAACAAACATTTATTTTTGTATTTTCCTGCCATCCAGTGCATGTTTTGGGATAGGACATGGGCTCTGATGTCCTATGATGACATAGGACATCATTCTTAAGTCCCAGGCTACTCTGGGGTGCTTATGCCACAGAGCTATGTACCCAGCCCCTAAATTTCATACTTTTTATCAGAAACATGAGCACACCTTGTGCTGTTCAACAGGCAAGAAGTGAATCCCATTCACAAAAGTTTTATCCTCGAGGTAAAGCATATATCACTTCTCACAACCCTCTGGACAAAATTATCTACTCTAGCCTGCCATCCAGAAGCTGAAAATATATTTTCCACGTAGGTCAGAGAAAATCAGGTTGTAGCACTAAATTTGTTCATTGCAGGAAAAGTGGCAGTGTTTCTGTTATGCTGTACAAGATTGATTAACAATGCCTCAAGGATGATACCATGTATTGCTTTAAAAAAGAATATCAGACCCAGTCCTAGCCCAGGTCCGGTGAGTGTGCGGAGAGTTTCCTGCTACCCTGCACCGGTGGGACCAGTCCCAGCCCAGGCGCAGCTTGGGCCGGACCCTCTCCCAGCCCCTCGGGCCGCCCCCCACCACTCC
>NW_004524625.1:80834-88703 GCF_000260255.1 Octodon degus | reverse complement strand
TTAATGAATAGAATGATTTGTTCTAATGGTGTTTGTGAATAGGATATCAAGCCCGCATCTTGTACAGCAATTAACCACTAAGAAGAATGTGTGCAGTGTGTTAATTACTGAAACTGTCCTACCGATTTGATTTGAAACTGTCTCACTGCTATTTGTTTATCAATAAAATTATGGCAAAAAATACTGCAGCAGATGACAAGCAGCCATATGAGAAGGCTGCTAAGCTCAAGCAGAAGTATGAGAAGAACATCGCTGTCTACTGAGCTAAAGGAAAACCTGATGCAGCAAAAAAGAGAGTGGTCAAGGCTCAGAGTCTTGTAATTTAAGCTCACACTTTTGGGGATACATTCTCAGGCTTCCTTTAATGTGGTAACTGTGCAACATAACTGCCATTACATGGTAATAGGAGTCATGAGTCCTCATGTAAGGATCAGAACATATTTTTTCTATTAGTCCTTCAAGAACAGACTTTCTAATTGTTTGATTCTAATAACCTCATGCTATCTATGAAGAAAGGAAGAAAAAGAAGGAAGAGGAGGAAGATGAGGATGAAGAGGAGGAAGAAGATGAAGAGGATGAGGAGGATGAACAAAAGGATTATGATGACTAAGTGGTTCTAGTGCAATTTTTCTCTTGTCTATAAAGCATTTAACCCCCCTGTACACAACTCCTTCCTTCTGAAGAAAAAAAAATGAAATGTAAGGCTGTGTAATATTTGTTTTTAAATTGTACAGTGTCTTTTTTTTGTATAGTTAACACACTATGGAATGTGTCTTTAGATAGTCCTATTCTCATGATATTTTTTTTTCTTGGAGGTATTTTCAATAGCAACTAACATTGCCTGGTATAGTATGGGGGTTCTAAATTGGCATGGATATTTAAAGCAAGTTCTTGTTGGTGCATAGCACAAATTAATTATATATGGGGACTGTAGTGTTTCATCTTCACTTTTCTCTGATGCAGCTTATACAAAATAACTGTCGTTTTGTTAACTGAATACCACTCTGTAATTGCAAAAAAAGAGTTGCAACTATTTTGTTGACATTCTGAATGCTTCTAAGTAAATACAGTTTTTAAAATTAGCATTGTTGTTCTTTTTATAGGTCTAAAACTTCTTCAAAGGGAGTTAGTCTTTTGCCATTTTGAATGAATTATTAGTGTTTATCTTTTCATATAGTTAGTGGATGCCAACCTTCTGTCTCCACACCCTGCATATGGAGATGGGGGTAATAAAAGTCAAATTGAGAACATTTTCATCCATAAAATTCCAAAATCTCACTTATTGATAAAAAATTCACATAGCCCTTTGTGAAGAGTAATTAGTTCTATTCATAGATAGCATGAGGTTATTAGAGCCAAACAATTAGAAAGTCTGTCCTTGAAGGACTAATAGAAAAAATATGTTCTGATCTTTACATGAGGACTCATGACTCCTATTACCATGTAATGGCAGTTATATTGTGCAGTTATCACATTAAAGGAAGCCTGAGAATGTATCCCCAAAAGTGTGAGCTTAAATTACAAGACTCCAATTTGTGGTTAGCATTCACAGTGAAGGCAGTGAAAGTGCTAGTTTTATATGCTTGTATCCATTTATCTAAATATGGGATGATCAGGAGACTTGACTCATAAAATTTTTAAAGTTAGGTGACAAATTAGAAAGGGATAGATTTTCCATATTGGTGTCTTCAATTTAGACCGAAAAAACCATGAGTTTCACATTTTAAGCATGATTTACTCAATTTATTGGAGTTTTTCTTTACAAAACTTATTAGAGTCATGTATGTCTGCTTAACAGTTTAAGGAAAAATTTGGCAATTTTGTGACTTTTGAGATTATTACTCTTAAAGTGCCAGTATTTTAAAATAAGGTTCTTGTGATTTTACATGCTTTTGTGATGGGATGCTGTTTTTGTTACACAATTTTAACTTAGATTCTTTCCATATGCATTTGTTTATGTCACTTTAGGAGAAATACTGAACATTTTAATCCTGGATGATACTAATAAATTAATTGCACAGGTTTAAAAGAATCCTAAGGGCTGACCAAAGAGCTCAGTGGATTAAAGCAGGTGCAGGAGCCAGGGTTTCTATCCCCAGGCCTGCATTGCCAGCAGTGCTTCCCAGGCGCGCAGAGACTGATTGAGAATGGGCATGGTGGCACGCATCTGTAATCCCAGCACTTGGGAGAATGTGAACAGGAGAGTCACTAGGAGTTTGATTTAGTAGTGAGAACCTGAACACCCTGTAATCCCTTCCCTAAAATACAGAAAAAAAAAAATCCTAGTAAATGGAAGACAGCAAATAGGAGAACTTCCGCCGTGCTCTAGCGACTCCTACAGACCAAAGACAAACCCAGGCCTGGCAAGTGTGTGGGAAAGCTTCCATTCTCCCTTGTGCCAGGTAGAACTCTCTGGACCCAGCCTAGGTCTGATGCGTGAGTGAGACCTTCCACTGCACTTTCAGAACCCCTCCAGACCCAGCACAAGCCCTGAACCTGCAAGTGTCTGGGAAAGCTTCCACGCTCCGTGCCCCATGGAATCATCCAGACCCAGCCCAGGCCTAGCATACAGGCCTGGGTGAAGTCCCTTCAGAAAGACTAGGGGCCAGAACAACTCAGATAATTCAGGAGCAGAACACCATGCCAGAGGGGTATAACAGTTTCTCTCCCAAGGGGTGCAGCAGGAAGGAGTTGAGCACACCAGCCAGGCCCACGCCAGGCACAACTGGATGAATTTAAACTTCTTACTTTTGCACCTGAATTTCAGTAGGTGCTAAGGTTATAACTGCACCAAAGCTCTACACAAAAAGTCAGAGGACAGTGCTATACGAAATGACAAAGAGAAGAAGCAAAATGGGATCTCAGGACTCAAACACACAGAACAAGTGCAGAGGACACTAGCACAGAAGAAATTGGGAATCACAGGGCAGAAATGTCTGAATTAATAGAGTCTGAAATAAAGATACAACTGCAGAAAGGCATAGAGGAACTCAGATCAGAAATAACTTCTGAAATGGAAAAAAATCTCTGAATTAATAGCATCTGAAGTAAAGAATCAAATGCACAAACATATAGAAATCAGATCAGAAATAATCTCTGTAGTAAAACAATTGATAACTGTTTCACAAAAAGACACTGAGAAAAAAAATAGAGGAGTTTAGAAAAATGAGGGAGTCCTTGAATGAACAATATAGAAAACAAATACATGACATGAAGCAGAGTCAATGAGATATAGAGGAACATAAAATATCAATCCCAATCCCAAGCTTGCAAAACCATTTGAGTGAAAGTGAAGATATAGTTTCACATCTTGAAGATGCTGTTGCAGCTAGTGAAAAGGTAAGAAAAGATGTCTTAAAAACAACTAGGATGCAGGAAAAATAATTCATTAACTGTAAGATGATGCAAAGATGAAGAATGTGAGACTAATAGGCATCAATGGGAAAGAAGGAGTCAATACCAATGATATAAAAAGAATATGGGCAGAATAGCAGAAAACTTCCCAAATATGAGGAAACAGTCTGACATTCAGATACCTAAAGCATATAGAACTCCAAATAATAACCAAACTAAAAACACACTGAGACATATAATAGTCAAGATCCTAGATATCCAGCACAAGAACAATATACTGAGAGCTTCTAGAAAAAGGAAACAGATCACATTTAAAGGAAAACCCATCAGAATAACAGCAGACTTCTCTTCACAAACCATGAGGGCAAGAAGAGCATGGAGCAGAGTACTTCAAGTCCTCTATGGAAACAAATTCCAGCCCAGACTACTATATCCTGCAAAAGTCTCTTTGAAGTTCGATGGTGAAGTGAAAAACTTTCATGACAAAGTACAGCTAATGAATTTCATGATGAGGAAGCTAATCCTACACAGACTACTAAAATATGTTGTAGAGAGGGACCAAAAAGATTAGAACTCCATGAAGGAGAACAGAAGGTATCCACTAAATATGGCAAAGAATTAAATACAGGAGAAAAAGTAGTAAACAACAGCAGGTAAGTAACATGTTAATCGTAAGTCAATACATCTTAATTATAACCATCAGCATAATGGGCTCAATTCACCAATTAAAAAAAAATAGAGGGCTGCGGAGATGGCGGAATGGCATAAGTGCTTCCCTGGCAAGCACAAGGGCCTGAGTAAAATCTGCAGTTCCACAAAAAAAAAAAAAAAAAAAAAGGAAAGAAATAGATTCACACAGTGGATTAGAGAACAAATTCTAACAATATGCTGTATACAAGAAACAAACTTAACCCATATAAAAATTCATAGAGTGAGAAGTCAAAGGATGGAAAACAATACTACACACCCTAACACCTCAGAAAAAAGCAGGGGTAACAATCCTGTTCTCAGACAGTCTCTACATTAAACTAAGAATAATCAAATGAAATGAAGAGGGGTACTATATACTGGTTAGGGGAAACTTTCAATAAGTAGAGGTCACAGTCATAAGAATATATGCACCAAATACAGGAGTACCCAACTATATAAGACAAATCTTAATGGACATGAAAAATCTAATTTCCAATCCTGCAATCTTAACAGGAGAACTTAACATCCCCTTATCCCAAAATGATAGTTTAAACAGACAAAAATTAGCAAAGAAGTAGGAGAACTGAAACAGAGCTTGGAAGAAATGGACTTGGTGGGCATATACAGAGTGTTCCCCCCAACCACAGCTGAATACACACTTCTTTTTCAGGTGCAGATGGGTCATTTTCTAAAAGAGATCGCATACTATTTCTAAATAGACCACATATTATACATCATATTTTAAGTATATGTAAAAAGACAGAAATTATCCTATGCATATTATCTGACTACAGTGCAATGAAACTGGAAATAAATGACAAAGAAATCAGAAAAAACACATAAATACATGGAACTTAAATAACACGCTAGTCAGCAAACAATGAGTCATAGATGAAATTAAACAAGAAATTGAACAATATCCAAAATTCAATGAAAATTCAAGCACAACTTACCAGAATTTATGGGATGCCATGAAAGCAGTTCTCAGAGGGAATTTATAGTTATGAAATCACACATTAGAAAAACAAATGGGAAACAAGTACATTCTCTAATGCTGCAACCCTAACATCTAGAAAAGGAAGAGAAAACCAAACCCAAAGCCCAAAGACTGGAAGAAATCATAAAGATTAGAACAGAAATTAATTCAATCGAGACAGAAAAAGCAGTTCAAAGAAGTAATGAATAAAAAAGCTAGTTCTTCGAAAGACTGAATAGAATTGATAAGCATTTAGCTAACTTCATTAAAAAGAGGAAAGAAAATTTCAAATAAAGCAATAAGGAACAAAAAGGGTTTCAGTACCACAGACTCAGTGGAAATTCAGAAGATTATCAATAGCTACTTTGAGAATCTTTACTCTCACAGAATAGAAGACACAGATGAAATGGACAGATTCCTAGAAAGGTACAAATGATAAAAACTGAATTAAGAAGACATAACAACTTTCAATAACCCAATAACAGCCAATGAAATAAGAAATGTAATTAAAAAAACCCTTTCAACGATAAAAAATCCAGGACCTGATGGATTAACAGCTGAATTCTACAAGAAATTTACAGAAGATATAGTCCTTATATTCCTCAGACTCTTCAATGAAATTGAAAAGAAAGCAATACTACCAAAATCATTACTGGAGGCAAGTATTATACTCATACCAAAACCAGGGAAAGATGCAACTAAAAAAGAGAACTATAGGCCAATCTCCCTCATGAACATAGATGCAAAATTCCTCAATAAAATCCTAGCAAATAGAATACAGCAAATCACCAGGAAAGTTAAACACAATGAACAGGTAGGATTCATCCCAGGGATGCAAGGATGTCTCAATATACACAAATCAATAAATGTAATACACTATATCAATTGAGCCAAATTTAAAAACCACATGATCATCTTAATTGATGCAGAAAAGGATTTTGACGAAGTCCAACACTCATTCATGTTCAAAGTCCTTGACAAAATTAGAATAGATGGCCTCTACTTAAATCTGATAAAAGCCATCTATCACAACCCAATGGCTAACATAATTCTAAGAGGGGAAAACATGAAATCTTTTACTCTCAGACCTAATACAAGATAAGGATGTCTTCTATCACCACTCCTATTAAATACAGTTCTGGAATCATTATCTAGAGCCATTAGACTGGAGAGAGAAGTAAATGGAATATGAATTGGTGAAGAAGAAGTTAAATACTCATTATCTGAAGATGACATGATATTGTACTTAGAAGATGCAACAAACTCCACCAGGAAGCTACAGAATTAGTATACAAATTCATCAGCATAGAAGGATACAAAATCAATGCCCATAAGTCAATAGCACTCATCCTTACAGATAACGAACACACTGAGAGGGAAATTAGAGAAACAATACCATTTACAATAGCACCGAGGAAAATGTAATGCCTTGGAATTAATCTAACTGAAGTAGTCAAAGATGTTTCAAGGAAAATTATAGTTGTCTGAAAAAAGAGATCATAGAGGATTTCAGAAAAATGGAGATATTCTCTGCTCCTGGATAGAAAGAACCAACATTGTGAAGATGGCCCTACTCCCAAAATTGCTATACAGATTTAAGACAATCCCTATCAAACTACCACCAACATACCTCATAGATCCAGAGAAATTGTTCCTAATATTATTTGGAACCACAAAAACCCTAGTATAGAAAAGGCAATCCAGGGCAACAAAGACAAAGCAGGAGGTATTACAATTTCTAACTTGAAATTATACTACAAAGCTACTGTGATCAAATCAGCATGGTACTGGCAACAAAATAGACCTGATCATCAGTGCAATAGATTAGAAGATACACACGCCTGTAGGAACACACTTCGCCACCTCATGTTCAATAAAGGGGCCAAACACGCTTAATGGATGAAAGATAGCCCCTTTAACAAAAGTTGCTGGAAAAACTGGCTCACTAAATGCCGAAAACTAAAACTTGACCCAGGTCTATTAACATGCATTAAGTTAAAGTCAAAATGGATTAAAGATCTAAACATTAAAACAGAAACATTAGTCTCCTGGAAGAGAAACTAGGGGGAATTCTTGAAGACATAGGGGTAGGCAAAGAGTTCATGAACAAAAATGAAATCGCACAAGTAATTCTTGAAAGAATTAACTACTGAGACCTACTCTTACTGAGAATTTTTTGCACATCAAAAGAAATTACCAACAAAGTGAAAATTCAAACCATAAATTTTGAAAAAAAATCTTAACTAATATTCACTCAGACATAGGTGTGGTCTCTAGAATTTATAAAGAAGCAAAAGACGTTAGGATCCCAAAATTCAAAGACCCAATATACAAATGGGCATCTGACATGAGCACACACTTCTCAAAAGATGAAATTAACGAAGTGAATAAATATAGGAAACATTTTTCCACATCACTAGCCATGCCTGAAATGTAAATTAAAAGAACACAGAGGTACCATCTCACCCCAGAAAGAATGGTTATTGTAATGAAGTCAACCAACAACAAATGTTGGAGAGGCTGTGGGGAAAAAGGAATCCTTCTCCACTGCTGGTGGGTATTTAGACTGGTGTAACCATTATGAAAATCAGTATGGAGACTCCTTAAAATAGTATGAGTGGAAATCTCATTGAAACCTACTATTCCCCTTCGGGGAATTTTCCCGGGAGAGGTGAAAACCTCATATCATAGTGATATAGGTGTATCTATGTTTATAGCAGTAAAATTTGTGATAGCCAAATCTTGGAAAGAATCAATATTTTTTCTAAGTTCCGTTATTGAATATTATAGGTGTGTAAACTCAGCAAAATATTCTAAAAGAGTCCAGTAGCCCATAATACCATTGGGTC
>NW_004524625.1:49426-74193 GCF_000260255.1 Octodon degus | reverse complement strand
GTCCTGCCGGTGCTGGGTAGCAGGAAGCTCTCCACACACTCACCGGACCTGGGCTAGGACTGGGTCTGGGGGCTCCCGGAACTCTGCAGAAATTCCTACTTGGCGGGCAGGGGGCCGGAGGTACTGCTGAGTGGTGGGGGGTGGCCCAAGGGGATGGGTGAGGGTCCGGCCCATGCTGTGCCTGGGAGCGACTAGTCCCGCCTGCGCAGGGTAGCAGGAAGCTCTCCGCACACTCACCTGACCTGGGTTAGGACTATACAGAAATTTATAAATCTAACCATATAAAACATTGTAGCAGGACAGTTCTGTGACATTCTTTGTCTTTCCTCTTTTTTCATCTATTACTCATTTTTTAAAAAATAAAAATTCTCTTGAGACACACTCTGGCCATAATTGGTATGTCATGACAAGTGGTATGTATTTAGAAGACAAGTATGACATGCATTCCAAGCATGATCCCACTATTGCACATTGCTATCTTCAATGGAGTTGCTTAGTTCACAGGTATCAGCATATATAGTTAGTCAGGGTGAGAATCCCACCAACTAACTGCTAGTTTCAGCAACCTGCTGATAGTTCTCAGGAGCATTGCCTTACCCATCTTGTGAGTATAAATGTATGACTTTGCCCCTGTCATGTTTCCCAGCTTTTCTCCTTGCCTTCTTTTCATTGCCTATTTCTCAAGTTCTCACTTTCCTTTTAATTATGTTATGTTGTTCTATCTGTACTTCTTCTACTGAGTTCTTATACTGGGGAGATTATATGATATTTACACATGTAGTTGTGGTTTATTTCAGTTTTGAGTATATCTTCAAGTGGCATTCACTTAAATATGAAGGGTTTGAATTTATCATTCTTTATAGCTGAGTAATATTCCATTGCATAAAAATACCACATCTTTTTTATCTATTCCTCAGGTGATGGGCATCTTGGTTGTTTCCAAAATTTTACTATCACAAATTGTGCTGCTATAAACATAGGTACACATATATCAGTATGATATGGCGTTTTCAGTTCCTCCGATAAAATTCCCAGTAGGGGGATAGATGGCTTTATTGGGATTTCTAGGCCTAGTTTTTTAAGGAGTCTCTATTCTGATTTCCATAATGGTTGCACCAGTCTACATTCCCACCAGAAGTGGAGAAGGGTTCCTTTTCCCCCCACAGCTTCTCCAACTTGACCCAGGTCTATTACCATGCAGTAAGCAAAAGTCAAAATGGATTAAAGATCTAAACAATGAAACAGAGACACTCGATCTCCTGGAAGAGAAAGTAGGAAGAATTCTTGTAGACATAGGGCTAGGTGAGGTGTTCATAGACAGAAATCAAATCGCATGGGTAACACTTGGAAAAATCAACAACTGGGACCTCCTCTTATTGAGAATATTTTGCATGTCAAAAAAATTACCAACAGTGTGAAAAGACAACACACAAATTTGGAAAAAATCTTAACTAATAAGCACTCAGACAAAGGTCTGCTCTGTAGAATTTATAAAGAACTAATAAACCTTAGCACCCCAAAATTTAAAGACCCATTCCAGAAAGGGGCATCCAAGATGAATGTACACTTCTCAGAGAATGAAATTAAAGAAGCGAATAAGTATATGAACAAATGCTCCACATTACTAGCAATCTATGAAATGCAAATTAAAGCAACACTGAGATACCATGTCACTCTAGCAAAAATGACTATCATAAACAAATCAACTAAAAATACAATGAAATATTACTCAGATATAGACAATGATAAATTCGAAGCCTTTATATTTAAGTGGATGCCACTTGAAAATATACTCATAAGTGAAATAAATGAGACACACATGTGTAAATATTGTATAGCTTCCAAAGTATAAGAGCTCAAAAGAAGAATTAAAAATAGAAAGTTATAACACAATTAAAAAGAAAGCTAGAACTTGAGGATTAGACAATGAAGAGAAGGCAAGGAGAAAAGCTAGGAAACATGACAGGAGCAAAACCATACATTTATAAGCATAAGATGAGTAAGGCAATGATCCTGAGAATCTTCAGCAGGTTCTTGAAACTAGCCGTTAATTGGTTGGATTGAATAAATATATATGCTGATACTTGTGAACTAAGCAACTGCACTGAAGATAGCAATGTGTAATACTAGGGCTATGCTTGGAATGCCTGTCATTCTGGTCTTCTCAAATATGCACTGCTTGTCATGAGATGCCAGCCAGTGCCATACTGTCTTACAAGTAAATGCTTGTTTTAAAAAAAGTGGTAATAAATGAATACAAGGGATAAGAAAGAAAATATCAGAGGACTGTCCTGCCATAATACTGTATATGGTTGGATTTCTAAATTTCTGTGTAAAAATATGTAACTGTTTATTCCTATTTTTTAAAAATACTTTTTATTTTCTAATTTCTTTTTCTTCAATTATTCATCTGATATAAAGTTTATCAGATGAATAATTGATGTAAAACATCAGTTCCAAGTTATGCCTAAGATGTTTGATATTCAGGTGGATAGTAAGGATTAGCTCAACTGCCTCTGTTGTATGGTATAAATTATAAACTTCTCTTTTGGTGGGTTAGCAACCTAAGTTTGCAGACCAAAAATTAGAGAAATAGATGGGCTGCAAGGACATCTAATATTTTGGCCCTAGCATTTCAATGTCAGTGAAGACTCAGGAGATAGGAGAACCTGTACTTTAGCATCATGTAACTCAGTTGTGTCTCAAATTTTCTGATCAAGGAGATTATAGAGTTACAGAAGAAAATGATTGATGATGTAGAGTGTGCCTAAGGAGAGTCACATGGAGAGAAAACATTCTCTCAGTCTTTCACAGATAACAAATTGGCCAAACAATGACTGTGACTCATCCACATGGCTCACACTGACAAAGGATCTGCAAACTGTGGTACAGGGTTTCAGGATAAGTCCTGAGGGGATCTGACTGACCTTATCAGATACAAAATATAACAAAAGTTACATTTCTTGTTATATAGGTCTTGCTTTGTGTTGGTCTTAACCATCTAGCAGAAAACTATAAAAGCGAAGTGTGTATTGTTAAACCGTAGTAATATGCTGAGCTGTAAAGGCTCAAGTCAACAACTTCTGACATTGCCATTCTTACAGAAAACCCACTACTATTATGGCCTCCTTAACTATATTGGAATATTTTGCTGAATTCACACACGTGTAATATTTGAATGACAATGGAATACCCTTCTCTGACAAATCTAAACAAAAAAAGAGGATACAAATGAATGACCTTTTTCTATCTGTATATTCAAAATATTTAGGATAAATATACAGGTGCATTCTCTTAATTCAATGAATAGAGAGATTTTTTCCTAATGGTGTCTGTAGACAGGATATCATATCTGCATCTTGTGCAATGAATAACCAGTAAGACAACAATATGCAATGTATTAATTATTGAAATTGTGACAGTAATCAGTTTTGAAACTGTCTCATTACTGTTTGTTTCTCAATAAAATTATTTTAAATATTCGTATGTAACACATATTAAATAATGAGTATCACCATAAGTAGCAGAAGTTAAATTTTGAATTCAGTAGTATGCCAGTTTTTGGCATATTATGTTAGTAATGCTTCATTCTTTTCTTGTATTTGATCTATTTTAAGAAATTAATGGTATAAATAGTGTTCTTTAGGGCCAGCCAAGTAGCTCAGTGGAGTAAAATGCCTGCAAGTGGGTTTAAGAGCCACGGGTTCGATCCTAGGGCTTGCCATGCTGGCCCTGGCCCCCAGGGCATGCTGAGAGGGAGATGGAGACAGGGTGTAGTGGCGCACTCCTGTACTCCCAGCACTTGTGAGGCTGTAAACACGAGAGTCCGTTTGAGTCTGATGTAGTAGTGAGACCCTGATCACCCTTCCCTAAAATACAAAAAAGAAGTATTCCTTAGATTCAGACACAAGATGAGATTTTTAGTTCTTAAATGTAAAGTTCAAATTGGTAAAGTATGCTTCCTCAGGCTGATATACTGCTGTATCATCTAGTATATGTTTTTCAGTAACATGTATCAAAGGAAATAAATGTAACAGAAAAACCATAGCTATGCATATTTCAATGTCTAACAGCATTTCAGTGCAGTTTCTCAACATTAGGGATACTATCCATCGTAAAATAAAAAATCATTTCCTGTCTTTACCCCATGTGCATATGAGTCTCTTGATCATTCGTTTTTCACTGCTGATGAGCACTAGTGGACTGATTGAGGCATAGGCATTGCTAACAAGCATCAGGAAACAATGATGAAGTAGATTTTGTTTCCACACAATTGAAGATATGGACTGCATAACACAGTCCACACAGTGCATAACAATAAAGAAACCCATGAGCAACAAAATAGTCCTTGTGGCCTTTTTCTCTGGGGATGTATTTGGAGTCTGGCTTGTGCTGTGAAGATGCCGAGATTGTCTTTTATGTCTGCATAAGAGAATCACCATGTACCCACTTGAGAGTGCCATGATCCCTATAAGTGATATCTGCTGGAAAATCATTAGTGACAAAGATATGTACTTGAGAATCGAAGTAATGGGCAAAAGACAGCAAGATCGTGTGACAAAAATAAGGTTGTGTGAGGTCACATTAGTAATGGCAACAGTAGAGACAAGGAAACGACCACAGATGAGTATATTTAATAACCACAGAAAGAGAAAGCAATATAAGTTCTGAATAAGGGATTTCTGTTTGAACTTTGCCAGACAGGAGCTTCTAGGGCTGAGGCTGATGGCCTGGAGGACACTCAGCAGGCAGCTGATAGAGATGGAGAGGTTCTGCATTATCCTATTGCAGTAGATAATAGATGTGCATATGATGTTAGTTCCCAATTCCCAAAACCCAAAAGTGTCTGCAGTTAGGAAACTCACAGTTAGGAGCAACCTTACATGAATAAAGGCCAGGTGACTAATAGTCAGATCAGTAGGCTTAGCCCTGTGCCCCAGAAGGAATGTGAGGACATGGGAGAGAAGCAGGACAGTGTTGGCGATGATCCCAATGCTGACTTCAAAGAAAAAAATATATTGTATATCAAAGCCACTGGAAAATCTGTTGTTTTCATTCATACTTATAGGAAAGGAAGCATATAAAATATATATGAGGAGCAAAGGGTGGACAATTCCTTAGCCCAATCATTGCATCTTTCTTCATCAATGTCAACCAACACTAGACCTTCGTGAAAATACACATCTTCAACTCAGTGTGTCATTTTCCCACTTTTGTACTTAAGACCTTCCTCATGTCTTCCAGGATGTTTTCAGCTTCCCTCTTTGTTTAACACTTCACAATCATGGCTGGATTATGGGTCTCCCTGGCTCATTCTCTTATCTGTGCAATACAATGAAAATTTTATCATGGAATATATGTTGCCATATTACATCTGTTATATTAAGGCAAGTGTTTCCATATTTTATTTCACTTTTAATTTTCAAAATCCACTGTTTGAATCACCCTTGTACTGGCATACAGTATGTTAGGATTTCATCACATGATGTGCCCATAAAGAAAACAACAATATCTGATTCTAATTATAGCTATCTTTGCTATTTATGTATCACACAGTTAGAAAATACAGTCTGAAATCATCCTGTATGTCATGGACAGAAATGACATATTTTTATTATTATTATTGTTGGGGTTTTTTTGCTGCCAGGAAAAAGAACTGATTACCTTACCCTTTTCAGGCTGAAACTGTGCCACAGAGCATATAAATATGTCTGACATACAGTTATTAATTAAAAATTGTCTGACATACAGTTATTAATTAAAAATCTACTTGCTCTAAATTATAAAATGTATCATAGTAATGTTTAAATAAATGAGTTTAATAGGACTATAGAAAAAATATGATTAAAGAAAGAAATAACATTAATTTAAAGGTGAATTACACTTGAATTTTCATATCTTTTCTCTGTATTAAGGTATTGTTGAAATGTGTTGCAAATAGTTTAGTTTTAACTAATAAATAACTTTTAATAATGCTCAAGGACACCATCAAAATCTAGTAACAACTTAAGAATATAGTATTGCATATTTTCCACATTAATTAGGGAGCTTCTTCTACATTTGTAACTTGCTGCTTCATATGCACAGATGTACGCAGATATCCTTGGCTTGCAGAACACTAGAAGTTGTTTTTCTTTTTCCATAGAACTAATCTGGAAAAGTGACATAATTTAAAGCAGTCATTATCACTCATATATGCATCCATGAAACACTGTTAAAGATGACCAAAACTATGATCAAATATCCATCTGTCTCCAAATTATATGCATCACACCAATACATGTTAAAGAAACAAGTTCTCATGTGCTGTATCTGTAGCTGATGTAAGACGTATACCTACTTCTGTAATAAGGTATTATTTTACAAGGAAAGATACACTGAAACATAAGAACACCTCATAAAAGCAAAGCAATTCATGTTTCATCCTGTTCATGTGGATGTATCATTTCATAGCTCAGCAGCTCAAGTGATGGAACAGGAAGTCTGTCCTACAGCAGGATGACCTAGAAGACCCTCAGGTATAGCAATCTCATTCTACATACAGAAGGGAACAAGTTGCCATAAGTGAGTCTGGAGCTTTAAAAATAAATGAATAAATCAGAAGGAAAGTAACACAAAAGAAAGGCTTCAAAGAGTTTTCATGAAGAAGGCCATGCTGGCAATGAGGTAGCAAAAGCCTTTTGGGCAGCACAAGCATAAACTAAACAAGAAGGAAGAAATATTAAAAGGAAACCTGTACCTCCTTTTGAACCAGTCATCTTCAGGTGCTGTCGTAACTCACATTAAATCATGCTATACTCTCAGAAAAAATGCATACAGCATATATTTTCATGAATAACGTGATCCAGGACAAATTCACAGAGATAGATATTATTTTAAGAGCATTTTGTGGTAAGTGTTATTATGAAATGGGAATAAGTTAGCAACTGCCCAGGTCCATGTACTTCAGCCTGTGGCCCCAAAGACTGGGATCTGTGGGAGATGATGAGTCTTCTGTAAGACTCATCTCATGTGCAAATTTGTATGCTTTGTGCTTGTGGTTGAATCCATCACAATATGATTAGGAAAAGCATTGAGGACATCTCTCCCTCCTCATCTGTAAATGAGCATAATCTACAGATTCCTCAGGGATGAATTATCTTCTGTCCAGCACATAATCAGATATATTAGCTGCATAAAAGATCACCCAAGAGTGTCTTACTACTAAATTCAGAGTCACCTTCTGATGACTCTCTTATACAGTGTTCTTATAAATAAATGAAAGTCAAAATGATAAATGGCTGTGGAGTGAGATTGAGGATGTATACAAGAGCCTTGTAGGTATGTGTTTATATTTGTGTGCAAACTCAAACATTTGACAGAATTGAAATAGAAAAAGTAAGAAAGGAACAAGGGAGAAACAGCTGATAATTATCATGAAGGCAATAATATCAAGACTAAATTGTCAGTCCTCAGCACACTGCATTTATCAAATATGCTACTTCCAGTAAAAGGAAGAATAAAAAAAATAGTCCACAAACATCAGTCATTCCACACTCCAAAAACAGTAAGTGAGCTGTGGTTTGTCTGAATTCTAAAGCATGTAGCAAATATTGCAGGGATGGAGAGGCTTTTGATTATTCATGTCTATTTATAGTACCATGATGCTTAAATGCATTTTGCACAATATTGACAGAATGTCATTGCTACTGCTAAAATACAGAAACTAGAAAACTTTGTGGCACTTTTTCAAAAGACAGACTTTTATTCCTCATAAATGCAAACAGCCATGTATGAGATTTTTCCCCTCAGTCTAGCAATGAAATAATGACTGTTTTTTGTTCTTCTGATCATGTATTCACCTGCATGTCCTCATCATCTTTTTCATGTGAAACAAAGAAGTTTATACATTTACTTGTTGCCAATAAGTGCTTTGAGTTGGGTAGAGGAGCCTATCACCAACGTACAGATCATGGAAGATGAATATATTTTGTTCTAGATTTTTCTTTCCAATAATGGATTTTTTTATCAAGAAGACCAGAAATAGTATTTTTATGATGAAGACACATGAAGCAAATAAAATAGGCAAAATTATCTATTTAACAAATTCTGACAGAATGTATTGTTAGATTATTTTTGGAAGACAGGGGAAAAGTGTATGGTCATCACTTTGCTTTCTTTACTTATATTTTCATTTCCTTGTGCTCTATAAGGTTAGAGCACATAACTAACTTCTGACACCAGTAAGTAGAAACTCCTAAAATTAATAGTGGAGTAAAGGTGAATATGACAACACGCTAATAGCTATTTTGTAGGAATGAATAAAGGTCTTTGAAGAAGATGCATTAAAAAATGAACCTTATTGACTATTAAATAATTTAAAAGTTTTTGAATGAAAAAATATGAGATGCCTAAGGAAACTGAGACACACCAAAGACTCACCAATCCCGGTCAGGCAGGTTGTCCTTGATAGACCAGTGGTCTTCATCAACCTTCCTTCAAGACATGGAACATCTGTGATTTCCTCACCTCCACTTCAGCATAGAATGGGGAAGTGAGGAGAAGCTGGTTCAGAGCCCAATGCCCCCACCATGGAGAGAGGAAGTCAGGTCCTGCGCAGAATGTGGAGTGCATAAGTGAGTATAATGTGAGGAGGAAAACATGCAAGAAACAGCTTCCAAGCAATAGGAAACACTATAAGGCAGGGAGAATGTAACAGAATTTCCTAATCTAGGATCTGAAATGTGCTTATCATTATGGGTACACTGGTTTCACAAAATAACATTTCATTGCTTGGTGGAGTCTAAGTCAATCAAGATCTTAGCCATTGCTTTTATGTCCAGGAAATATAAGAACCTGATAAGCACATATTGTGTATATATAATAATTTTGAAACGACCAATTACTCAACAATATAGCATATGATATTTTTGATAAGTATACAACCACTAGCCACTGAAGTTATGTACTATATCTTCTCTATATGCTTCCTAACAATCCACACATATTGAAGTGTTCCATTTACAAGAAGTATAAATATTAAATACTTTGTTTAGTGAAATCTTGTATCACTTCTTATACTGTCTTTAAATCACTATTTTTTATTCTTTAAAAATAAAAAAGCTAGTAGACAGGATAGATGCTCAGTAGAATAAGTGCTTGCCTGGAAAGTGCGAGGGCCTGAGTTCAATCCCTGGTTACACACACACACACACACACACACACACACACACACACCAATTATTCAACTTCTCTTTAGCTATGTATCTTCATATTCTGTGCATGCCTCTTTGTAATCTAAACACAAAATAAAGTCCTCTCCATAGCTAAACAAATGAATACAAATAGTGTAGCTATGCTATACAGTGATAATGTCTTTCCTGAGATTTGATTTAGGTAGTAAACAATAACCACTGAATTCAGAGAAAAGAATGCTTAAAATTAGCTCAATATATCATATAAAATATCCACTAAGTTTATGAATCATCAAATTAGCTCACTAAACTCAATTATAAAATAATTTACAATTACAATGCAGAGTGAACTTCCCTGTTAGCTATATGATACCTGGAGCTGAAGAAATTCCTACACACCAAACTAAATTTACATCCCTTGCATATAGACCCACTTACCTTCTGGGATGTTAGGAAGTTTCAAGTGCACCTGAGAGGAGCCTGACTAATTTTATGAACAATGTATCACTTCCTTATCTCTCTAAAGGCCTGTGCCTTTAGTGTTAGCATGATGATGACCAAACCACATTGGGGATCACAAAACTGTGCAGTCACTAGTGGAGCATTTCACCTGTCTCTTAATGTGATTTTTATTCTCTGTGGGATTACAGCCATGTGGGAAGAACTGTGTTCAAGCGTTTCTCTTGACACATAATATGACAGTTCAGAAGGGAGAGAATCATGGAGTCCTCAAAAATTCTCTCATTTCGATCCGAAGTTCCAATTATTACACACCCAATACACATTGTATAGTGATTGGGCTCTAAGATGAGAGACTTCTGGAAGCATCTGTGAACTCCCAGGTGCTCTCAATGTCATCTCCAAAATATAGGTCTTGGTGCATTATCCTCTAGTCTATTCTTAATTGGAGCCAGTAACTTTCAGGCATTATTGGTCAAGAATACCATGATTTCTATGTTTTTGGATTCAGATCACAATGAATTTGATAAATGTAACTATGTATTTAAAAAGAAATATCACGACAGTTGGAAAAATACAAACATAACTGATAAATGAAGGTCATGGTAATTAAAAACAGGCATAGAAAACACAATTAATTGTATCACCTTTTTTGTTTAGTTTTGTCAGAGATGGGTATTCCATTGCCATTTAAATATTGTAGGTATGTGAATTCAACCCAATAATCCAATATAGTGCAGTAGTCCATAATAGTAGTGAGTTATCTGTAGGAATGACAATGTTATAAGTTGTTGACTTGAGCCTTTTACAGCTCAGCATATTAATATGGGTTTACTTTATGTACCTCATTTTTATACTTTTCTGCTGGATTATGAAGACTGAGATGAAGCAAGACCTATATAACAAGAAATATAATTTTTGTATCTGACATATACAAAAATGTATATACAAATTTTTGTAGCTTTGTATATAAAGCTACTTTTTAAATTCAATGAGAAGAAAGATTTGTACTAGTAGTGTTTGGGCAGGTTATCATGTCTGCATCTTGTACTATGAATAACTACTAAGAAGACAACAATATGCAATATATTAATTATTGTATTTGTCTTACTAACCTGTTTTGAAACTGTCTGATTGCAATTTATTTCTCAATAAAATTAATAAAAATAATGGATCAAGAGGTACCACCCAAGTTGTTTTCTGTTCTAGATGGAAGGTGGATGATAGACCTTCATTTTCAATAAGTATGCTTAGAGGCTATTACTTTCACTGTAAAGCACTTTATACCAAAATTCTTTTGTCACAGTATATCTTATGCAAAATTATATATAGAATTCTGCGACATTTGACCAAATTACATCTTGAAAAGTGCAGAAATATAGTTTTTTTTTCCTAGATCTACTGATATATGAAGTACCAGAATCAGAACACAGTAGTTTAAAGCTACTATAAATATTTGTTAATAATGATAATACAGGTGTAATAGATGACAAGGCTATCTATAGAGACAAATGGAAACTTTTCAGTAGTTTATTCAAAACATATGAAATAAATCATATAATAATAATAGAAAATTTCTCACATGAAGGTCCAGGAAGGACCAACTATTACATAAATTGTCATGAAGAAAGTACTTGACAAAAATCATACAGTACATTAAAAAAGTGTAAAACATAATGCATGGATCTAGGTATAAAGCATTCTAAATATTGGCAATTAGAGCACAAGAAATGAAAGATAATGTAGAAAATCTTCAGAGTAAATATTTTCCCAACTTGTAAATGTGAGTGTTCTTCACTCAAGAGTTAATCTGTTTACATGATATACAGAGAAAGAAAACTGTGCCTCAATATGAAATGACTGAGTAATTAAGAGTAAGAAATGGTTGAAAGAACCAAAAGGAGACATAGGAAGAGATGAAAGAAACACAAATCAAATAAAAAATGTAAATCAAAAAAAGTGAAAGATTGTATATTTTTCCATATCTTTCTGTATGTCACGAAATTATTTTTCAGATGTAAAACATTGTTTACATAGTTGTAAGCTAAAGCAATTGATTAGAACACAAATGAAATATGTACTAAACAGGAGAAAAGTTTCTTAGTTTGCTTGTAAATCTTAAGTGCTCAACGTGGAAGTACAGATAAAATGATAAAAATGGTTTAAATATGGGAGAAAATATCAAAAGCAGTCTATTTAATTTTTAAAAAATTAATGAGAATAAAAGATAAAATAGCAGTGAAAGAGTTTTAAAATTGGTCAGTAGGATAGTTTCAATAATTAATAAATTGCATGTTGTCTTCATAGTAGTTATTCAGAGGAAAAGATGCAGACATGATATCTTGTCTAAATAATATTATTACAAACTTTTATTCTCAATGAACTAAGAGAAACTAGCCATACATCTATGCTTTCATATATATATATATATATATATATATATATATATATATATGTGTGTGTGTGTGTGTGTGTGTGTGTGTGTGTGACCTTATCAACTGCAAAAGTTACATTACTTATTCTATAAGTCTTGCTTTATCTTGGTCTTAACTATCTAGCAGAAAATTATAAAAACAAGGTATAAGAAGTAAAGTCTTATTAATATGCTGAGCTGTAAAAGGCTCAAGACAACAACTTCTGACATTGCCAGTAGTATGGATAACCCACTACTGTTATGGACTACTGGACTATATTGGATTATTTTGATGAATTCACGCAACTACAAAATTTAAATGCCAATGGAATACCTTTTAAATGGCAAAGGAATACATTTCATTTGAGTTATATCTTTCTATTTTTATTGTTTCCTTTGCGTTCTTACACTAGGAAGAATATGTGATCTTTGCACATGTAATTGTGGCTTATTCCACTTATGAGTATATATCTTCAAGTGGCATCCACTTAAATATAAAGACTTGGAGTTTATCATTCTTTATAGCTGAGTAATACACCATTGTTTACAAATACCACGTCTTTTTCATCCATTCCTCAGATGAAGAGGCATTTCAGTTGTTTTTAACTGCTAGTTTCAAAAACCTGCTGAACAGTCTCAGGATGATTGTCTTACCCATCTTGCACATATAAATGTATGGATTTGTGCCAGTTACTTTTCCTAGCTTTTCTCCTTGCCCTCTCTTTGCTGTTTAATCCTTAAGTTTTCACTTTCCTTTCAATTTATATATATTTCTCTCTTTTTTTCAGCAACCTAGTGTCATGCACTATTAACTTCACAAAAGTGGAAATGAAAGGCTTTTTCTTTCTTTTGCTTCTTAATACTTTTTAAATTAATTTTATTGAGAAACAAATAGCAATGAGACAGTTTCAAAACCGATTAGTAGGATGGTTTCAATAATCAATACATTGCATATTGTTGTCTTCGTAGTGGTTACTCATAGTACAAAATGCAGACGTGATATCGTGTCCAAGCTCTATTAGTACAAATTTTTCTTCTCATTGAATTAAGAAAAAGTAACTGTATATCTATCATATTTTGTATATACAGATAGAAAATGGTCCTTAATTTGTATCACATTTTTTGGTTTAGGTTTGTCAGAGATAAGTATTCCATTGTTACTTAAATATCGTAGTTGCGTGAATTCAGCAAAATAATCCAATATCATCCAGTAGTCCATAACAGCAGAGGGTTATCCATAGGACTGTCAATGTCAGAAATTGTTGACTTGAGCCTTTTACAGCTCAGCATATTAATAAGGCTTTACTTCTTATATCTTGTTTTTATAATTATCAGCTAGATGATTAAGATCAAGATAAAGCAAGACCTATATAACAAGAAATGTAACTCTTGTATCTGATAAGATCTGTCAAATCCCCTCAGGATTTATCCTGAAACCCTGTACCACAGTTTGTAGATCCTTTGTCAGTGTCAGTCATGTAGATGGGTCACGGCCATTGCTTAACCGAATAGCTTTCTGTGAAAGCCTGAGAGAATGTTTTCTCTCCATGCAACTCTCTTTAGGCACATTCTACATCATCGATCATTTTCCTCTGTGGCCACATTATCACCTTGATCAGAAAATTTGGGACACAACTGAGTTATATAATGTTACAGTGCAGGTTCTCCTATGTGCTGAAACCAGGGAATATGTTTCCATTTTCTGAAATCTTGTGTGATCTTTTTTTTTCAGAGTACTGTAATATTCATTGAACAGATATTTAACTTCTTTAGTTAGATTAATCCATAGGTATTTCATTTTTTGCACTGCTATTGTAAAACTTAAACTTGAAAGGCTAGTGAAAAAATGTTGGCCGTGCTTTCATGCCTTCTTTTTCTCTAATTTTTCATCTGCAAACTTAAGTTGTTAGCCCTCCAGAAGAGTAACTTAATGATATTAATATCATATAGCATAAGTAGTTGAGCTTAACTTCACTATTTGTCTGAATATCAAATATCTTAGACATAGCTTGGACAGGTGTTTTCCATCAAGTATTGATATGCCAAACTTTAAATTCCTGCAGAATGTGAAGGAAACAACCAAAAATATTTATATTTTAAAAAATTGCAATAAAGAGTTGCATTTTTTACACAGAAATTTAGAAATCTAACCATATACAGCATTGTAGCAGGAGAGTCCTATGACATTTTTTTCTTGCCTCTTATTTTCATTTATTACCCTTTTTGTAAAACAAACATTTAGGTGAGAGACAGTATAGCAGTAATTGGGATGACATGACAAGCAGTATGTATTTAGAAGACCAGAATGGCAGTCATTCCAAGCATGACCCTACCATTACATGTTGCTGACTTCAGTGCAGTTGCTTAGTTCACAGGTAGCAGCATATATATTTATTCAGCGTGACAATCCTACCAATTAACTGCTAGTTTCAAAAACCTGCTAAAGAGTCTCAGGATGATTGCCTTACCCATCTTGTGCATATAAATGTATGGCTTTACTCCAGTCATTTTTCCTAGCTGTTCTCCTTGCCCGCTCTTCACTGTTTAATCCTTATGTTTTCACTTTCCTTTCAATTGAGTTATATCTTTCTATTTTTATTTCTTCCTTTGCGTTGTTACACTAAGGAGAATGTCAGATATTTACACATGTGTGTTTGGTTTATTTCACTTATGGGTATATCTTCAAGTGGCATCTACTTAAATATAAATCCTTAGAGTTTATCATTCTTTATAGGTGAGTAATATGCCATTGTTTACAAATACCACGTCTTTTTCCTCCATTCCTCACGTGATGGGCATTTCAATTATTTTTAAGATTTGACTATCACAAATTGTGCTGCTGTAAACATAGGTGCACATATATCACTATGATATGACGTGTTCAGTTCCTCTGGGAAAATTCCCAGTATGGTGATAGCTAGTTTGAAAGAGATTTCCAATCCTAGTTTTTTTTAATGATTCTCCACACTGATTTCCATAAAGATTGCATCAGTGAACATTGCCACCAGCAGTGGAGAAATGTTCCTTTTCACCCACAGCCACTCCAAGATTTCTTGTTGGTTGATTTCTTTATGGTAGCCATTCTTTCTGGGGTGAGATGCTATCTCAGTGCTGTTTGAATTTGCATTTCACTAATGGTCAGTGATGTGGAGCATTTTTTCATATATTTATTCCCTTCTTTAATTTCATCCTCTGAGAAGTGTGTGTCCATCTCAGATGACCAATTCTGGACTGGGTCTTTACATTTTTAGGCCCTAATGTTTTTTAGTTCTTTATAAATTCTAGACAGCAAACTTTTGTCTCAGTATTTATTAGTTATGATTTTTCCAAATTTGTGGTTTGCCTTTTCACTTTGTTGGTAATCTCTTTTGACATGCAAAAATTTCTCAATAAGAGGAAGTCCCAGCTGTTAATTCTTTTGTGAATTACTTGTGCCACTTGATTTTTGTTCATGAGCTCTTTGCCTACCCCTATATCTTCAAGAGTTCCTCTTACTTTTTCTTCTAGGAGATTTAGTGTTAGTGTTTTAATGTTTAGATCTTTAATCCATTTTGACTTTAGCTCAGTGCATGGCATTAGATGTGCTTCAATTTTCTGTTTTCGGCATACAGAGAGTTAGTTTTTCCAGCACCATTTGTAAAGAGGCTATCTTTCTTCCAGCGAGTACGTTTGAAAGCTTTTTTGAAGATAAGTGGGCTGAATATGATTTTAAAAGCTTCATCTAATCTATTCCATTGATCCACAGGTCTATTTTGGTAAAAACACCATGATGATTTTATCACAGTAGCATTGTAGTATAATTTCAAGTCAGGGATTGTAATGTCTCCTGACTTGTCTTTGTTGCCCAGGATTGACTTTGTTATTCCATATCTTTTCTGATCCCAAATCAATTTTAGGAATGATTTCTCTACATCTGTGAAGTATGTTGATGTTATTTTTATAGGGATTGCATTCAATATCTACAGTAATTTTAGGAGTATGGCCATTTTCACAATGTTGGTTCTTCCTATCCTGAACCAGGGAATATGTTTCCATTTTCTGAAATCTTGTGTGATCTTTTTTTTTTTCAGAGTACTGTAATATTCATTGAACAGATATTTAACTTCTTTAGTTAGATTAATCCATAGGTATTTCATTTTTTGCACTGCTATTGTAAAAGCCATTGTTTCACTAATGTCCCTCTCAGTGTGTGTGTTATCTGTGTAGAAGAATGCTGTTGACTTTTGGGTATTGACTTTGTATCTTGCTATGCTAATAAATTTGTGTTTTAATTCTAGTAGCTTCTTGCTGGAGCTTTTTTGGGTCTTCAAAGTAAAGTATTATGTCATCTGAAAATAAGGATGTTATACCTTCTTCTTGAAATATCCTTATTCGTTTTATTACTCTCTCTTTTCTAATGGCTCTAGCTAATGATTCCAAAACTCTTACTGAATAGGAGTGGTGATAGAGGACATCCTTGTCTTGTACCAGATCGGAGATTAAAAGATTTCAGTTTTCCCCTTTTAGTATTATGTTTGCTGTTGGGTTGTCATAGATGGCTTTTATCAGATAAGGCCATCCATTCCAATTTTCTGTAGAACTTTTAACATTAACGAGTGTTGGACCTTGTCAAAAGCTTTTTCTGCATCAATTGAGATGATCATGTGGTTTTTAGTTTTGGGTCTATTGATATAGTGTATTACATTTATAGATTTGCATATATTGAACCATCCTTGCATCTTTGCACTGAATCCTACTTGATCATGGTATATAATCTTAATGATTTGCTGTATTCTATTTGGTAGGATTTTATTGAGGATTTTTGCATCTATGTTCATGAAGGAGATTTGTCTGTCATTCTCTATTTTGGTTGCGTCTTTTCTTGGTTTTTGTTTCAGTATAATATTTGCCTCCAGGACCTATTTGGGGAGCATTGCTTACTTTTCAAATTCATTGAGGTGTTTGAGGAGTATAGGGATTGTATCTTTTGTAAATTTCTTGTTGAATTCAAGTGACTCCATCAGGACCTAGAATTTTCATTGTCCTTTGGTTTTTATTAAATTTCATATTTCATTTGCTTTTCTTGGGTTATTGAGCTTTCTTGTAACTTCTTGATTCAGTTTTGGTAATTTGTGCCTTTCTAGGAATATGTCCATTTCTTCTGTATCTTCTATTGTGTGAGAGTAAAGATTCTCAATGTAGCTATTGGTGGTCTTCTGAATTTCAAATGGGTCTGTGGTAACTACACACATTTCATTTCTTATTGCTTGCATTTGAATTTTTTCTTTCCTCTCTTTGATGAGGTTAGCTAGGGGCTTATCAGTTTTATTTAATTTTTCAAAGAACCAGCTTTTTGATTCCTTAATTCTTTGATTTGTTTTCTTCTTCTTGATTGAACTAATTTTCCTCTAATCTTTATGATTTCTTCTGGTGTTTGGGCTTTGTGTTTGGTTTGCTTTTCCTTTTCTAAATATTGAAGGTGCAGAAGTCGGGCGTTTATTAGTTCTAGTTCTGTTTTCCTAATGTGTGAGTTCACAGCTATAATTTTCTGTCTAAGAACTGCTTTCTTCTCATCCCATATATTATGATAAATTGTGGTTGAATTTTCATTGAATTGTAGATATTGTTTAATTTCTTTTTTAACTTTATCTGTAACCCTTTGATAGGCAAGGAGGGTACTATTTAATTTCCATGTACTTATGTGTTTTCATTGAATTGTAGATATTGTTCAATCTCTTGTTTAATTGCATCCGCAACCCATTGCTTGCTGAGGAGGGTGTTTCATTTTCATGTATTTATAGAGTTTTTCTGGTTTTGTTTGTCATTCATTTCCAGTTTCATTGCACTGTGGTCAGATAGCATGCATGGGACAATTTCTGTTTCCTTAATATACTTAAGCGTGACCTACAGACTAGTTTGTGGTCTATTTTAGAAAATGATCCAAGTGCAGCTAAAAGAAATATGTATTCAGCTGTGGTTGGTTGGAACACTCTGTATATGCCCAATTGGTCCATTTGTTCCAAGCTCTGGTTCAGTTCTACATCTTTGCTAATTTTTTGTCTGCTTGACCTATCTTTTTGGGATAAGGGGGTGTTACGTTCTCCTGTCAAGATTGTGGTATTGGATATTAGATTTTTCATGTCCATTAAGGTTTGTCTTAAATCATTGGGTGTTCCCGTGTTTTGTGCATACATATTTAGATGAGTTACCACTTCTTCTTGAATTTTTACCTTAATAAGTATATAATGCCCCTCTTTATTTTGTTTGATCATTCTTGGTTTGAAGTTGAGACTGTCTGAGAAGAGGATTGCTACCCCTGTTTTTATGCTGAGGTGCTGGGGCATGTAGTGTTTTCCTTCAGCTTATGAATTTCTTTTTGAGTTAAGTGTGTTTCTTGTATACAGTATATTGTTGGATTTTGTGTCCTAATCCACTATGTCAGTCTTTTTTTTAATTGGTGAACTGAGCTCATTTATATTGATGGTTATAATTGAGATATATTGACTTATGATTGTCATGTTATTTACCTGCTGTTTTTCACTCCTTTTTCTCCTGTGTTTAATTGTTTGCCCTATTTATTGTGCTCCTTCTGTTCTCATTCATGGAATTCTCATCATTTTGGTCCATTTCTAGAACATCTTTTAGCAGTTTCCATAGGGTTGACTTTATTGTCATGAAATTCTGTTGATGTTCTTTGTCATGAAAGTATTTCCCTTCACCATTTAACTTGAAACAGTGTTTCACAGGGTATAGTATTCTGGGCTGGAATTTGTTTTCATTGAGAACTATAAGTACTCTGTTCAATGCTCTTCTTGACTTCATGGTTTGTGAAGCAATGCCTGCTATTAATGTGATGGGTTTTCCTTTAAATGTAATATGTTTCTCTTCTTTAGTGGCTTTCAGCATATTCTTGTGCTGGATTTCTAAGATCCTGACTATTATATATCTGTATGTGTTTTAATTGCCTTGAAGTTATTTGGATTTCTGTATGCATCAGTTACCTTAATGTCAGATTGGTTCCCCATCTTTGGGAAGTTTTCTGATACTACTTTTGCCCATATTGTTTTTGTACCATTTGTATTGTCTCTTTCTTTCTTGCTGATGCCTATTAGTCTCATGTTGCTCATCTTTGCATCGTGTTGCAGGTGATGAATTATTTTTTCCTGCATCCTAGTTGTTTTTAAGAGGACTTTTCTTACCTTTTTCCTAGCTGTGATGGAATATTCAAAATCTGAACTCTATCTTCACTTTCTCTCAGATGGTTTTGCAAACTTGTGATTGAAATTTTAAGCCATTTTGTATCTCATTCTATTTCTTTCCTATATTTCTCATTCAAGGATTCCATCATTTTTCTAATCTTCTCTGTTTATCTGTGTTTTCTTGAGAAGCAGTTATTAATTCTTCCAGTGTAGGTATCTTTGCTTTTTTTTTCATAGATTATTTCTGATCTGATTTCCTCTGTAAGTTTCTGTGGTTAATTTTTTTTTTTACTTCAGACAGTATTAATTCAGAGATTTCTTTTTCACTTTAGAGTTTATTTTTATTTTATTTTATTGCAGAACTGGGAATTGAACCCAAGCCCTTGCACTTGCCAGGGAAGCACTTATTCCACTGAGCCATCTCCCTGGCCCCTGATCTGAGTTCCTCTATACTTTTCTGCAGTTGTTTCTTTACTTCAGATGCTATTTATTCAGACATTTCAGCTGTTTGATTCACAGTTTTATTCTGTGCTAGTGTATTTTGAAGTTGTTCTGGGTGGGCTTTAGGCCTGAGATTGCATTTTGCTCCTTGCATTTTTCACTTTGTATAGCACTATGCTCTTAACTTTCTGTAGAGCTTTGCTGCAGTTATAACCTTATTACCTACTGAAGTTCTTACCCAAGAGAGATTATATGGGGCCAGGGGGATGGCTCAGTAGAATAAGTGCTTCCCTGGCAAGCAAAAGGGCCTGAGTTCAATCCCCTAATCTGGAGAGAGAGAGAGAGAGAGAGAGAGAGAGAGAGAGAGAGAGAGAGAGAGATATTATATGATTAAGGTAGTTATAGGTTTGTAGTTACAGAGCTACAATAAGGAACACTAATTATGGGAAGTGATATTTACTAGTTGCCTAACTTTTGTAACTAGTGGGTTTGTATTTTAGACAGGAAGAGAAATCTTTATGTTTGTATAGCTAAGAAGATATTAAATTGGGCATTTGTATTTAAGTTAGTGCCTCTACCTTCTGTCTGATCACCTCCCTTTGATGTACCTGGTGTTTTCCAGGCAGACTAGTTCACCCCGGTTACTTTTTGCTCCCTCTCTCAGTGAAGAGAGAAAGTGGGAGGATGCTTTTAAAGATCTGGGTCTAGCAAAGTGTCTGAGTTTATCAGGTGCAGATCTGTGAAGTTTGAATTCATACTGTTGTGCCTGGCTTGGGACTGGCTGCTGTGCTCAGGTTCTTCCTATTACAGCCCTTGGAAGTGAACCTTTTGTGACCCTCTGCTGAGATGTTCTGCTCCTGGATTAGCTGAGTGGTTCTGGCTGTTAGCCTCTCTGCAGGGACTTCAGCTGCAGAGTTTCACAGCAGGCCTTTCTGATAGGCATGGCCTCGTTCTGGAGGGGTCCAGAGAGCAGAACAGAAGGACTTACTCACAAGTAGGGCTTGGGCTGTGTCCAGAAGGATCCAGCAGGCAAAGGGTAGCTCTGAAGTTCTCCTATACTCACACTGGTCCTGGGCTTGGGCTGTGTCTGTAGGGGTCCAGAGAGCACGTTGGAAGTTCTCACTTACACACCATGCTGGGGCTGGTTTTGGAAGGGTTCAGAGGGGTCCCAAGAGTGCGACTGAAGATATAATATCATACTCACATTGAGCAAAGTGAAGTGTCCAGCAGGCACAGGGGAGCTTGGAAGCTCTCCTGTGCACTGGTTTGGCCTGGGCTTCAGCTGCATCTCTTGGAGAGGACTCTTTGTTTTGATTCCTGTGATACATTTTTGTGAAGTTTGATAGTAGGTATCTGTATCACTGCAATCAGAAACTCTCTGTAAAGTGTCTGTTTTTTATGTCTGTTCTTTTTTTTTTGTGGAACCAGACATGGGACTCAGGCACACTTGCCAGGGAAGGGTTTATTCTACTAAGCCATCTCCCTGGCCCCTTTTATGTCTATTCTATTTCAGAGGTTCTTGTTTTGTGTGTGTTTCAAAATTATGCCTTTGTTCAATGTGCGTAAGATATTGGTTTCCAGTTGGCTCTGTCCTCTCTTCTTCAGGATAGGACTTTGGTGAGGTTATTACTGAAGTGCCTCCTGATATTATTAGCCAAAGGAAATTATGTGATTAAGTCAGATATTGTGTTCTCCTTATAGTAGTACAATTAGCAATACTCACAACAGCTAGTGAAATTTAGAAATTCACATGATAGTAACTAATAGCTTTGTACTTAAGCCATAGGAGTAAACACTATAGCTATATAACAAAGCAGATATGAAATTGGGTATTTTTATTTGAATTAGTTCCTCTGAGTTCTGTGTTGGCACCTTCCTTTCACATATCCAGAGTCTTCCAGGTAGGCAAGTTCACCCAAGTTCTGTCCTTTCTGCTCTGTGCAGAGAAGATCTTCCTGTATGTTTGGATCTCAATGTGTGCCTTGCTGGGCAGAGCAGTATGTCTGCAGTCAGCAGGTCTAGCTCCACTGAGCTTGCACTTTACTGGTCAGGCCTTGCCAATGTACTCAGCTCCCATAAATTCTCAAAGTTTTGAACCAGGTGGAAGTAAAATTCCAGGCTTGGGAATGCTGGGCATACAGGTCACAGCTTGGTAGAATCCCATAGGATGCACAGAACCCTTCTAGTTTCATATACATTGGGCCTAGGGTTGCAGCTTACCAGAGTCCCACTAGCTATCCAGAGTCCTAAGTTCTTAAAACATGGGATGGGGGCCAGTACAAGCTCTGCTTATGTTCTGGGACCAAGGGATTCAGTTCATCAAAGTTTGGGCCACCCAGAGTCCTCCTAAGTTCTTAAATGGTTGGATGAGGCAATAGAAATGCTCTGTGCCTTATTTCACTGGACCTACATTTCACAGCTTGACAGAGTTCATGGGCCTCCCAGAATCCTCCTAAATTATTAAAATGTTGGGATAGGCACCAGCCATCATACCATTTTGATCCCTGTTGCTCTGTGGTATAACTGGAAGTCAGGTGTTGTAATGCCTCCCACTTTGTCCTTATGACCAGGAACTGCTTTTGTGTTCTGGGTCTCTTCTTATCCCACCCCAATTGTAGGATTATTTTCTCTTGTTCTGTAAGATGTGTTGTTGGTATTCTGATTGAGATGGTGTTCAATCTTTCAGTTATGGAAACATACCAATTTAAACTATGTTTCTTCTGCCTGTGTATAAACTTGGGAAGTTTGTATTATTCAGTGGTTTTGGTCCATTTAAAATATACTGGAGCATGTATAGATTTTTGTTTTGGAAGGCACTCTTCTTTATTTTTTTACTTTTTATTTTTTTTGAAGTATCAGCTGTATTTTTATTATCATGTAAACAATGTATAAGTAATTGGCTACCTGTTGTCATCAAATACACGTTTTTTTTCAAAGTTTTATTGATAAACAGCAATGAGACAGTTTCAAATCAAATCGGAAGTACAGTTTCAACAAATAATACACTGCATATATTCTTCTTAGTGAAAGGCATTTTTTTTTTTTTGGCAGAACCGGGGATTGAACTCAGGCCCTTGCGCTTGCCAGGGAAGTGCTTATTCCACTGAGCCATCTCCCCAGCCCAAGGCACTCTTCTTTATTGTATTAGGCAGTCCTACATTTTTGATCTATTTGTGTTTGATGAAGCTCAGTTATGTTCAGTTAGACATGGCCATTTGTATCTTTATTTACACCTGTAATTTCATAGGGATTTAAGCATATTTTTTAGGGGACCCCTTTTCTGATTGTCTCCTATGAATTTCTCTCCTAGACTATCTAAACTTCAAGTTCATTTTATTCTTTTTTCAGGTCACAAGGACATGTTTCTTCTTACCACTGCCTTACCAGTTCATGAGCAACAGTAAAGTTTCCTGAGAAAAAAGAAATAGGATATTGATAGCTATGTAAGGCACACCTCCGTGTTGTACCTTTTATCAATACTGCCCTACTTGTCTTCATTTCTCAGAATCTTTGGGTACATTCACTGAAAATTTCATCAAAAATGTTTTCTCAAGGTAGCACTTGGATTAGAGTTTGGGCTGGCAATCTATGAATGTATTTTTAAAATTTAATTTAATTTTTGAGATTCGTGCTTTTATTTTTCCTCTTTCACACAAAACAAACAAAAAAATTCCACAGGATTAAAACTGCCAAAGTAGTTAACTGGTAGAACACACATTCATAAACACACAAATCCAGATAATACAGGCTTATTTACAGTGGAGAAATACATGTAAAATTAAAGTAGTCATATGAAAATACTTTTTTTTCCTACTTTTAATTTTAATTTTATTTTATTTTCATAATTTTATTGATAAATAGCAATGAGACAGTTTCAAATCAAATCACTAGGACAATTTCAATAACTAACACACTGCATACATTCTTCTTAGTGGTTAATTGTTGTACAAGATGCGGACTTGAGATTGTCTTTACAAACACCATTAGAACAAATCATTCTATTCATTAAGAGAATGTAACTATATATCTATCCTAACCACTATGAATACACAGATACAAAATGGACATTCATCCGTACACCCCTTTTTTGCTAAGTTCCGTCATTTGAATATTATAGGTGTGTAAACTCAGCAAAATATTCTAAAAGAGTCCAGTAGCCCACAATAGCATTGGGTCTTCTGTTTAACTGGCAATGTCAGAAATTGTTGACCTGAGTCTCCTACACCTCTACATAACAGCATGGCTTTACTTCCTATATTTTGTCTTCATACTTTTCTACTGGATGGTTAAGACCAAGGTAAAGCAGGACCTATGCAACAAGAGTTGTAGCTTTTGGGTCTGAGAAGGTCAGTGAAATCCCCGCAGGATTTATCCTGAGATCCTGTACCTCAGATTGTAGAACCTTTGTCAGTGTTAGCCATGTGGATGAGTCACGGCCATTGCTTGGCCAATGTGCTCTCTGTGAAAGCCTGAGAGAGTGTTTTCTCCCCATGTGACTCTCTTTAGGCACACTCTACATCATCGATCACTTTCCTCTTTGGCCCCATAATCTCCTTGATCAGAAAATTTGGGACACTACCGAGTTACATGACGTTACAGTACAAGTTCTTATATGTGCTGAGTCTTAATTGACCTTTGAAGGTTAGGGCCAAAATATTGGCTTTCCTTGCAGCCCTCCTTTTTCTCTAATTTTTGTCTGCAAACTTAGGTTGCTAACCATCCAGTAGACAAACTTATTGTTATTTGAAAATACTTTTTAAAAATAGACTATAATGGGCACCACTATTTATAGCAATATGGAAGGGGAGAAAACAATACTTATTTAAGGACAGATGTACCACGAGATTTTACAGGATCAGTGCAATGACTTCACAGAACTATATTACAGTTAAGCTGTTGAAGAGTTGTCCCAAATATGTCACATTTTTGGCCCTCAAAGGTTCATTTTTATAGATGTTAGCTATCCTAAGTTTCTAGATACTGAGAGGCAAAGAATGATTCTTTTCTCTTTCTTTCTTTCTTTCTTTCTTTCTTTCTTTCTTTCTTTCTTTCTTTCTCTCTCTCTCTCTCTCTCTCTCTCTCTCTCTCTCTTTCTTTCTTTCT
>NW_004524625.1:34742-49326 GCF_000260255.1 Octodon degus | reverse complement strand
TCTCTCTTTCTTTCTTTCTTTCTTTCTTTCTTTCTTTCTTTCTTTCTTTCTTTCTTCAGAATTGGAGATTGAACTCAGGCCCTTGTGCTTGCCAGGCAAGCACTTATTCTACAGAGCTATTTACCCAGCTCCAAAAGAATGATTCTAAGGAGATTTCCAAGGAGGTACAAAATCCATGTGAGTTAGAAGTTGATCTATCATCACAAGCCCACTTTCACCACAGCCCTTGGAGAGGATTGTGGAAAAAGTCAGATGCCAGTATACTCACTACATTGCAAATCTGACAGCAACCAAAATGTAACCTGCGTTACTATAAAATGAGAATTGTGAGGCTCACCTTTGAAGGCTTTTTTTGTCCTTAAAATTTAGTAATTTTATTTTCTACTATAGTCAGTCTTGACTAAACACAAGAACTTTGTGCTTTACTGGCTGGTGTTGGAATAAAGGTCACAGACTTGCATTTTAACCTATTGTGTGCACTGTAAAAGCTTGAAATAAAAGGTATACTAAACATCCTGAAATAAAGTCTCTTGGAAATCTGTTATGAAAAGTCCTGTAAGGATTTACTAATGAAATAGGGTAGGAGTGTGAGAGTTCTACAGCTGTCAGACTCCCCTATGGAAGATCAGGATCAACACTTCCAGGAATCACTGAGTTTCACAAAAGGGAGAAACCTGGGCACGGAATCAATTTCATTTTATTCCATATTGATTCTTTTCCAATGGTAAAGAAACAGTGTAAAGCATGACTCCTGGTCTCTTCATCAGGTGTGCTAAGTTGGTCCCTATATTCATGAAGCCAGACAGTTTTTTACATGACTGTGAAAGTGGCCAATAGAACCAGCTTCCTGTAGCCACAGACTGCTACCTGGTATCTAGCTGAAAGAAACATCAACCCAAACATTTTTTCAAGCACTATTAACTGCACTAAAGAATAAAGTTCACTACTATATTATTTTAAAAGAAGTTGTCAAAAGTAAGGATTCAGTTAACACTGAGTGAGAAAAATCAAAACAAGTCTTACTCACTGTTGAGTTTCCACTGAAGGCAAACTGACAAGAATGCACCCAGCTACAGTTGACACAAAGACACTATGCACAAGTGTGACTTTCCATTAGCGGCAGAGTGAGGGAAAGCAAAGAGCTACTTTTGTGCATTTCAGGATCCACACACCAAGGCAGAAACTATCCTCAGGGGCAATGCATACTGCATTTATCACACTGAATGGCACAGATGTGTTATTCATTTTTCTTTTCTTTTTGTTTCAGAAACTTGTTTATCTCTCTTTTGGCCATTCCAATGTACTTCGAAATGATGCCATGTTGGTTCAGTCCAGAAAGCAACAATAGGAAAGTCAGTATTAGGCAGGTGAGAAGCAGGTTATAGACCTGCTGTCCCACCCAAGCAACCGCAGCAAGATCATGAAGGTCATGGTCATGAAGTACATTTTCTGCTTCTCTTCCTTTAGTGTAAAGAGGTGTTTCCACCAGCCCACAGCTCTGCGTCACATCTTTACTACTTTGCTGCAAATTCCATGGAATCTTTGCTGTTGTTTAGTTCCATGGTCCATTTATTGGAGCCAAATTTCTAGGTGTTAGAAGGAGAACAACATAATGAGCCAAGGACAAAAACATAACAAAACAGGAAGTACCATACAGAACAGATGGATCTAGGTAATAACCAGAAATACCAGAGAGACCACAACCACAATGGCAGGTGGAAACCAGAGCTTCTTCCATCTGAGCACCTTATCAGGCACCAGCATCACTTCTCCCCATCCTTGCAGCCAGCGGCTATTTCAGACTTGCAGTCTCCACAGCCAGTAGATTGGTGCTGCTATCATCGCCTTCCGCCATTGTCCCTGAGATTCGCACTCATCAAGGGCATGCAGCCCGACTGACAACCCCACCTCCTCTCACTATCCGCACTGCCACCAGGGCACTCCGTGGATGTATTTTATTTTATTTTTATTTTTATTTTTATTTTATTTATTTATTTTTTTTCTGTATTTTAGGGAAGGGTATATGGGTATTCAGGGTCTTACTACTAGATCAGACTCATACTGATTCCCCTATTTACAGCCACCCAAGTGCTGGGATTACAGGCATGCTCCACCAAGCCTAGTCTCAGTTGCGCTCCGGTGGCGGGCCCGGCATTGCAGGCCTGGGGAGGGGATGAATCCCCAGCCTCTGTGCCTACTTGCATGCGCTTTTATCCGCTGAGGTATTTGGCCAGCCCTCCATGGATGTATTTTAAAGAACGCATTTTAAAATATGCACTTCAATTCCTCTTTTTATAAGTCTTTCTTATTTAACATTTCTTATTTCAGACAATATGGGAGGTTATACTAATGTCTACACGATTGGATATCTAATTTTTTCAATGACTTCTACTGACACTATGTTCTGTAGCACTACATACATGTGAAACACCAACTTGTACATTTTAGACACATATCCAGAGATCTATTGGCATAGATTTTCACTTTTTCTCTTCCCTGTTTGAAGAAATACTGTCAGGTAGTTGAATCACTTTTGTTAAATTTTAAATCAAACTGATCTTAAAGTAAAATTTACATTTCCACCATAGGAAAGTAAAAGAACTACTTTTCTCATGACCATCAGCACTTTTGAAGTCACAATTGTCTTTGGAGATCTACTTAGGGTGGACCTCAGTTCCACCATCCACATCCTGATGACTTAATCAGTGTTTGGGATTTCTGCACCCTGTGGTCAAAGACCACATGAATATTTTCCCTAGATTATTTCTGAATGCTGAGTAGTAGCATAGTTTTGGTTTGCTTTCTATCTTAGTTTTAGATATTACTTCATATTTGGACACTTGAATTTAATTTAATTTTGTAAACATTCAGAAACATTTAAGTCATTGTCCTATTCGTACAAAATTTAAAGCGTGACTTTTTCACATCAGCTTGCTTCTAATATTTACAGTAATGTTACCTACACTATACATGTTTAAGAAAATGATTCTCAGACACATATCACATCCATCGTGTACTGCTGAAAATGTATTTATTGTTACACTCTGAGTTCAGCATGTATATGATTACAGTTAGTTGTAACATTCTGTTAAATCAAGAAATACAATAGGACTGACTTTTTTATTTTCAGAAAGGAAATAACATTATAATTTGGTACTTAAATTATTACAGTAGTAAAATGATTCAAAATTACTTGTAAGAATTGCTTATTTACTTTGTAAAACAAAAATAAATAGACAGGGATTTGAATATATATCTTATTTTGCCTATAATTTTGTACTTTTCTTATGTATTTATATCCTTTACATTTTAAAAATGTATGTAAATTTAGCAAGAGAAATAAAGATGTTTGTTATTCTGTTGTTGTGTACTGATATTATTAAATTACATTTAGAGAACCAAAAACATAATCATTTTAATTTAAGGAATTTGTGATACTTAATCTCACTCAAAATCAGGGGTTAAAATTTTTTTTGCCATAATTTTATTGATAAACAAATAGCAATGAGACAGTTTCAAATCAAATCGGTAGGACAATTTCAGTAATTAACAAACTGCATACATTCTTCTTAGTGGTTAATTGCTGTACAAGATGCAGACTTGATATCTTATTTATAAACACCATTAGAACAAATCCCTATATTCATTAAGAGAATGTAACTATATATCTATCCTAACCACTTTGAATACACAGATACAAAATGGACATTCATCTGTATACCATTGTTTTTTGTTAAGTTCCATTACTTGAATATTATGGGTGTGTAAACTCAGCAAAATATTCTAAAAGAGTCCAGTAGACCAAAATAGTATTGAGTCTTCCACTTAATTGGCAATGTCAGAAATTGTTGACCTGAGTCCCCCATAGCTCAACATATCAGCATGGCTTTATTTCTTATATTTCATTTTTATACTTTTCTTCTGGATGATTAAGACCAAGGTAAAGGAGGACCTATACAACAAGAGTTGTAGGTTTTGTGTCTGATAAGGTCAGTGAAATCCCCTCAGGATTTATCCTGAGATCCTGTACCTCAGATTGTAGAACCTTTGTCAGTGTCACCCATGTGGATGGGTCACGGCCATTGCTTGGCCAATATGCTCTCTGTGAAAGCCTGAGGGAATGTTTTCTCTCCATGTGACTCTCCTTAGGCACACTCTACATCATCGATCACTTTCCTCTTCAGCCCCATAATATCCTTGATCAGAAAATTTGGGACACTACAGAGTTACATGATGTTACAGTACAAGTTCTCATATGTCCTGAGTCTTAATTGACCTTAGAAGGCTACGGCCAAAATGTTGGCTTTCCTTGCAGCCCTCTTTTTCTCTAATTTTGGTCTGCAAACTTAGGTTGTTAACCATCCAGAAGACAATCTTGTTGTTATTATCAAACAACTTAGGCTGTTAAGCTTAACCTCACTATCTGTTTGCATATCAAACATCTTAGGCATAATATGGAACAGGTATTTTTCATGAAGAGGGGTTAAAATTATTGCATACAAAGTTACTCATATGATCAAGATTCTAAAATTTGCTGGAAATTGTTTTTTTTTAATGTATTTGGTCTCACTATGAAGCTTGGACTCCTAGTGATCTTCTGGTTTTCAGATCCCCAGAGCTGAGATTATAAGGCATGTGTCACCACTCTCAGTCTCAGTGGCTGGCTCAGTATACCCTGGGATGCGGCCAGCATGGCATGTGGAGCCAGGAATCAAACCCTGTTTCCTGCTCTTGCCAAAGTAGGTATTTAGTCACCTAAGCTATTTCACCAGCCCTGAGATTCCAAGATCTGAATCTGCTTAATATATTTCTATGTCAAGAGATTAGCTATTCTAGATTTCTGTTCTCATTCAAATTGCTTTTTAAATAATGTTCTTGAGATTAAGTGAAGTAAAATTAAACTATATATAAAACATATAAACCAGTATCATTATAGTACTTAACATAGAAATATGAACATACTAACACATCAAAAGTACTCTGCACATTTGTAATGTTTTGTAATTTTTTTCTTGTCCTCTTGTTCTATTTTTGAAATCCAGTGATGCATAGACATCATGTTCTTTAAAGTTTAAAACCAGATGAGACTTGTAATTTTTATTGGTAAGATTAAAATTTGAAACCTGTGCTTCTTGAAGGAAGGAATCTAGTAATTTAAATGACTGTAAAGTTATCTAGGATACAATTATAAGGAACACATGTTGAAGTAAATACTTTTAACAGAAAAATCAGACTTCCATATAGTTCAATGATTTCACAGAAAATCATTCAATTACTGCTTGGCAAGAAATAACCCATCATGAAACGAAAGAAAATTCCTGTCTTTCCCACATTAATGTGAAACAGGCCCTTCATCAATCTCCTTTCTGTACTGATGAGCACCAAGGGACTGACTGTGGCATAGCCATTGCCAACCAGCATCTGGATGCAATGATGAATTGCATTATGTTTCCTCAGCATTGCCGAGGTGTACTCAATAACACTGTCCAAAATATACATGACAATAAAGAAAGTCATGAGTAACAAAATAGTTTTGGTGGCTCTTTGTTCTGGGGATGATTTTGGACCCTGGCATGTGCTGTGAAGATGCTGGGATTGTCTTTTATGCATGTACAACAGAATTAGCATGTACCCACTTGAGAGTGCCATAAGCCCTATAAAAGACATGTGCTGGAAAATCATCACGGACAAAGATATGTACTTGAGAAAGGAATTTATGGATAAAAGAGAGCAGGACTGAGTGATGAAAATGAGATTTTGTGAAGTCACATTGGGAGTGGCAACAGTGGAGATTAAGAAACGACCAGAGATGAGCATATTGAAGACCCATAGATAGAGAAAGCAGCACAGGTTTAGATATAGGGAATTGTGTTTAAACTTTGCCAAACTGGAGCTTCTGGGGCTTAGAGTGATGGCCTGGGTGACACTCAGCAGGCAGGTAGTAGAGACAGAGAGGCCCCTCATCAACCTGTAACAATAGATAACACATTTACCAGCGATGCCATCCCCCAAGTCCTGAAACCCAAATATATCCATAGCGATGAAAGATGCAGTTAGCAGCATCAGTATGTGGATGAAAGCTAAGTGACCAATGGTCAGATTAGTGAGCTTGAATCTGTGCTCCAGAAGGAAGGTGAGGACATAAAAGACAAGCAAGAAAGTGTTGGCAATGATCCCAATGCTGGCCTCAAAGAAAAACATGTGATATACATTAATAAAACTGGAAAATCTGCTGTTTTTATTCATCTTCATGGAGAAGAAACACATGGGAAGCATCTGAGAAGAAAAGCATATAAAATTCTTTATCACATATATTAGCTCTTTCTTCATCACTCTCAACCAATAGTAAGTCTTCATAAAAATACACAGGTTCATCGCCAAGTGTACTTTTGCCATGTATGCAAGCAGCTCTACTTTGAAATTCCAGAATGTTCAAGGGCTTTTTTGTCTGAACACTTTCTGACAATTGCTGCATTGTGGGTCTCCCTGCTGTGCTGACACATCACCTATCTAGTGAAACTCTCGCAATAAAAATATATTCTCTATCAAAGGCAAAACAATGTATTCTCATATTTTGTTCCATCATTAATTTCCAATCTACTGTTTTTCCCCTTGTACCTGCACTGCTTATTCAGTAAAGTAAGGTCTCTTCACATGTAACCAGAAAACGAAAATCCAACATTTTAATGTGATTTTCTAGCTGTCTCAGATTTGTGGCTTATACCTTGTCAAAAAATATAGATGCATGAATGTTTTGTATTTCCTGTACCTATAAACGATATTTGCTAAAAGTCTACTTATTATAAATTATAAAACATATTCTGATAATGTTTAAAGCAATAACACTGATCAATATATAACAATATTTAAATAATAGGTTAAAAGATTGAGATGTCATAAATATAAATTATGAGATTGCTTTTCATGTGATTGCTCTGATATTCAAGGTATTGCTACATTTTTTCAAGTTTGAGCTTAGCAAACACAACATCTTCAAATTTCTCACAGTATTAAAATATTCTATCAAGTGAGAAGATACTATTGCATTATTTTCAGTACTATTTACTTGAAGTCTTCTTCAAAGACAAATGGCTAAAGCCTGACAGATGTGTGTAAATGAATTAGACTTTCAAAACCCTCTAAAATAAAATGACATCAGAGGTTCATTACCTGAAACTGGAAAAAGTACTTCGAAGGAAAGAAGTTGTTCTGCTTTTCCCAGAGCACTAATTTTGGAAAATGGCAAAATTCTGGGGAGTCACAATCACTCAAACATGTCACCTCTCAAGGAAAATTTACAAAAACTTTTGGTCAGTTCTCCAAATGTCTTCCATTGTTATGGATCTCACAAATTTGTATTACTAAATACAAATCGTATATTCAAGATATGTTTGTACTGCATTTGTAACTAAGGGATATAAATAAATTCATATAGCTGCTTTTGTGTTAAGATATTTTCTTATAAGGAAATACATTCTTGAGATTATGAACACCTCATTAAAACAAAGTATATTTATTCCCTCCTAGTCATGATCATCCTGTTCATAACTGCTCCACACCATGGAACTGAAGAGCCCAGGTGATTAAACAGGAACTCTCCATCAGCAGGGTGAACTAGGAGACCCCTCTGGTAATGTACCTCTTTAGGCCTGACAATGCTGTCTATTAAAGCACCTAAAAGACCTCACACAGGCAGTACAACAATCTCATCATACACACTGGAGGAAACAAGATTCTCGCAGAGATAATGAAGTTAATAAATACGTGAATGAAACAGAAGGACAGTAACTCAGAAGAAAAGGTTGAAGAAGCCACATTGAGGATGAGGTAGAATAAATCTAATAGGCAACAGAGGGATAAACTAAACATACAAAGGGAATATATATATTTGGTGGAACTGGAGATTGAACTCAGGTCCTTGCACTTGCCAGGGAAGCACTTACTTCACTGAGACACCTCCCCAGTCCCAGGAAGAAATAATAAAGGGAAATCTGTGCATTATTTTGGACCAGTCACCTATAAGAATTGTCATAACTCAATGAAGTTTTGTGTGCCCTCAGAAGAAATGAAGTGTATATTCTTATGAATATCATAATCCAGAAATGATTCACTGAAATTAGTGTTATTTGAGTAGCTCCTAAGACCTTGGCCCATCTTGTGATACATGTTATCACAAAAGGTCAGAGCTAGGAAGAATGCTCAGGTCCATGTACTTGCGATAGTAATGGGAGAGAACTGGAATCAAAGAGAGAGAGAGAAACTTCAATAGACCTATGTATGGGTTTGGTACCACTAGACTTGGAGGTGACCTGATTGTAGCATGAGAAACAAAAGGAAGAAGGACATGTGTCCTTCCTCATATGCAATGAGCATAGTCTGCATATTAATACCTCATGGATGAAATGACTTATGCCCAGAGCATTGCCACATACATTAGATAATTAAAAGGACACTCACTGTCTTCAACGTTGTACTTATTAATAAAGGAAAGTCAAATGGAAAGCTTGACTGGGAGTGAGATTCAGCATGCATATGAGAGCCAGGTAGGTGTTTGGGGATATTGTTTAAATAAATGCACTGGCTAACAAAATTAGACTTGGAAAAATAAAAGATTAGGAGAGAAAGTGCTGACACATGAGGGAAAGGCAGTATCTTTGGCAACACGATAGTCAGTCCTGAACACACAGCATTTGTGTAATGTACCCCTTCCAGCAAAAGGGAGAACAGATTCTCAAGGCTTTTTAAGTAGATGAACATCATTCATATCCCTACATGGTGACAACTCTGGTGTTTGAATTCAAAACATTAACAAATGCTTGGGGTTTTGAGTCCTCACAGGTGCTTACCATATCAAAATGTTTAACTGCATAATGATCAGTATCAAGAGAATGTCATAGCTATTCCAAAATACAGAAACAGGAAACCTTAATAACACTTTGTAAGAAGCATGGCCATTTCATCTGTGTATGAGGTTTTCTGCTCAGTCCAATAATGACAGAAGGGCCACCTTGTACTCTTGTGAACCAGTTTTCATTTTCATTTGTCAGCATAACCTTTGTAAGTTATTGTGAAAAGTCTCCTTCATATTTACATATTTCCAATAAATACTTAAATGACTAGTGTTAGGTGGAAGAATATAACACCAGCAGGGAAATGGAAACTATATCAGAGAAATGAAAATGTGTTCTAAGTGATTTCATCAAGAAAAATATTCTCACATATTCATTACCAGTGAGAGGACACATAGTGATTTAATAGCAAAGATGGATGCAGAAAACATAAATAGTCTAATGTCAATAGTCTTTCTATTCATAAATACTGACATCTTGTATTCTTAGACTATTCATATAAAGACAGAGAAATAGCTGTTATAATCACTTTACTTTGTTTATTTTTCTTGTCATTGGAGTCTAACTTTCCCTGGGATCTGAAATAAGATTTTTCTAACTGGTAGAGTACATGGCTAGCCACTGCCATCATTGAGTATAAATCTGTAAAGTTAATAGTGACAGTAGAAATATCCATATGACAAAATACATTAATTATTGTAGAGGGAAGAAAATAAATTCTTTCTATGGGAGGATTCTCTAAATAAAGAATGTCACTAAATATTAACAAATTTAAAACTTTTAAAATAAACAACTACAGTTATTATCTGTTCAAATATATTATAAATATCTCATAAAGATGGTGGATAAAAAGGGGAATATTTTTGCAAGGCTGATAAAGTTTTTTTTTGTAAGAGAATGAATAACTAATTTTGAAGCTATACTCTAAAGTGACAATATTTTGTCTGAGAATTGATTTAGGTATTATACCAGTCACTCATTCAAAGGAGATCATGCATGGTTGAAATTAATTTAGAATTTTATATGAAAATGTCTCTTAATTTTGAGTTTTTAAATTAAATTACTATGTAACTTCCCAATTGAACTGTATAATGTATCTCCCTATGGTGGCTGTGGCTGCACTGTACATCTGAATCAAAAAAATCATGATTCAGGCTCACCCTTGGCTTCCTTCCATATTATGTCCAGGACTCAGCTCATTCAACTAATTTTTACATCCCTTTAATATAGAGCTACTTACCTGCCATGTGTGGAGGAGTTTGGTATATCTGAGAAGAGCCAACACAGTTGTAAGGAAAACTTATCATTAGCTTATCTCGCAGCAGACCTGAAGCTTTAGTGCCAATGAAGAGGTGAGAAGGACCATTTGGGGAGGACAGGACAATGCAACTGCCAGCAGAACAGTTTACCTGTCTCTTATTATTGTTTTATTCTCTGCAGGATCATAGATATCTGGGGAGAACTCTGCTTAGAACTTTTCCCTAAGTTCTCTTGACACATATGAAAGTTCAAAAGGGAAAAAAAATCATGTAGTCCTCCACGGTTTTCTCATTTTGACATTAAGTTCTGAATAGTACAAACCCCATGCACTTTGTACAATGATTGGGCTCTGGGGTAAGAGACTCATGGAAGCACGTGTAACCTCACAGAAGCTCTAAGGTCATCTGCTTAGTATGCATCTAGGGTATTTCCCTAGTCCATTCCAAATTTAAGTCAGTGGTTTACAGGTGTTACTGGTTATGTTTCCTATGATTTCTAAGATTTTAGATTCAGACATCAATGCATGTGATAAACTTAACTGTGAATTAAAATATATAACAAGACATTGGGAAAATACGATTATTAGTTATTAGTTTTTCAGAAAAACTCTGTATGCAAATATTGTTAAGCCACAATATCCTTCATTTAAAACTACATACAACATTTTGAGACATAGGGAAAATTGGGACATTGTGACTATTAAATATACACTAGAAAATACATTTTTTAAGCTAGATACAAAGGTGGCTCAGGTAGCATAATCAGAAGACATTAGTTTAAAAAAACTAGGATCAAGGAGATGACAAGTGTAGGTATTTTATGAGACAAATGTAAGTTTCTAAGTGATTTGGTCAAAATAGGAGTTAATTCTGCAATATTAAATGTATAAAATTTCTTATCTATTCCTTGTGGAGTATCAGACATTACACAAATAGCCTTAAAGTAATATTCTGCCAGAGGAACAAAAAGTCATGCAATATGTGAAATAAGGTGTTAAAAAAATAATTCAGATCATCTCCGTTGATGCAGAAAAGGCTTTTGACAAAGTCCAACACTCATTCATGTTCAAAGTCCTACAGAAAAATGGAATAGATGGCCTCTACTTCAACCTGGTAAAAGCCATTTATGAAAACCCAACAGCTAACATAATTCTAAATGGGGGAAAACTGAAATCTTTCACTCTGAGATCTGGTACAAGACAAGGATGTCCTCTATCACCACTCCTATTCAATATAGTACTGGAATCATTAGCTACAGCCATTACACAAGAGAAAGAAATAAAAGGAATAAGAATAGGCAAAGAAGAAGTTAAATTATATTTATTTGCAGCTGACGAGATACTTTACTTGGAAGACCCAAAAAACTCCACCAAGAAGCTACTAGAATTAATACAGAAATTCAGTAGCATAGCAGGTTATAAAGTCAATACCCAAAAGTCAATAGCATCCCTCTACACAGAAAACAAACACACTGAGAGGGAAATTATAGAAACAATACCTTTTACAATAGCACAGAGGAAAATGAAATACCTTGGAATTAATCTAACTAAAGAAGTCAAAGACCTTTTCAAGAAAAATTACAGTACTCTCAAAAAAGAGATCGTAGAGGATTTCAGAAAATGGAAAGATAGCAAGAACCAATATTGCAAAGATGGCCATATTCCCAAAATTTCTGTACAGATTTAGTGCAATCCCTATCAGACTACCACCAACATACCTCACAGACCTAGAGAAATCATTCCTAAAATTTATTTGGAACCAGAAAAGACCTAGAATAGTAAAGGCAATTCTGGGCAATAAAGACAAGGCAGGAGGCATTACAATTCCCGACTTGAAATTATACTACAAGGTTACTGTGATAAAATCTGCATGGTACTGGCAAGAAAAGAGACCTGAGGATCAACGGAATAGATTAGAAGATGCTGAAGTCCCTCCAAACACACTCAGCCACCTTATCTTTGACAAAGGGGCCAAACGTACTCCCTGGAAGAAAGATAGCCTCTTTAACCAATGGTGCTGGAAAAACTGGCTCTCTACATGCCGAAAATTCAAACTTGACCCAGGTCTATCACTATGGATTAACTAAAGTCAAAATGGATTAGATCTAAACATTAAAGCAGAGACACTAAATATCTTGGAAGAGAAAGTGGGAGAAACTCTTGAAGACATAGGGTAGGCAAAGAGTTCATGGACAGAAATCAAATCGCACAGGAAACAGTTGAAAGAACTAACAACTGGGACCTGCTCTTACTGAGAAGTTTTTTCACGTCAAAAGAAATTACCAACAAAGTGAAAAGGCAGCCCAAAAATTTGGAAAAAATCATGACAACTAAGTACTCAGACAAAGGTCTGCTCTCTAGAATTTATAAAGAACTAAAAAACACTAGGGCCCCAAAATTTAAAGACCCAATCCAGAAATGGGCATCAGAGATGAACACACGTTTCTCAGAGGAAGAAATTAAAGAAGCAAATAAATATATGAAAAAATGCTGCACATCACTATTCATCCACAAATGCAAATTAAAACAACATTGAGATATCATCTCACCCCAGAAAGAATGGCTATCAACGAAATCACCCAACAAAAAATTTTGGAGAAGCTGTAAGGAAAAAGGAACCCTTCTCCACTGCTGGCGGTAATGTAGACTGGTACAACTATTATGGAAATTAGTGTGGAGACTCCTTAGAAAAGTTGGTCTTGAAATCCCACTTAAACCAGCTATTCCTCTACAAGGAATTTTCCCAGAGGATCTGAAAACATCATATCATAGTGATATGTGTGTGCGCATGTTTATAACAGCACAATTTGTGATAGCCAAACCTTGGAAACAACCAAGATACCCATCACCTGAGGAATTTTTGAAAAAGATGTGGCATTTTTGCACAATGGAATATTATCCAGCTTTTAAGAATGATAAACTCAAAGTCTTTTTATTGAAGTGGATGCCACTTGAACGTATACTCATAAGTGAAACAAACCAGATAGACATGTGTAAATATCATAGTTTCCCTAGTATAAGAACTCAAAAAAAAGAAATACAAATAGAAAGGTATAATACAAGGAAAAGGAAAGCAGGATCTCAAGGATTAACTAATCATAAGAGGGAAAGGAGAAGAGCTAGGAAACATGAATAAGTCAAGCCACACATTTGTATGTTGAAGATGGACAAGGCAATGATCTTGAGAATCTTCAGAACATTTTTTATTCTAGGAGTCAATTGGAAAGATTCTCACCCTGAATAACTATTTATACTGATACCTGTAAACCAAGCTACTGCACTGCAGATGGTAGTTGATAATAGTAGTTTCATGCCTAGAGTGCCTGTCATTCTGGTCTTCTGAATATGGGCTGCTTGTCATGACATGCCAGTTGTTACTATGATGTCTCTCAGGTAGATGGTTGTTTAAAAAGAAGGGGGTGGTGAATAAAAACAAGAGACAGGAAAAGGAATATTGTGGGACTGTCCTGCTTCAAGGTTGTAGATGGTGAGATTTTTGGACTTATGTGTAAACATTAAAAGTATATAATTTTTTATGCCTATTTAAAAATATATTGTAATTTTTAAATGCTTTTTTATCATATTCTGTAAGGACTTAAAGTTCAAAATATCAATATTTGAGGAAAAATACCTGTTCCACATTATGCCTAAGATGCTTGATATGCAGACAGATAGTGAAGTTAAGCTTAACAGCCTAAGTTGTATGGTAATAACAATAAGTTTGTGTTCTGGATGGTTAACAACCTAAGTTTGCAGATCAAAATTAGAGAAAAGGAGGTCTGCAAGGAAAGCTAGCATTTTGACCCTAGCCTTCTAAGGTCAATTAAGATTCAGGACATATGAGATCTTGTAGTGTAACGTCATGTAACTCGGTAGTGTCCCAAATTTTCTGATCAAGGAGATTATGGGGTCAAAGAGGAAGGTGATCGATGATGTAGAGTGTGCCTAAGGAGAGTCACATGGAGAGAAAACATTCTCTCTGGCTTTCACATAGAGCACATTGGCCTAGCAATGGCCGTGACTCATCCACATGGCTGACCCTGACAAAGGTTCTACAATCTGAGGTACAGGATCTCAGGATAAATCCTGAGGGGATTTCACTGACCTTATCAGGCCCCAAAACTACAACTCTTGTTGTATAGGTCCTGCTTTACCTTGGTCTTAACAATCCAGCAGAAAAGTATAAAAATGATATAGAAGAAATAAAGTCAAGCTGTTATGTTGAGGTGTTGGGGACTCAGGTCAACAATTTCTGACATTTCCAGTCAAGCGGAATACCCAATACTATTATGGGCTACTGGACTCTTTTATAATGTTTTCCTTTGTTTACATATCTATAATATTCAAATAACAGAACTTAAAAAAAAGGGTATATAGATAAACGTTCATTTTGTATCTGTGTATTCAAAGTGGTTAGGATAGATATATAGTTACATTCTCTTAATGAATAGAGTGATTTGTTCTAATGGTATTTGTA
>NW_004524625.1:32760-33842 GCF_000260255.1 Octodon degus | reverse complement strand
CTCCCTTCACTGCCAAATGGTCCTTTATTTATATTCCCCTTTTTTATTTTGTTTTGTCAGGGATAAGTTTACCATTGCTGTTAGAGAAGATGTATTTGGAGAAGTCTTGGAGAAGTCTTTAAAAGACGTTTTCATATTTGATGCCAGTCCATGTATTGTAAATACTTGAATTCAGCACAATAACTTAATATAGTGCAATAGTCCATGATAGTACTGAGTTACCAGCATAACTGACTGCCAGTACTTTTGATCTGCAATAGTTATGACCTTTATAAAGTGTATGAGAATATAAAAGGTCGATATTTAATACTAGAGGTAATACTAACAATCAGGTCTGATTTTGAATATCCTCTTAATAGTGATTTAAATGTTTTGGATATTTTAGTTAAGAAGTTTCCTGCTACTTAGAATTAAAGGGCTACACATTGATTCTATCTTTTTTTATTCATGGAGTAGAGTAGGTATTAACTAGAGTAACTCCTGATTTATGAGCATATTCCATTCCAGGAGAATTTAATTTGTGCATATTTCCAAGAATAGAAATATTATACATATTGCACACAGATAAACAAAGTATATTGCTTTTCACTTCCTGTCAGTTTGCTGTACATCCCAACTACTTTTACTCTTCTGAACATCCTCTGTTCTGTCTGAGCACTGTACTGTTTCAATGAGCAGAAGCACTAAAACAACACCCATGATGTAGAAGCAATGAACAGCTTTATTTGACACCAGTGGTCCAGGCCAGATGATTCCCAATCAACAAGGCCAGACATCCCATGATTTTGGGTTAGTATATTTGTGTGATGACTAAGTAGGACTTACAAAGGGGAGACAGAACAGCCTGGCAGATCTCTGATTAGCTAGCATGGTGAGATCTTCAGTTACAAATCTTGATTAATGACAATAGAGCTTCTTACACTCAGACTTTCTGCATATTTGGTTATAGTCTGGTGGTTACAGATTTCAAGAAAGTAATTACAGAGCCAGGCAGGTGAGTAAGTGGAAAAAATGAGATGTGTTATGTACATGTACCAATTCCAGACAATGAAATTTATTGTTCTATATTGCAGACCTATACT
>NW_004524625.1:26434-32453 GCF_000260255.1 Octodon degus | reverse complement strand
TGTGTTCATCTCGGATGCCTATTTCTGCATTGGGTCTTTCAATTTTGGGGCCCAAATGTTTTTTAGTTCTTTAGAAATTCTAGAGAGAAGACCTTTGTCTGAGTGTTTATTAATTAAATTTTTTTCCCAATTTGTGGGTTGTCTTTTCACTTTGATGGTAATTTCTTTTGACATGAAAAAACTTGTCAGTAAGAGGAGGTCTCCGTTGTTAATTCTTTCAAGTATTAACCATATGATTTGATATTTGTTCATGACCTCTTTGCCTACACCTATATCAAGAGTTCCTCCTACTTTCTCTTCCAGGAGATTTAGTGTTTCAGTTTTAATGTTTAGATCTTTAATCCATTTTGACTTTAACTTAGTGCATGGTGATAGACCTGGTTTAAGTTTGAGTTTTTGGCATGTAGAGAGTCAGTTTTTCCAGTACCATTTGTTAAAGAGGCTATCTTTCTTCCAGTGAGTATGTTTGACACCTTTGTCAAAGATAAGGTGGCTGAGTGTTTATAGAATCTTCTACATCTACAAATCTATTCTATTGATGCTCAGATCTTTTTTTTTTTTTGCCAATGTCATGCTGATTTTATCACAGTGGTTTTGTAATACAATTTCAAGCCAGGAATTATAATGCCTTTGTCTTGTCTTTGTTGCCCAGGATTGCCTTTGCTATTCTAGGTCTTTTCTGGTTCCATCATTTTTCTTTATAGCTGAGTAATATTCCATTGTATAAAATGCCACATCTGTTTGTTACATTCCTCAGGTGGCAAGCATTTTGGTTGTTTCCAAGATTTGGTTACTATAAATTGTGCTGCTATAAACTTGGTAGCACATATATCACTATGGTATGATGTCTTCAGTTCTTTTGGGAAAATTCCCAGAAGGGAAATAGCTGGATTCAATGGGATTTCCAGTCCTAGTTTTTTTAAGGAGCCTGCACAATGGTTTCCATAATGGTTGCATCAAGAAACATTCCCAACAGAAGTGGAGAGAGGTTGCTTTCTCCTTTCAACCTCTCCAACATTTGTTGTTTGTTGATTCTTTATGATAGTCATTCTTTCTCGTGTGAGATGGTATCTCAGTGTTGATTGAATTTGCATTTGTCTAATGACCAATGATGTGGAGCATTTTTCATATATTTATTTACCTCTGAGAAGTGTGTATTCATCTCAGATTCTCATTTTTGGATTGGGTATTTAAGTTTTGGTGCCCTAATATTTTTTGTTCTTTATGAATTTTAGACAGAAGATTTTTGTCTGAGTATTAGTCAAGATGTTTTCCAAATTTATGAGTTATCTTTTTACTTTGTTGGTAATTTCTTTCGATGAGCTGAAACTTCTCAATTATAGGATGTTCCAGTGGTGAACTCTTTCTAGTATTTCCCATGCATTTTGATTTTTTCATGAAATGTTTTCCTACCCCTATATCTTCAAGATTTCCACCTAGTTTCTCTTCCAGGAGATTTGTTGCTTCTGTCTAATGTTTAGATCTTTAATCCATTTTGACTTCAGTTTATTTCATGATCATAGAACCAGTTCCAGTTTTAGTTTTTGTTATGTAGAGAGCCAGTTTTTCTAGCACTAGTTGATAAAGAGGGTATCTTTCTTCCAGGGAACATGCTTGGCCTCTTTGTCAAAAATAAGATGGCTGAGTGTGCTTGTATTTGTATCTGCATCTTCTAATGTATTCCATCTATCTTATGGTTTATTTTTGCCAATTCCATGCTGATTTTATCACAGTACTTTTTAGTATAATTTCAAGTCAGGGATTGTAATGCCTCCTGCCTAGGTTTTGTTGCCCAGGATTGCCTTTTCTTTTCTTTTCTTTTCTTTTCTTTTCTTTTCTTTTCTTTTCTTTTCTTTTCTTTTCTTGGTCTTTTCTGGTTAGAAATAAATTTTAGGAATGATTTCTCTAGGTCTGTGATATTTGTTTGTGGTATTTTGATAAGGATTGCATTAAACCTGTGTAACAATTTTGGGAGTATGGCCATTTTCACAATGTTGTTTCTTCCCATCCAGGATCAAGGAATAACTTTCCATTTTCTGAAATCCTCTTCGATCTCTTCTTTATTTTTTTTTAGCATATTGTAATTTTCATTGGCGAGATTTTTGACTTCTTTTGCTAGAGTAATTCCTAGATATTTCATTTTTTTGAGTACTATAGTAAAATCATTGTTTTTCTAATTTCTCTCTTCATGTGTTTGTTATCTGTGTAGAGGAATACTATTGGCTTTTGAGTATTCACTTTGTAACCTGCTGTGCTAATGAATTTGTATATTCTAGGAGCTTCTTGGATTTTTTTCCTTTTTTGTGTTTCAAATAGTGCATCATGTCATCTGCAAATAATGATAGACTGAAACAAACATTATGGGAATCAGTGTGGAGATTCCAAAAAACTAGGACTGGAAATGCAATTCCATCCAGATATTCTCCTTCTGGAAATTTTTCCAAAATAACTGAAAACATCATATCATAGAGATGTATGTACACTTATGTTTATAGCAGCGCAATTTGTTATAAGCAAATCTTGGAAACAACCAAAGCACATCACCCAAGGAATGGATGAAAAAGATGTGTTTTTTTTAATACAATGGAGCATTACTCAACTATAAAGAGAGACAAACTAGAAACATTCATAGGTAAGTGGATACAACTTGATGCTATACTCATAAGTGAAATAAACCAGACCCTCATGTATGAATATCATATTGTCTCCCTAGTGCAAGAACCCAAGAGAAGAAATGAAACCTGAAAAGTATAACAGGTACAGTTGAATGGAAATAAATGGAACTCAAGTATTAAACAACAAAGAGGAGAGATAAGAGAAAAGGTAGGAAAAATAGTAGAGGTAAAACCACCCAACTATATATACAAGAAGGACAAAGTTATTGTACTAAAACTTTCCATCAGTTTTATGAAAATAGCAGTTAAAGTGTAGAATTCTCACCTTGACTAACTCTGTATGCAATTAACTGTGAACTGTGCTACTATATTGAAGACAGCAATGTGTAATACAAAAACTATGCTTGAAATACCTGTCATTATAGTCTTCTAAATGTGTATCATTTCTAATGTCTTATAAATTAATACTATACTCTCTTTAAACTAATTTTTTTAGAAAAAGGTAATAAAAGGAGAGACACACATGAATTTAAGATTTCTTGAAACCATGCAGTAATAATCAATCACATACATCATCTGGCATATCTATATGTTAATCTGAGCAATAGATTTGACGTTAAAAATACAGAATATATCATTCATTGTTAATCAGCTATTCTTGTTTTGAAAAACTGTAATATATGTATTGTTGTATGTTACCCTGTTTCTGTGTTTGTTTTTGTTTCTCTTGTTTTTGTTTTGCTCGTCAAAATAAAAGTAAATTATTGAAAGAAAAAATGAAGTCAATTCACACCATTATCTATTTATAACATAAAAATAAATATAGAACAAAAAAAGCAAAGATAAATGCAATAAATTAGGAGCATGTGAGAATTCCCTTTTATTTTCTAAAAGTTATCTGCATAGGTAAATAAACTATCATTGTGCATGCTATGATAATATAAACTTTTTTCCATAATTTTATTGATAAACAAATAATGATGAGACAGTTTCAAATCAAATTGGTAGGACAGTTTCAAAAATTAACACATTGCATACATTCTTCCTAGTGGTTACTTGCTGTGCAAGATGCAGACATGATATCCTATTTACAAGCTCTATTAGAACAAATTCCTCGAGATACAGTCCTAGCCCAGGCCCAGTGAGTGTGTGGGAGAGTTTCTGGCTTCCCTGCACCTGCTGAACATACTGGTCTCAGCCCAGGTGCAGCATGGGTGAGACCCTCTTCCAGCCCCTTAGGATGCCCCCAACCACTCCGCAGCACCTTCCCCACACCACCCGCAGAGTAGGGATTTCTGTCAAGTTCTGGGAAACCCCAGATCCAGTCCTAGCCCAGGCCCGGTGAGTGTGTTGGAGAGCTGCAACCGCCCCCTACTCCACCTTGTCCCCTAAAGACTCAGCTCAGGAGTGGCATACAGGCCTGAGGTGAAATCCAGCAGCTGAAATCCCTGCAGAGAGTGTAGGGGACAGAACCAACCAGCTAGTCCAGGAGCAGAACATCTTGCCAGGGGGGCACAACAGGTTCACCCCCAAGGGCAGCAGCAAGAAGGAGCTGAGCACAGCAGCAGACCCAAGCCAGGCACAGCCGGATAAATCCAAACTTTGTAGATCTGCGCCTGAACTACAGTAGGTGCTAAGGTTATGACTGCGCCAAAGCTCTACAACAAAGGTCAGAAGACAGTGATACACAAAATGACAATGAAAAGGAGCAAAATGCAATCTCAGATCCCAAGCTGAACCATAAGATTTGCAGAGGACACTAACACAGAACAAAGTGGGAATCACCCAGTTGAAAGCAAAGAATCAATGGCTTCTGAAATAAAGAAACATCTGCAGAAAGGTATACAGGAAGTCAGATTGGAAATGAAAAAAGAAATCCCGGAATTAATGACATCTGCAGCAAAGAATCAAATGCAGAAACATATGGAAGAAATGTAATACCTACCTAGAACATGTACAGAGGACACTAGCTCAGCTCACAAGCAACAGCAGAAAGTCATAGAGGAAATCAGAGTAGAATTCTTTTCTACTAGCTCAGCTTAAATGTACGAATTAATAACATCAACAGTAAACAAGCAACAGCAGAAAATTATAAAGGAATTCAGAGTGGAATTTTCTGAAATAAGAAAAGAATTCTCAGAACTCATAGCACCTGAAGTAAAGAGTGAACTACAGAAACCCAAACTGAAAAAAACACTGCAGTAATAGAATTAATAACTGCTTCTAAAGGATATATTGATAAAAAATAGAGGAGATTGGAAAAATGACGGATTCCTTGAATGAGCAACACAGGAAAGAAATAGATCGCATGAAGAAGAGTCAAAGAGATATAGAGGAATTTAAAATATCAAGCACAAGTTTGGAAAATCATTTGAGAGAAAGTGAAGACAGAGTTTCAGATCTTGAAGATGATGGTGTAGCTAGTGAAAAGGTAAGAAAGGAACTCTTAAAAACAACGAAGATGCAGGGAAGAATAATCCATCACCTGCAAGATGATGCAAAGATCAACAATGTGAGACTAATAGGCATTATTGAGAAAAAAGGAGTCAACACAAATGACACTAAAAAAATATGAGCAGAAGTAATAGCAGAAAACTTCCCAAATATGAGGAAACAATCTAACATTCAGGTAACTGAAGCATATAGAATGCCAAGTAACCTCAACCCAAGGAAAAACACAATGAGACATATAATTGTCTAGATCCCAGAAATTCAGCACATGAACAATATACTGAAAGCCACTACAGAAAAGAAGGAGATCACATTCAAAGGAAAACCCATCAGAATTATGGCTGATTTCTGTTCACAAACCATGAAGGCAAGAAGAGCATGGAGCAGAGTACTTCAAGTCCTCTATGAAAAAAAATTCCCACGCAGACTACTGTTCCGTGCAAAACTCTCTTTCAAGTTTGATGGAGAAGTGAAGTACTTCCATGACAAACAAGAACTAAAGAACTTCATGATGACAAAGCCAACCCTACACAGGCTACTGCAAGATGCTCTAGAGAGGGACCAAAATGATCAGAACTCCACGAATGAGATCAGAAGTAACAAACTAAATAGGACCAGCAATTAAACACAGGAGAAAAAGGAGTAAACGACAACAGGTAACCTGTCAATCGTAAGTCAATACATCTCAGTTCTAACCATCAATGTAAATGGACTCAATTCACCAATTAAGAGAAATAGACTGGCACAGTGGATAAGGAAACAAAATCCAACAATATGCTATATACAAGAAACATATTTAACTCATAAAGACATTCATAGGCTGAAAGTCAAAGAATGGAACACAATATTACATGACCCAAGACCTCAGAAAAAAGCAGGGGTAGCAGTTCTATTCTCAGACAGTCTCAACTTCAAACCAAGAATGATCAAGCCAAACAAAGAAGGCCACTATA
>NW_004524625.1:10892-15118 GCF_000260255.1 Octodon degus | reverse complement strand
ACCACAATTTTAACAGGAGACCTTAACACACCCTTATCTCCAAAAGATAGGTCAACCAGACAAAAACTTAGCAAAGAAATAACTGAACTGAACCAGAACTTGAAACAAATGGACTTGCTGGACATATACAGAGTGCACCACCCAAACACAGCTGAATACACATTTTTCTCAGCTGCACAATGGTCATTTTCTAAAGTAGACCACATACTGGTCATCCTTAATTATATGCAAGAATACAGAAATTATCCCATGCACATTATCTGACCAGAGTGCAATGAAACTGGAAATAAATGACAAAAGAAACCTGAAAAAAGCTTTAAATACATGGAAATTATATCACACTGTACTCAGCAACCAATGGGTCACAGATGAAATTACACAAGAAATTCAACAATATCTACAATTCAATGAAAATTCAAGCACAACTTTTCATAATTTATGGGATACGAGGAAAGTAGTTCTCAGAGAGAAAATCATAGCTGTTAACTCAAACATTCGGAAAAGAGAACGGCAACAAATAAATGCCCTAATGTTGCACCTTCAACAACTAGAAAAGGAAGAGCAAACCAAACCCCGAGAACAAAGACGGGAGGAAATTATAAAGATTAGAGCAGAAATTAATTTAATTGAGAGGAAGAAAACAATTCAAAGAATTAAAAAAGCAAAAAGCTGGTTCTTTGAAAGATTAAATAAAATTGATAAGCTCCTAGCTAACCTCATCAAAGACAGGAAAGAAAAAATTCAAATACAAGCAACAAGGAATGAAAAGGGTGTAATTACCACAGACTCACTGGAAATTCAGAAGATTATCAATAGCTACTCTGAGAATCTTTACTCTCACAGAATAGAAAAGTCAGAAGAAATGGACAGATTCCTAGAAAGGTACAAATTACCACAACTGAATCGAGAAGACATAACCACTCTCAATAGCCCAATGACAGGCAATGAAATACAAGATGTAATTAAAAATCTACCGGAAAAGAAAAGTCCACGTCCAGATGGATTCACAGCTGAACTCTACAAGACATTTACAGATGTTGTCCCTATACTCCTCAAACTCTTCCATGAAATTCAAAAGGAAGCAAACCTCACCAAAATCATTCCTGGAGGCAAGTAATATATTGCTACCGAAATCAGGGAAAGATACAACTAAGAAAGAGAACTATAGGCCAATCTCACTCATGAACATAGATGCCAAAATCCTCAATAAAATACTAGCAAATAGAATACATGAAAGCATCAAGAAGATCATACACCATGACCAGGTAGGATTCATCCCAGGGATGCAAGGATGGTTCAATATTCGAAAATATTGGGGCTGGTGAGATGGCTCAGTGGTCTAAAGCACCTACTTAGAACAAGCTTAGCAAATCACAGGGACCACGGTTCAATCCCCCAGCACCACATGCCAGCCAGCCCGCCCCCTGGTGGGCTGAGCTGGCCACACACACACACACCACTCTCTCTCTCTCTCTCTAATAAATGAAAATTTAAAAAAAAATAAAATTATGGAAAAAAAAGATAGGATACACATTTTAAAAACAAAATGAAACATAGTCAACAGTTATTATTACATTGCACATTGTTAACTGTATAGAAGTTACTCAAATTACAGTTACTAATATATAAAATTGAGGTAAGTAAAAATTTAAGCAATACATACTGCTTTCAAAAACTGATAGAAATTAGTAGTATAATCATCTTCTCTATCCTATATGCATACTTACAAGATTTTACCTCTTCCTTTCTTTCATATTTTTTCTTTTCCCTCATCTCAATTGTTTACAACTTATTAAGATTTTTATCCTATTATATCTATTGCACCTTTCAGATTTTATTTATTTTTTCATGTTTATACACTATGGAGATTATATTATACCTTCATATGTATGTCTGATTTATTTCTCTTGTAACTATAGCCTCTAGTTGCATCCTTTTACATATAAAAGAATTGTTTATCTCTGCTTATAGCTTAGTAATACCCTTTTTCCTAAAAATACCACTTTTGTATCCATTCCTCAGAAGATGAGCATTTGGGTTTGTACCAAGATTTAGCTATGACAAATTTGGCTACTATAAATATGGGTGCACATTGGCGTGATATTTTCAGTTCTTTTGGAAAATTACCCAGAAGGGAATGCCTCAGTAGAACTGAACTTCTAGTCCAAATTTTTTCAGGAGTCTCCACATTATTTTCATAAAGGTTGTGCCAGTCTACAGTCCCAAAAACAGTGGAGAATGTTCCAAAGCCTCTGCAGTGTTTGTTGTTCATTGTTATTTTTATGATAGCCATTCATTCAGGAGTGAGATGGTATCTCACTGTTCCATGAATTTGCATTTCTTTAAAGAACAGTGCTAGGGATGACCAGTTGGCTCAGCAGATTAAAGCACATCTTTAGTCAGACACAGGGGCCAGAAGTACAATCCCTGGCCAGCTGTGCCAGCCCCACCAAGGAGACACACTGAGACAAGGTTTGAGACTAAGTGTGGTGGCAGGTGCCACTAAAACAGGAAGGATCACTATGAATCTGATCTGTGTAGTGAAACCCTATAGACTCTCTACTAAATACATTAAAAAAAGAAAGAACGGTGATGTGGAAAAGTTTTATGAATTTATATTACATTCATATTTCTTACACTGAGTAGTGTATATTCATCTCAGATGCTCATTTTTTTGGATTGCATCTTTGAATTTTGGGGGCCTGGTTTTTTTTTCTTTACTTTATATATTCTACATCGTACTCCCTAATCTGAGTGACATTTGGTTAAGATCTCTTCTCAACTTCTGGGTTATCTTTTTACTTTCTTGGTAATTTCTTTTGTTATGCAGTAACTTCTCAGTAAGATGAGATTCCAGATCTTGATACTGTAAAATATTTCCTGTGCAGTTTAGTTTTATTCATGAACACTCTGCCTACCTATATACATTCAAGATGGCTGGATAATTTTTCTTACAATAGATTTAATGTTTCTCTTTTACTGTTTAGGTCTGTAATTGTATTGACTTTAGTTTAGTGTATGATGAAAGACTTGGATCTCATTTTGTTCTTCAGAATGTGGAAATCCAATTTTATGAATCATTATCTGGTAAAGAAGCTATATACTTTCCAGTGAATCTGTTTTTTCCCTTTTGATAAGGTGGCTGAGTGTGTTTCTAGTTGGTTCTGCATTTTATAATCAGTTTCAGTGATCTTTTGGTGTGGTTTTTGTCCAGGACCATGTTCATTTTATCATATAGCTACGTGGTATAATCTCAAATAAGAGATTATACAACTCCTGCCTTGCATTTGTCATTGTAGGAAATGTCTGGTTTCAAATAAATTTTAGGGGCATTTTCTGTAGATCTGCGAGATGTGTGATGGCATTTAGATACAAATTGTCATAAGTGTGTATAACAATTTTGGTGGTATGGTCATTATAACAATGTTGATTCTTCCTTTCCAGAAGGAAAAAGTATATTTCTCGTTTCCTGACATCCCCTTTAACTCTTTTTTAAGTATTGTAATTTTGATTGAATATAATTTTTACATCATTTGTTGTATTTGTTGTGAAGTATTTCTGTTTTAGATGCTATTTTGAAGGTCATTGTTTATGTAATATCTTTATTAGTGAGTTTTTTGTGTAATTGAATATTATTGATCTTTGGGTTTTGACTTAGTGTCCTACTATGCAACTGAGTTTGTTTATCAAGTCTAGGAGTTTCTTGGTGAACTGTTTTGGGTATTCCATATAATGTATCATGTCATATCTGAATAATAACAGTTTAAATGTTTACTTTACCATATATATTCCCCTATTTCTCTCTTGTTAAATACTCTGGCTGATATAGTCAGACCTATATTGAATTGGAGTGATGATAACAGATGAACTTTTCTTGTACTTGATTTTAGAGTGCAAGCTTTCAGTTTTTCTCCATTTAGAATGTCTTGACTTTGGTTTTTCATAGATGAATTTTCTCAGGTTGAGGTATAGGCAATATATTTCTTTCATTTACATTTTCATTCTTTTATTAATTTTATTGACAAAAATGACAATGAGACAGTTCCAAAACTGATAAGTAGGGCAGATTCAATAATTAATATATTGCATATAGTTGTCTTCATAGTGGCTATTCATAGTACAAGATACAGACATGATATCCTGTCCAAACACTATTAGTACAAATCATTCTTCCCAATGAATTAAGAGAAAATACCTGTATATCTATCTTAACTACTCTTTACATA
>NW_004524625.1:6149-10657 GCF_000260255.1 Octodon degus | reverse complement strand
AAGAAGTGTAACTTTTATATCTGATAAAGTCAGTAAACTAACCCTCAGGATTTACCCTGAAACCCTGTAGCACAATTCATAGATCCTTTGTTAGTGTCATACATGTGGATGAGTCACGGACATGGTTTCACCAATTTGCTTTCTATGGAAGCTTCAGAGAAGGTTTTCTCTCCATGTGACTTTATTTAGGCATACTCTACAGCATCAGTCACTTTGCTCTGTGACTTCATTATCTCCTTGTTCAGAAAAATTGGGACAGAAATGACTTACATGATGTTACAGAACAGGTTCTCTTATGTCCTGAGACCTCACAGACCTTCAAAGGCTAGTGACTTTGACTGTCCAAGGACGTTGACTCTCCTTGAAGCCTTTCTTTTTCTCTAATTTTTGGTTTGGAATCTTAAGTTGGTAAGCATACAGAAGAGAAGCTCAATGATATTATTACCCTACAACATAGCCAATTGAGTTCAAACTCACTATCTGTCTGAATATCAAACATCTTAGACATAGCATGAAACAAGTTTTTTCCATCAAGTATTGATATGTTAAGCTTTAAAACCCTGCAGAAAGTGAAGAAAAAAATAAATGAAAAAAATTTTTAAAATAGGAATAAACAATTACATATTTTAAACAGAAATTTAGAAATCTAACCTTATACAACATTGTAGAAGGACAGTCCTATCACATATTTTTCCTTGATCTTCTTTTCAATTATTACCAGTTTTACACAAACATTTACTTCAGAGACAGTATAGCAGTAATTGGTATGACATGGCAAGTAGTACCTATTTAGAAGACCAGAATGACACGAATTCCAAGCATGACCCTAGTATTATACATTGCAATCTTCACTGCAGTTGCTTAGTTCACAGGTATCAGCATATGTACTTATTAAGGGTGAGGATTCTACCAATTAAGTGCTACTTTCAAAAACCTGCTGAAGATTCTCAGGATCATGGCCTTAACCATCTGTGCATATAAATGTATGGCATTGCCCCTGTAATCCTTCCTGTCTTATCTCCTTGCCATCTCTTCATTGTTTACTCCTTAAATTCTCGTTTTCCTTTTAATTGTGTTATACCTTTATATTTTTATTTCTTCTTTTGCATTCTTACGCTAGGGAGACTATACAATATTTACACATGTGGGTCTGGTTTATTTCACTTATGAGTATATCTTCAAGTGCCATCCACTTAAATATGAAGGTTTGGAGTTTATCATTCTTTATAACTGAGTAACACTCCATTGTAAAAAAAATACCCACATCTTTCTCAACCATTCCTCAGGTTATGGGATTTGGCTATCACAAATTCTGCTGATATAAACATAGGTGAACATATATCAATATGTTTGCAGATCCTCTGGGAAAATTCCAAGTAGGAGGACAGCTGGTTTGAATGGGATTTCCAGTCATAGTTTTTCCAAAGAACCTCCACACTGATTTCCATAATGATTGCACTGGGATACATTCCCAACAGAAGTAGAGAAGTGTTCCTTTTTGCCCACAGCCTCTCCAACATTTGTTGTTGGTTGATTTCTTTGCGATGGCAATTCTTTCTGAGGTGACATGGTATCTCAGTGTTGTTTCATTTTGCATTTCACGGACCCTCAGTGTTGGGGAGCATTTTTTGGTATGCTTATTTGTTTCTTTAGTTTCAATCTCTGAGAAGTGTTTTTTTCATTTCGAATGCCCATTTCTGGGTTGGGTCTTAAAATGTTTGAGCCCTAATGTTTTTTAGTTATTTATAAATTCCAGAAAGGAGACCTATGACTGAATGCTAATTAGTTAAGATTTTTTCCAAATTTGTGAGTTGTCTTTTCACCTTGTTGCTAATTTCTTCTGACACAGAAAACTTCTCAATAAGAGGAGGCCCCAGTTGTTAATTCTTTCAAGTATTACTCGTGCGATATGATTTTTGTTCATGAACTTTTTTCCTGTCTCTATGTCTTCAAGCTTTCTTCGTACATTCTCTTCCAAGAAATTTAGTATTTCTATTTTAATGTTTAGATATTTAAACCATTTTGACTTTAGCTTAGTGCACATGGATAGGCCTGAGTCAAGATTTACTTTTCAACATGTAGAGAGCCAGTTTTTCAGGCACCATTTAGTAAATAGGCTATCTTTATTCCAGTAAGCATGTTTGGCCCCTTTATCGAGGATAAAGTGCCTAGTGGGCTTATAGGGGCTTCTGCACCTTCTAATCTATTCAATTGATCCTCACGTCTCTTTTTTTTGCCAATGCCATGCTAATTTTATCACAGTAGGTTTGTAGTGTAATTTCAAGTCAGGAAATATATTTCCTCTTGCCCTGTCTTTGTTGCCCAGGATTGTCGTTGCTATTCTAGGTATTTTCTGGTTCCAAATCAATTTCAGGAATGATATCTCTAGGTCTGCAAGATATGGTGCTGGTAGTTTGATAGGGATTACATTAAATCTTTACAGCAAATTTGGGAGTGTGGCCATCTTCACAATGTTAGTTCTTCTTGTCCAGGAGCAGGGAAGATCTTTCCATTTTCAGAAATCTTCTAGGATCTCCTTTTTTCAGAATACTGTAACTTTCTTTGAATGGAGTTTTGACTTCTTTAGTTAGATTAATTCCAAGGCATTTCATTTTCTGCAGTGCTATTGTAAAATACATTGTTTCTCTAATTTCCCTCTCAGTGTGTTTGTTATTTGTGTAGAGAAATGCTATTGACTTTTGGGTTTCAACTTTATATACTGCTATGCTAATGAATTGGTGTATTAATTCCAGTAGCTTGTTGATCGAGTTTGCTGTGCCTTCGAAGTAAAGTATCATGTCATCTGCACTAATGATTGTTTAAATTGTGTACCTATTCTTATTCTGTTTATTTCTTTCTCTTTTCCAACAGATTTAGCTAATGTTTCCAGAATTGTATTGAATAGGAGTGATTATAGAGGACATCCTTGACTTGTACCACATTTTCCCCATTTAGAACTAGCCATTGGGTTGATTTATATGGCTTTTAGAAGATTGAAGTAGAGGTCATCCATTCCAATTTTCTGTAGGACTTTCAGAATGAATGAGTGTTGAATTTTGCCAAAAACTTTTCCTCAATTGAGATAATCCTGTTCTTATATTTTGATCTCTTGATATAGTGTATTATACTCATAGACTTGGTATATTGAACCATCCCTGCATCCCTGGGATGAATTCTATCTGGTCATGGTGAATAGTCATCTAAATGATTTTCTGAATTCCATTTGCTAGGATTTTATTGAGGATTTTGCATCTATGCTGTTGAGAAAGATTGGCGTGTTGTTTGATTTTTTCAGTTGTGTTTCTCCTTGTATTGTACCAGCGTAATACTTACCTCCAGGAACGATTTTGGGAGGATTACTTCCTTTTTAATATTATTAAAGAGTTTCAGGCATACAGAGATTATATGTTCTGTAAATTTCTTGTAGAATTCAGCTGTGAATCCATCAGGACCTGTTCTTTTCTTTTTGGTAGGCTTTCTTATTGAATTTCACATTCCACTGGCTTCTATTGTATTACTGAGAGTTCTTATATCTTCTTGAATGATTTTTAGTAATTTGTACCACTCTAGGAATCTGTGCCTTTCTTCTCTGTCTTCTATTCTATGACAGTACAGTTTCTTAAACCAATTATAGATAATGTTCTGAATTTCCACTGGGTTTGCAGTAATCACACTCTTTTCTTTCCTTATTGCCTATATTTGAATTTTATCTTTCCTCATTTTGATGAAGTTAGTTAGGGGCTTACCAATTTTAACCTTTGAAAGATACAGAGTTTTGATTCGTTAATTTTTTGAATTGTTTTCTTCATTTCAACTGAATTAATTTCTCCTCTAATCTTTATGATTTCTTCCCATCTTTGGGTTTTGGATTTTGTTTGTTCTTCGTTTTCTGTAAGTTGGAGGTGAAACTTTAAGATGTTTATTTCTTTCCCTTCTTTTTTTCTAATGTGTGAATTCACAGCTTTAATTTTACTTCCAAGAATTGATTTCTTCGCGTCCCATAAATTCCGATAAGTTGTGCTCGAATTTTCATTGAATTGTTGATATTGTTTAATTTAACTTGTGACCCGTTGCTGACTTAGAAGGGTATTATTTAATTTCCACGTGTTTAGGGGGTTTTTCTTTGTTCCTTGTGTCATTTCTTTCCAGTTTTATTGTACTGTGGTCAGATAATATGGATGGGATAAATTCTGTGTTCTTTCATATACTCAAGCATGACCTATGAACTAGTATGTGGTCTATTTTAGAAAATGATCCGACTCACAGGTGGTTGCTGCTTCTGGGCTTGCTGCAGCACACAGGGAACCTCTGAAGGAAGAAACATCTTGTGCGGAGCTTGTACTTCTAAAACTATTTCAACACTAAACTTGCACAATGTCTTTGAAACCAAGAGTAGTAGATTTCGATGAAACGTGGAACAAACTCCTAACTACAATCAAAGCAGTTGTCATGTTGGAATATGTTGAGAGAATGACATGGAATGATCGCTTTTCAGATATCTATGCTTT
>NW_004524625.1:2563-5564 GCF_000260255.1 Octodon degus | reverse complement strand
AAACAAGAAACTTCAAATTTATTACAAGAATCAAATTGCTCACAGTATATGGAAAAGGTCTTAGGTACATTAAAAGATGAAGAGATTCGATGTCGAAAATTCTTAAATCCAAGTTCGTATACTAAAGTAATTCATGAATGTCAGCAACGTATGGTAGCAGACCACTTACTGTTCTTGCATGCAGAGTGTCATAATATTATTAGACAAGAGATAAAAAATTACATGGTGAATATGTATGTTTTATTCTGAGCTGTGTCAACTGGGTTACATCACAAGTTTCAGGAGCTGCAAAATCATATCCATGATGAGGGCCTTAGAGCAACCAGTAACCTTACTCAGGAGAATATGCCAACACTATTTGTAGAGTCAGTTTTGGAAGTACATGGCAAATTTGTTCAGCTTATCAACTCTGTTTTAAATGGGGATCAGCACTTTATGAGTGCATTGGATAAGGACCTTACATCAGTAGTAAATTACAGAGAGCCCAAGTCTGTTTGCAAAGCACCTGAATTGCTTGCTAAGTACTGTGACAACCTATTGAAAAAGTCAGCAAAAGAGATGACCGAGAAGGAAGTAGAAGACAAATTAACAAGCTTTATTACTGTTTTCAAGTACATTGATGATAAGGATGTTTTTCAAAAGTTCTATGCAAGAATGTTGGCAAAAGACTTAATTCATGGATTATTTATGTCTATGGATTCTGAAGAAGCTATGATCAATAAGCTAAAGCAAGCCTGTGGTTATGAGTTTACTAGCAAGCTACATCGGATGCATACAGATATGAGTGTCAGTGCCCATCTCAACAATAAATTCAACAATTTTATCAGAAACCAAGACGCAGTAATAGATTTGGGGATCAGTTCTCAAATATACATTCTAGTGGGAAAGACCATCTTCCACACACTTGGGATGCCCCCCACCACTCTGCAGTAACTCCCCCACCATGCCCACCGAGTAGAAATTTCTGCCGCATTCCGGGAACCCCCAGACCCAGTCCTAGGCCAGGTCCGGTGAGAGTGTGGGAGAGCTTCTGGACAAACTCCGGGTCCCAGCCCAGGAACAGCATTGGTCAGACCGTCTTCCTCCCCCTTGGGACACCCCCCACCACTACGCAGCACCTCCCCCACCTCGCCCAAAGAGTAGGAATTTCGGCGCATTCCCAGAACACACAGACCCAGTCCTAGCCCAACGCAGTGAGAGTGTGGGGAAGCTGCCTCTACCTCTACTCCACCTTGTCACCTACAGGCTCAGCTCAGGCCTGGCATACAGACCTGGGGTGTAACCCTGCTGCTGCAATCCCTACAGAGAGGGTAGAGGATAGAACCACTCAGCTAGTGCAGGAGCAGAACATATTGCCACAGGGTAAAACAGGTTCACCCTCAAGGGCAGCAGTAGGAAGGAACTCAGCATAGCAGCAAGACCCAAGCCAAGCAAAGCTGGATAAATCCAGACTTTGTAGGTCTCCACCTGAACTTCAGTACATAGTAAGGTTGTAACTACAATGATCTACAGCAAAGGTCAGAAGACAGTGATACACAAAATGACGAGAAGGAAAAAAACGCAACCTCAGAACCCAACACCACCTGTAAAAAGTGCACAGGACACTAAAACAGAACAAATTGGGAATCACACAGCTGAAAGTAATGAATCAATGGCTTCTGAAATAAAGAAACAGCTTCAGAAAAGTATAGAAGAATTCAGAGTGGAAATAAAAAAGGAAATCAATGAATTAATAACATCTGCAGTAAATAATCAAATGCAGAAACATATGGAGGAAACCCAGTGCCCAGCCAGAACAAGTGCGGAGGATAGTAGCTCGGCTCAAATGCATTAATTAATAGCATCGATAGTAAATGAGCAACAGCAGAAAGATATAGGGAAAATCAGAGCACAACTCTTTTCTGAAATGGAAAAAGAATTCACAGAACTCATAGCACCTGAAGTAAAGAAGCAACTACAGAAACGTAGGGAGGTAATAATATCTGAAGGAAACATTGCAGTGAAATAATTTATAAATGCTTCTAAAGAAGATATTGATAAAAAAATAGAGGAGATTAGAAAAATGACGGATTCCTTGAATGAGCAATTCAGGAAAGAAATAGATCGCATGAAGCAGAGTCAAAGAGATAAAGAGGAAATTAAAATCTCAATCACAGGCTTGCAAAACAATTTCAGTGAATGTGAAGACAGAGTTTCAGATCTTGAAGATGCTGGGACAGCTAGTGGAAAGTAAGGAAGCATCTCTTAAAAACAATGATGCAGGAAAGAATACTTCATGACCTGCAAGATGATGCAAAGATGAACAATGTGAGACTAACAGGCATCAATGAGAAAGAAGGAGTCAACACAAATGACACTAAAAATATATGGGCAGAAGTAATAGCAGAAAACTTCTCAAATATGTGGAAAAAATCTGAAATTCAGGTAACCAAAGCATACAGAATGCCAAGGGACCTCATCCCAATGAAAAACACACCGAAACATATAATAGTCAAGATCACAGAAATTCAGCACAAGAATAAAATATTGAAAGCCAAGAGAGAAAAGAAGCAGATCACATTCAAAGGAAAACCCATCAGAATTATGGAGAAATTCTTGTCACAAACCATACAGACAAGAAGAGCACGGAGCACAGGGCTTGGGGTCCTCTATGAAAACAATTCCAGCCCAGACTACTATACCCTGCAAAACTCTCTTTCAAGTTTGATGGAGAAGTGAAATAATTCCATGACAAAGAACAGCTAAAGAATTTCGAGAGGACAAAGCCAACCCTGCACAGGCTACTGAAACATGTTCTGGAGAGGGACCAAAATGATCAGAATTCCAAGAATGAGATCAGAAGCAAACTAAATAGGGCAAGCTCTAAACACAGGAGAAAAAGGAGTAAATGACAACAGGTAAATAACATGGCAACTGTAAGTCAATACATCTCAATTCTAACCATCAATGTAAATGGTCTCAATTCACCAATTAAGAGAAATAGACAGGCACAGTGGATAAG
>NW_004524625.1:0-2457 GCF_000260255.1 Octodon degus | reverse complement strand
TCTATTCTCAGACAGTCTCAACTTCAAACCAACAATGATCAAGCGAAATAAAGAAGGCCACTATATATTGGTTAAGGGAAAAATGCAAGAGGAAGAGGTAACACTCCTAAATATGTATGCACCAAACACGGGAGCACCCAACTATACAAAGCAAATCTTAATGGACATGAATCATCTAATATTGAATACCACAATTTTAAGAGGAGACCTTAACACACTCTTATCTCCAAAAGGCAGGTCAACCAGAAAAAAACTTAGCAAAGAAGTAACAGAACTGAATCAGAGCTGAAACAAATGGACTTGGTGGATATATACAGAGTGTTCCACCCAAACACAACTTAATACACATTTTCTTTAACTGCATATGGGTCATTTTCTAAAATATACCACAGTCCTAGCCCAGGTCCGGTGAGTGTGAGGGAGAGCTTCCTGCAACCCTGCGCCGGTGGAACCAGTCCCAGCCCAGAGGCAGAGTGGGCCGGACCCTCTCCCACCCCCTTGGGCCACCCACACCATTCCGCAGCACCTTCCCCACCCCATCAGCCCAGGAGGAAATTTCTGCTGCATTCCAGGAACCCCAGAACAAGTCCTAGCCAGGTCCAGTGAGTGTGTGGAGAACTTCCTGCTACCCTGCACTGGCGGGACCAGTCTCAGCTCAGGCAGAGCGTGGGCCAGACCCTCTCTCACCCCCTTGGGCCGCCCCCCACAACTCCGCAGCATCTACCCCACCATGCCCGCGGAGTAGGAAATTTCTGCCACATTCCAGGAACCCGCAGACCCAGTCCTAGCCCAGGTCCCGTGAGTGGGTGGGAAAGCTTCCTCTTCCCTCTACTTCAACTTGCCCCCTCCAGGCACAGCTGAGTCCTGGCATACACACCTGGGATGTAACTCTGCAGCTGCAATGCTTTCAGAGAGTGTAGAGGATAGATCCACCCATCTAGTCCAGGAGGAGAACATCTTGACACAGGGGCAAAACAGGCTCACCCTCAAGGGCAGCAGCGGGAAGGAGCTGAGCTCAGCAGCCAGACCCAAGCCAGACGCAGCTGGATAAGTCCAAACATTGTAGAGCTGCACCTGAACTTCAGTACGTGCTAAGGTTATAACTACAGCAAAGGTCTACAACAAAGGTCAGAAGACAGTGCTACACAAAGTGAGAGAAAGAACAAAATGCAACCTCGGAACCCAAGCCCACCCATAACAAGTGCAGAGGTCACTAATACAGAACAAATTGGAAATCACAAAGCTGAAAGCAATGAATCAACGGCTTCTGAAATAAAGAAACACCTGCAGAAAGATAAAGAAGACCTCAGATTGGAAATAAAAACAGAAATCACTGAATTAATAACATCTGCACTAAAGAATCAAATGCAGACACATTTGGAAGAAACCCAGTGACCACACAGAACAAGTACAGAGGACATTAGCTCAGCTCAAATGCATGAATTAATAGCATAAATAGTAAATAAGGAACAGCAGAAAGATATAGAGAAAATCAGAGTGCAATTCTTTTCTGAAATAAAAAAAGAACTCTCAGAACTCATAGGAGCTGAAGTAAAGAAGTCACTACAGAAACATAGGCAAGAAACCCAATCTAAAAATACACTGGAGTAAAAGAATTTATAACTGCTTGTAAAGAAGATATTGTTAAAAAAATAGAGGAGATTAGAAAAATGACGAATTCCTTGAATGAGCAATACAGGAAAGAAATAGATAGCATGAAGCAGAGTCAAAGAGATATAGAGGAAATTAAACTCTCAAACACAAGCTTGCAAAACCGTTTAAGTGAATGTGAAGACAGAGTTTCAGATCTTGAAGATGCTGGGACAGCTAGTGAAAAGGTAAGAATGGATCTCTTAAAAACAATGAGGATGCAGAAAAGAATAATCTATCACCTGCAACATGATGCAAAGATGAACAATGTGACATTAATAGGCATCAATGAGAAAGAAGGAGTCAACACAAATGACACTAAAAATTTATGTGCAGATGTAATAGCAGAAAACTTCCCAAATATGAGGAAACAATCTGACATTCAGGTAACTGAAGCATACAGAACGCCAAGGAACCTCAAATCAATGAAAAACACAGAGAGACATATAATAGTCAAGATTCCAGAAATTCAGCACAACAATAATCTACTGAAAGCTGCTAGAGAAAAGAAGCAGATCACATTCAAAGGAAAACCCATCAGAATAACAGCTGACTTCTCTTCACAAACATGCAGGCAAGAAGAGCATGGAGCAGAGTACTTCAGGTCCTATATCAAAACAAATTCCAGCTCAGACTACTATATCCTGCAAAGCTCTCTTTCAAGTTTGATGGAGAAGTGAAATACTTGAATGACAAAGAACAGCTAAAAAATTTCGCAATGACAAAGCCAACCCTACACAGGCTACTGAAAGATGTTCCAGAGAGGGACCAAAACGATCAGAACTCCACTAATGAGATAGAAAGCAA
>NW_004524624.1:14429168-14429822 GCF_000260255.1 Octodon degus | reverse complement strand
TAAATTTTAGGAATGATTTCTCTAGGTCTGTTAGGTATGTCGGTGATAGTCTGATAGCGATTGGATTCAATCTGTACAGCAATTTTGGGAGAATGGCCATCTTTGCAATGTTAGGTCTTAATATCCAGGAGCATGGAATAACTTTCCATTTTCTGAAATCCTCTACAATCTCTTTTTTCAGAATTCTGTAATTTTCCTTGAAAAGATCTTTGACTTCTTTAGTTAAAATAATTACAAGGTATTTCATTTTCCTCGGTTCTATTCTAAAAGGTTTTGCTTTAATAATTTCCCTCTAGGTTTGTTTGTTGTCTGGTAGAGGAATGTTATTGACTTTTGGGTTTTGACTTTAAAACTGGCTATGCTACTGAATTTATATATTAATTCTCGTACCTTTTTGGTGGAGTTTTTTGGGTCTTCCCATTAAAGTACCATGTCATCTGCAAATAAAGATGATTTAAATTCTTCTTTGCATATTCTTATTCCTTTTATTTCTTTCTCTGGTCTAATAGCTGTAGCTAGTGATTACAGAACTATATTGAATAGGTGTGGTGATAGAGGACATCCTTGTCTTGTAGCAGATCTAAGAGTAAAAGGTTTCAGTTTTTCCCCATTTAGGATTATGTTAGCTGTTGGGTTTTCATAAATGGCTTTTAC
>NW_004524624.1:14426413-14428545 GCF_000260255.1 Octodon degus | reverse complement strand
CTGTGAGAGTAAAGATTCTCAAAGTAGCTATTGATAATCTTCTGAATTTCCACCCGGTCTGTGTTAATTACACTTTTTCATTCCTTATTTCTTGTATTTGAATTTTTTCTTTCCTCATTTTGATGAGCATAGCTAGGGGCTTATCAATTTTATTTAATCTTTCAAGGAAACAGCTTTTTGATTTTTTAATTCTTTGAATTGTAGTCTTCATCTCAATTGAATTAGTTTCTCCTCTAATCTTTATGATTTGCTCTCATCTTTGGGCTCTTGGTTTGGTTTACTCTTCCTTTTCTAATTGTTGAAGGTGTAGCATTAGGGTATTTCTTTGTACCCGTTCTGTTTTCCTAATGTGTGAGTTCACAGCTATGAATTTCCCTCTGAGAACTGCTTTCATTGTATCCCGTAAGTTATGACCAGTTGTGCTTGAATTTTCATTGAATTGCAGATATTGTTGCATTTCTTAATTTCATCTGTGACACATTGGTTGCTGAGTAGGGTGTCATTTAACTTCCATGTATTTAAGGTTTTTTTCTAGTTTCTTTTGTCATTTATTTCCAGTTTCATTGTACTGTGCTCAGATAATGTGCATGGGATAATTTCTGTTTTCTTGCATATACTTAAGCTTGACTTATGGACCAGCATGTAGTGTATTTTAGAAAAAAACCCATGAGCAGCTGAGAAAAATGTATATTCCGCTGTGTTTGGGTGGAACTCTCTGTTTACATCCACCAAGTCCATTTGTTTGAAGCTCTGGTTTAATTCTGTTATTTCTTTGCTAAGTTTTTGTCTGTTTGACCTATCTTTTAGAGATAAGGGGGTGTTAAGTTCTCCTGTTAAAATTGTGGTATTCAATATTAGATTTTTCATGTCCATTAAGATTTGCTTTATATAGTTGGGTGCTCCGTGTTTGGTGCATACATATTTATGAGTGTTACCTCTTCCTCTTGAATTTTTCCCCTAACCAGTATATAGTGGCATTCTTTATCTCGCTTGATCATTGTTGGTTTGAAGTTGAGACTGTCTGAGAATATGATTGCTACTCCTGCTTTTTTCTGAGGTGGTGGGACATGTAGTATTGTCTTCCATCCTTTGGCTTTCAGCTTATTAATATCTTTATGAGTTAAACGTGTTTCTTGTATACAGCATATTGTTGGATTTTGTTTCCTAATCCTCTGTGCCTGTCTATTTCTCTTAATTGGTGAATTGGGTCCGTTTACATTGATGATTAGAATTGAGATATATTGAATTGTGGTTGACATGTTATTTACCTGTTGTCATTTACTCCTTCTTCTCCAGTGTTTAATTGCTTGCCCTATTTAGTTGGTTTCTTCTGATCTCATTCATGGAGTTCTGATCATTTTGGTCCCTCTGTAGAACATCTTTCAGTAGCCTGTGTAATTTTGGCTTTGTCATCACAAAATTCTTTAGCTGTTCTTTGTCATGGAAGTATTTCACTTCTCCATCAAACTTGAAAGAGAGTTTTGCTGGGTATAGTAGTCTGGGCTGGAATTTGTTTTCATGGAGGACTTGAAGTTCTCTGCTCCATGCTCTTCTTGCCTTCATGGTTTGTGAAGAGAAGTGGGCTGTAATTCTGATGGGTTTTCCTTTGAATGTGATCTGCTTCTTTTCTCTAGCAGCTTTCAGTAGATTATTCTTGTGCTGAGTTTCTGGGATCTTGACTGTTGTATGTCTCCGTGTGTTTTTCATTGGGTTGAGGTTACTTGGCATTATGTATGCTTCCGTTACCTGAATGTCAGATTGTTTCCTCATATTAGAGAAGTTTTCTGCTATTACTTCTGCCCATATTTTTTAATGCCATTTGCATTGACTCCTTCTTTCTCATCGATGCCTATTAGTCTTACATTGTTTATCTTTGCATCATCTTGCAGGTGATGGATTATTCTTTCCTGCATCCTTGTTGTTTTTAAGAGATCTCTTCTTACCTTTTCACTAGCTGCACTAGCATGTTCAAGATCTGAAACTCTGTCTTCACTTTCACTTAAACGGTTTTGCAAGCTTGTGATTGAGATTTTAATTTCCTCTATGTCTTTGACTCTGCTTCATGCGATCTATTTCTTTCCTGTTTTCTCATTCAAGGAATGTGTCACTTTTCTAATCTCCTTTTTTTTTTT
>NW_004524624.1:14423833-14425247 GCF_000260255.1 Octodon degus | reverse complement strand
GTTCCCAGAACGGCAGAAATTCCTACTAGGTGGGCAAGGTGGGGAAGGTTCTTCAGAGTGGTGGGGAGTGCCCCAAGGGGTGGAAGTAGGTCTCACCCTCGCTGCGCCCGGACTGGGACCAGTAATAGGTTCTGCTGGTGCAGTGTAGCTGGAAGTTCTCCCACACACTCACTGGACCTGCGTTAGGACTGGTTCTGGCCTCATTAATTTTTATACTCTTCTTCTGTCACTTAAAATAGCTGAACAATTTTTAAATAAATTTCAATTAAATAGTAGTGCACTATGTAGACATATCCCCTCTGTTGTGTTTCTGTCTCAGAGTGTCTTTTACAGCCAGGTTCCAAACCCTGAAGAAAATTTATAGTTGTTCCTAGACAATCTCATTTATAATAGGGTGTGGTTGTCACCAGCAGTGAAGGAATATATTATGCCTTGATGTCGACCTCTTTATCTTTTAGAATACTGGATGTGAAGTTTGCGAACTTAATATCTACATTTTTTTCTTTATGCCAACTAGTCATAATGTATTTTCTCTGCTAGGGTAGAAAAAAGTCTAATAATAAAAATATATGTGCAGGAATTGCTAGACAATTTATTGCTGTCCCTAAAAATAAAATGAATGCTACACAGTAGTGTAAGGAGAAGACGATTGAAAAGATCAATAGATTTTAGAATTATGCAAACTTAAAACTCTAAGAAAAAATATTCTAAAGTTCTAATTAGACAAGTTATCCAATAGAGATAACTTGTTAAAATTTGAAAATTATATGTTCTTTAGAAAATGATTAAAACATTGTTTTTTAGCATTCAATTTCTTTCTAATAAACATTCAAGTATTATATGAAAAATGAACAAAAACCAAAAACTAACTTCAGTAGTTTTCAAAAAAAGAGTCCCTCCATTCAATTAAAAATATAAGAAAAATATAGCTTCAATTTTTTGTATCTTAAAACAAAGATCATCTTTATAAAAATAACTTACACTACATTTACAAAATAAAAGCATGGCAAATGACTCCAAATAAATATAGACAAAAAAATAGCATAGAATCACCCAAATTCTTAGAATGGTCTCCAAATAGAAACTCATAGTAAAATTGTCCTCTGACAACCAAATATATCTGGCTCAGACCCACCAATCAGCTCCCACTATCTGCCATGCAGTAGAATGACAAAGAAAACAAAAATACTTAAATATAAGAATCTGAGACCCATTTTTTATCTTAATAGGAATGAGGGTGAAATATCTTCCAGGAGAAATTCATTAGTTATTGTAACTTATTTGCCTAAATATGGTATAATGTCAAACTTTTATCTTTAAAAGACGGTTCAGACAGGCAGAAAGCTAGAGTGATATGCATTGCTGAAAGCCAACTGAAGGATAAGGAAAGTTCCTAGCCAGCTCTGAAAATATC
>NW_004524624.1:14404927-14417147 GCF_000260255.1 Octodon degus | reverse complement strand
TATTTCTTTCCTGTATTGCTCATTCAAGGAATCCATCATTTTTCTAATCTCCTCTATTTTTTTATCAATATCTTCCTTAGAAGTAGTTAGAAATTCTTTTACTGCAGTGTTTTTTTCAGATTGGGTTTCCTGCTCATGTTTTTGTAGTTGCTTCTTTACTTCATCTGCTACGAGTTCTGAGAGTTCTTTTTTATTTCAGAAAAGAATTGTGCTCTGATTTCTTCTATATCTTTCTGCTTGTGCTTATTTACTATTGAAACTGTTGATTCATGCATTTTAGCTGAGCTAGTGGCCTCCGCACTTGTTCTGGGTGGGCACTGGGTTGCTTCCATATGTTTCTGCATTGGATTCTTTAGTGCAGCTGTTATTAATTCAGGGTTTTATTTTTTCATTTCCAATCTGAGGTCTTCTATATCTTTCTGCAGCTGTTTTATTTCAGAAGCTGTTGATTCATTGCTTTCAGCTGTGTGATTTCCAGTTTGTTCTGTGTTAGTGTCCTCTGCACTTGTTACAGGTGGGCTTGGGTTCTGAGGTTGCATTTTGTTCCTTCTCGTCATTTTGTGGAGCACTGTCTTCAGCCCTTTGTTGTAGATCTTTGCTGTAGTTATAACCTTCACACATATTGAAGTTCAGGTGGAGCTCCACAGTTTTGACTTATCCAGGTGCATCTGGCTTAGGTGTGGCTGCTGTGCTCAGCTCCTTCCTGCTGCGGACCTGGGGTAGGACTGGGTCTGCGGGTTCCTGATAGTCGGCAGAAATTCCTACTTGGCGGGTGGGGTGGGGGAGGTACTGTGGAGTGATTGGGGGCAGCCCGAGTGGGTGGGAGATGGTCTGGCCCATGCTGCGCCTGGGCTGGGACTGGTCCCGCCAGCGCAGGGTAGCAGGAAGCTCTCCACACACTCACTGGACCTGGGCTAGGACTAGGTCTGGGAGTTCCCGGAAGTTGGCAGAAATTCCTACTCTGCGGGTGGGGTGGGGGAGGTACTGTGGAGTAAGGGGGGGCAGCCCGAGGGGGTGGGAGAGGGTCCAGCCCACGCTGCACCTAGCTGAGACTGGTCCTGCCGGCGCAGGTTAGCAGGGAGCTCTCCACACACTCACCGGACCTGGCCTAGGACTGGGTCTCTGTAAATATCAATACACAGAAATAGGGCCAAGCACTACCAAAATGGAGACAAGTGCTCCTCTCTGAAGGAGAGTCGCACAGGTGGTTCTCCATATTATCCTAGAAAAGCTATTGGCTGAGATTGAGATTGGTCATGTAGTTCAGCTGTTCTCATACATATGAGGAAAGCCATCTGTATATAAAACAGATTTCCCTTTCAGATAAAGATTTTTTTAAACCAAATGCCTTTAAGTATTTAATAATTATCATTGTTTCTGATTTGCTATGAGTGATACAGAATTTGTTACATTTTGTTTTCTTTGTGAGGTTGTTTATTTATCTTTTGCAATTTAACAAATCACTCCAACACATATTCACTTAAAACAGCAAATACTTATTCTCTTTTAAATCTCTTAATAGTTTTTTGAGAGTAAGGAGCCTGGAATTTGATGAGTCTGTGCCAATGCAAAGGTCTGCTTGGTTAGTATGGTGTGGGGATCCAAGACCAAGGATAAGCCACTCCTAGACTGATTTCCATTCCTCTGTCTTCTTTGACATGATTAACCTCAAACTTCTGCTTTTGTTTTCCTGCAAGCTCACCAGGCCTTCCTCAATCAATGCCTCTTAAAACAGCAGGGGGCTGAGGAGATAGCTCAGTAGAATAAGTGCTTGCCTAGCAAGCACAAGGTCCTGAGTTCAATCCCCAGTTCTGAGAAGAAGAAAAGAAGAAGAAGAAGAAGAAGAAGAAGAAGAAGAAGAAGAAGAAGAAGAAGAAGAAGAAGAAGAAGAAGAAGAAGAAGAAGAAGAAAGAAGAAACCATAAGGCCCATGTAAACTCTTCCTTCTAGTCCAACCAATAAAAATCCCAATCCCAGATCCCTCCTGGAGGGTCCTTGCTTCTCTTCCACAGCTGTTCCACACCAAGATTAAAGGATTTTTTTTTACTTCTCTCCCACTTCTCTTTTGGGCCAGAGGAAAGAACCTTACAAGAATAGGTCAAGTGACTGGTTCTGCCTCAGAATCTTTCAATAATGGTAGTCAACTGGCAGCGAGCACTAAGTTCATTTAGATCAGGAAGAACTACATTTAAGATTTCTTCCAAGCTATTGTGAGAAAACTTTAGTTATTTTCTACACAGGACTCTGTGGGACCAAGCACAAGCTAGGAGCAAGAAAGCATACTCTAGGTACAAGAAAGGGACATCACTGTTATGAAATACTATTGGTCACAAAAATAAACTTGGTGCCTGTGGGAGGGGATGGCACAAAATTTTGGCTGCTGGGAGGTGCAAGTCATTAGGAATCATTTTTAATGTGGTTAACACATGAACTAAATTATATATTTAACACTACAAAACCAAAAGCCTCATTTAGACAGATTTTGAGACAAGGGTACAAAGGGCTTGTTTTAATTTGAAAACTTAAAAAGGACTTTGAATATAATCTAATGATCAGAGTAAGAGTTCAGAGAAGAACAAAATAAACTCATATCTAGTTTAAATAGCAGCTGGATATTTTCATCATTTACTTTCATCTCTATTTGAGTTTATACTTTTCCTGCTCTAAAAAGAGTTCCAGACACATTTAGACTAAAAGAAAATTTTATACTATCACCTTTGATGACCTCATATTCATCTGAGTAACTTACTCAGGCTAAGATAAGAATTCCTTCTGTAAATGAGAATATATACAAATAGATATTCATATATACTAAAGTGATTTTATTAAATTCTTCATATTGGCAATAAATGCAAGCCTATCTTCAAACAGAAAATCATAATTCTCAAAGCTTCAGAATAACTCAGTGCAGTTCATTTTTTTTTTGCACTTCATGGAATTTTTAGCAATTTTTCTGAAGTTTATTAGCAATTTTTCTAACTCATAAGGGTAATTTTGTAGACTGACAAAAGGTACTATTAAAAAGTATTTGTAGAGATAGACTATATACATGCATATATACAGAGAATCATCTCCTAATTATATTATGAATGCAGTACAATTCATTATATTTCTGATTATTCTGAATGGAAATAAACATCCAGTAAATTAAACTGAACATCTTTAACAAAAGTTCCATTAGGAAGCATAATTACATTTGAAAGGACTTCACTTAAAAACAGTAGTGTTCTTAGTTAATTTAAAATTGACTACTAATCACAAATGTCTGTTCTATTTGTGATACTAAATGCTTGGAAATTTTAGCAAATTTCTAACAAAAGAAAGAAACCCAAAATCCTTGCTTCACTAAGCCATTTTACATTTACAGCCTATTTTCTTCTATAACTTTTAGAGATTTATAGTAAATAATCAATGTTGTGTTTTTATAGCTGTAAGCAATGAAAAAAAATTAAAATGTGGATAACACATGTCAGTAGGATGTTGTATAAAACAAAAGTTATGTAAATTGCATACACAGCATCACTTTAGTACAATTGTGCAACAACTCTAGTGCATGTTAAAATCAAATAGTCCTCAAGAAAAGAGAGTGGTGAATTTCAAGGAATAACTTTTATAAATATTAACATATAAGGACCATTCTGTGGTCCTAAGTGTATTTCTAATATGGTAGGTATTTTAAACAAATACTACACTTTTAAGGGAGACAATATATTCCATACAATTGTATAAAGATGCAAAATTTTCTCCCTCAGTACTAGGGAAAAGACAGAGCCACTTTTGCTCTAAAAATGTGGCACAATATCATATACTAAGTAGAGAATCAATTAACCCCTTTTGTAAACATAGACACAAAGCCCAACATCCAGCACTAGATAGCTTCTCAGCTAGATATAATCATCTTTCCTTTCCTCCATATGTAAAATTCTAGATCACTATGTGAATCTTAAAAATAAATAATAACAAAAGCAAAATATAAATATAAAAATATAAAAACTTCATTTTACCTAGATATTCCCTTTTAGGTGTCTTCCCAAAAGATTTAAAGCCATCACGTTACAGGGATACATCCACAGCTATGTTATAGCACTACAATTTATAATAGTTGGATCTTGGAAATATACATATATTAATTAACAAATGAATGCATAAAGAAAATGTGATATCTATACACAATGGAATACAAAGTATCGCTCTGCATAAGAGATATAGTTGAGGCATTCATGGGCAAATGGATGCAGGTTGAGAACAAAATATTCAGTGAAATAAATTAGACACACAAACTTTAATGTCAATATTTTCTCCTAAATGAGAAAAATAATGTCTGTATATGTATGGGGAGAGATGAAGAGAGACAGAGACTGACAGAGAGAGAGAGAGAGGGAGAGAGAGATCAAGAGGGAGAGAGAGAGGAAGAGGGAAAGGGAGAAAGAGAGAAGGAAAGGGAGAGGGAGAGGAAGAGGGAAACAATATATTCCATACAATTGTATAAAGATACAGAGTTTCTGCATTTTTATGCAGAAATGACTAAAGAGGGAGAGGGAGAAAGGGGAATAGGGACAGGGAGAGGGAGAGGGGAAGGGAGGGGGCGGTGAGAGAGAGAGAGAGAGAGAGAGAGAGAGAGAGAGAGAGAGAGAGAGATCCCCAAACTATTATATTGTTAGTAGTTCCTTCCCTTTGAACACTTTTTTTCCTTTCCCTTATATGTTTTTTATTTTATTTACTCTTCAAGTTCTTCTAGTAGGAAGAAAATAAGATATTTACACATCAGAATCTGATATATTTCTCAAATATCTATATCAATTTATGAAATATTTTCTAAATATTTTCATTTGAAGTTTCAATGGAAATTTAACATATGTTGACCAATTGCTACATGCATTGTTTTAGTATGTATATAAGTTTATTTGCCTAATCCTCAAAAACACTGAGGCTGTGAATTATTAAACTAAGTCATTTTGTTAATACTTTCAAATCTAGAACAACTTACTCTAAGTTCTACGTCCTACTCCTTCCCTAGACAATAGTTTAATTCTAAGAAATGGGAAAGTTAGTTATACACTATTACCATTTTTACTTGAAAAAGATTAAGTGGTATTCACAAGCACAAAATTCAGTAGTTATTAAATTAAACAATGAAGACTTTCATTCCTGTTTCTTTTTATTGGTACAAAACACTTAACATCTACAAGTCAGAGAAGGACAGGTTTACTTTAACTCAGAGTTTGTAGTGGTTTCAGTCTGTGATCAGCTGTCTCCAAGGCAGGTTGGCATGGAAGAAAGGCATCTCAGAAGGCAAACAGCTCATGGTAGGCTCGGCAGAAAGTGGTGAAAAAGCAAGCCTCCCTTTCTCTTATTTCATTAAGGATACAAGTACATTGGTTGGTACTGCCCACACTGAGAACTATGCAAAAATAATCCATGGACTAATTTAGTTATCATGCACCCTTAACTATATTTACACACTCTAGATTCAGTCTACCTCTGAAAAGTGTCACTTATGAGTGGCTTTGGGAAGATGTCTAGATACAAAGCTTAATACCAAGTCTACTGCATCATTTTCCCTTGGATCACGAAAGCTCGTCTTCAGAGGAAATATAGAGTAGCCACAAACCACAGCACAAAAGTTAATGACATAAAAGAAGTCCTAGATGCTCAAGGATTTTAATGGAGGAAAAATACCTCTTTTTGTCCCTTAGTCAGAAACCTGTGACTAATCTTACCTGGAGGACCAATGATAAATTCAAACAAAATAGATATCTAACTATGTAAGCATCAGAGAATTCCAGGGAATTTTATAGACATCCATGATTTATAATTTGCTAAGTAACCACCTTTGTAACAATTAGTAGGAAGGATTCCATAAGAACACAAATATGGCACGTTTCTTGGAGAGAAATGACTTTAAAACTTACACTTAATAATAATGATAGTTAGTGTCATGAAGTACTTACTAGGAACCAGATTCAGTTTTTCATCCTCAAAATTTGTAGGATAGTTAGCATAATCTTGTCATTTTACAGAAAGCAATTTGGAATTCTCCTAGAGTACAGTTAACCAGGCAAGCAGCTGTAGATTCTTTTGAGGTGGGACAGTAGTTCACTGCATGCATTTGTGATATTCCAGTGAAGAGCATCTTCCAAGACAAATAACTCCCTCGATATTCAGGCCCTGCTGTAAGTAAGGGTTCATAAATATCAGGTTTACTGTCTTGAGCCTTTTCTTCTGGTTGCAAAAACTGAAATGCTTGGTTATGTAAATCAGTTGATATTTTGGATATTTACTGATGTTTATTCTTTAGCATAAGAATTATTATTAATATTATTATTATTATTATTATTATTATTTAATGTATTTGGTTATTGCAGGGTCTCACTACGCAGCTCAGATTCATGGTGATCTTCCTTCTTTCAGCCTCCCCAGTACAGGGATTACAGGCGTGTGCCACTACTCCCAGATCTGGTCTGCTCAGCCCGCCCTGTGGGTGGGGCTGGGGTGGCTTGTGTTGCTGGGGATCGAAGCGCGGTCCCTAGGTTAAGCTTGCCTAAGCAAGGACTTTAGTCCACTGAGCAATCTTGACAGCTCCTAGAATAAGAATTATTAAACATTGACAAATATCTTCATTTAGCTAATGCACTCTGCTATTATACTATCCCATGGACTTCTGTCATCTCTGACTCAGCCACCCATGTCCTCTTACCTCCACAGAGATGAGATTTCATTTCCCTTCAAGCTGTGTTCTTAGGGAAGATAAAATAAATAATGAACTGATATATATTCCTCATTATTTTTGAGTAAGAATAGGAGTGTTTTCTTTAATTAATTTGTCCCTTCAAATTTTTTCTAAGACATAGACTTCTGAAATTTTCTGAAAGATATAGTAAAGGGATATAAAAGATAGACCCAAATAACAGACAATATATAAAACTCTTGAATGAAAATTTTCATGATGACATGTGGCCAAAACTTTTAGTTGAGTCACCAATTTTCACCTTATGGAAAGATTTTTTTCCTCACTACTTTATTTTTAACAAACTCAAAATATAGTTCATATGTATTTTGGAGATTTTGCATGATATAATTAGCAAATTTCTAAAATTTCTGCCTCTATGTGTTTTCTCATCCTTTTTTTAAATGTATTTTACTCCAGTGCATTGAATCCATATCTCATTCATATCTTATATTCAGAATGCTTTTTCTTTCTATAACACACAGTCTTCTTTCCCTGCCTTCTCAAAGGCAGTTGTGGAGATATCATCATGCACAGTCCTGGCACACATTCTGAAAGAGTACTCCCAAGAACTCAGCCGCACAAGGAGATTTGTTCAGACTTACACCCAGAATTACTCTTGCTACGTGCATTAACTAATGTGTGGCTTGAGTGACTGCTGTCTTGTTTTCTAAGAACCAACACATTTTCCAGATCCAAATGATTGCTTTCTATAATTTTATTATTTGAATCTCAGTATCTAGTATTTTTCCACTATCTCAAGCCCCTTCTTCGGAATGCACTATGTAGATCATATTTATTATTTTTCCTTGTAGGTAATAATTCTACTTATATTGAAACTCATTTTGATTAATATTATATTCATTTATTTTAATTTTATACAATAATAATGTTTATATTGCTTTGTGAAGTTGGTACATGTATGTTCCCATTTTAATTCCTTGGGTCATGATTTTTATCACCAGTCACTAGCTTAATAAGCCTTACAAACCCCTAAGGTAGGCTAAAATTATCTATATGGTTGCATCAAGTGGTACTTCTGAGATCACCACAGTATAAAATTATATTTCAACTTCATTTCAAAACCCCTCCACTCCACCAAATGTTCCAAGGATATTGGCACCATATTTTCTTTGGATATGAGTAGGGATAAAAAGAGGTAATATAGCACTACACAAAGAATCTTCAAGAGTACAAAAGGAGGAGAGAATGAAGAGTAAAATAAAGTTAGTATTTTTTTCCTGATGTCCTATTCCTGCACCCACCTACTTCCCTGAGTGAATTTGTTTTCCAAGGCCAAGTGTGTATTTCCCTTATCCAACTGACCCTGCCCTGAACCTGTATGCTCAACCAAGTGTTCCACATCACGAAAAACTTGACCAGTTTGAGCTCTTCTTAATATGCAACATATTATTTTCCCTTAAGTCATTCAGTGATAATGAGCTAAAACGTGACCAATAAATAACCATCTAATATTCTGCTTCTGTACTTTCCACTGCAAACACCTAAGCCCTGGAACGGACACATTGCAAATGATTCCCAGTCAGGTTCCTGATGTTAATAAATCTGCTTCCAAGTCCTGCTTGACATCTCAGTGTTTCTGTTTGCCACTCTATTCATGATGCAAGTGTCTATTCCACAACTAATGAAGAGACAAGCTTCCAATTAGTGGACAACAAAGAGGTCCAGACCTATGTTTCTTTAGTACGTGTTTGGAGGTAGAGGAGAGGGGGAGCACACTTACTCATATACCCTTGGCTGAGGAAGGGTCCTCTTTTATTGATAGTGGTTGTTATCTTTGACCAAGTGTACAGTTTGAGGATGGACATAAAAGGAGTGTTGAGGACAAAAGAGGACAACTGCCTAGCCAGCCCGATCAACCAAATCAACCCTGGTCATCACAGGGTGACTGATGTCTCAGCCAGATTGCTTTCATAGCCAACTATGTGTCTCTTGATAAAAGATAACCAAGTATCAATTTCTTTCTTTTTTGTTTGCATTTTAGGGAAGGGTCTACAGGGTGTTCAGGGTCTCACTACTAGATCAGACTCATAGTGATCCACCTGTTTACAGCTTCCCAAGAGCTGGGATTACAGACACATGGCACCACGCCCAGTCTCAATTGCCATCTCAGTGCACCCCTGGGGCAGGGCCAGCACAGCAGGCAGGGGAATCAAACTGTACCTGCTTGCAGGTTCTTTAATCCACTGAGCTATTTGGCTGGGCCTATCAATTTCATTTAAAATAAAACTGTATAGGGATGAAACCTGTAGTTAGAAATTGGTGGAATATTGAAAATTGTCCTTTTCTCTAAATTTTATTTTTCTTTCCAGATCATATCAGTTTGTAATTTTACTTGTCTCTATAGAATCATGTAAAATTTATTTTTACTATAGGATATTTTTGTGCAGGAGATTTGAAAGGGATACTTTCATCTGTTTTTGGCAGTATAATAAAAAATAGATTTTATCATCCCACTTGGAAGTGACTAGATATTTAAACAACAATTTATTTTCACTTTTACTGATATTCATTTATGTATTCTTTTGGTTATACATTTATGCATTCAGAATTCTGTATACAGAAAACAAATAGCATACATATTGATACATAAAGACACAGAATAATGAATCTTTTCAGAGTAAAGAATCTGCCAAAGCCAAGGAGTGATAAAAGCAAGAATCTTCTAAGAACTGGGTGTCATCTTTAACAGCTTTCCCCCATTTGTGAGATCGAATCTGGAACGTTTCCCAAATCCAATTGTTAAAAGATTAGTCCCCAGCCTGGGATGTTATTGGAGGAGATAGAACTCTTACGCAGCTTGCCTTTGCAGAGATTCTTGGGGCCTCAGTCCCTGCCAGTCTTTCCTTTCTGGCTGTCATCATTTCCTAATGTGAAATACAAAATTCCCTAATTTCCAACAGGCCTCCTCCACCACATACTATGTATGTGATAGTCTCTCAGCAGGCCCAAAAGTATCAAAGTCAACAAGTACAGACCAAAACTTCTGAAAAAACAAATCAAAATAAACCATTCTTTCTTTTAGGTGTATTATCTCAGACAACCCACTTATCAGTGGACTAATATATCACACCCATAATAAGTGCTATGGGTTCCACTCAAAGACCTCCTTTACTGGACCTATCCCAAGGTCCACATATCTGTGGGAAGCAGATAAAGGCTCAGAACTTGCTATTTATTAGTATACTTGTCATCAGTAGGAATTCCCTCCTCTGGAAATGGCTGAAAGCTTATTCCATTCTGCCTCAGATGAGGCCACTCAATTTTGTTTAGCCTTAGAGCTTCCTGTAAAATAGACTCTAGCTGTGCCTAGATCTGCATGCCCTCTTTCCATTCACAGGCTGCTTCTCTTGCTATCAACTAGGTTACACCTGAAAAGATTAGTTCCATTAATTATTTGCACCACAGTCTGTATTTTAGCCTCTGTTACTAAAGGACCACACTAAAATACCTGATATAATACTAGATCTCTCTAACCTACATCATTTTATTGGTCTGCTAAAGCTGGTTATGATTTACTTAAATGACACTGACCCTTCAGGTCTTAACCATTTGTTTAAATTTTACTAATCCGATGAAATAATCACCTCAGTGTAAATGGAGCAAGAGATTGCTATGCTATGGTCCTTTTATATTTCCTCTTCAGAGATCAGACCCCTGTTCTCTGTATTTACATTTCTCTCTGCATAAATGCAAAAGCCTAAACCTCTTTTCCACCCAGAAAGTTATTTTGGTATTTTATGATATTCACTTTTCTGAGAACCTCTCAGTACTTAGAATTTGTCATGCCTGTCCACCTGCTTTTACTTTCCTTTTCTGGTCTTTATATATCAAGAAATTATGAATGCACTGTCTTTTCCTTATTTTCTCCTAGTTCCAGAAAGTAATTCCTTTCAAAATAAGTTTCCATATTATCCAGTAGCTTCTTTTGACGCTTCTAATATTTATAATTACATATTTAGTGAATGTTTATCCTTCGTAAGCCAAAGGTCAACAAAATCTTCCCGTAAAAAGTCAATAATTGTTTCAGGCATTGTAGTCTATATGATCTCTGCTATAACTACACAGTTTTATCTCGGCAGCCAGAAAGCAGCCATAGACAAAACATAAATGAATAAGAATAATTATATCCCAATTAACATTTTATAAAAAAGAAAAAAAAATAGATGCTACAGGGAATAGCTGGATGATGTCTTTTTTGGTCTATAAGTTTTTTTGAGGGGCTAGAGAAGTAAAGTTTGCTTAATGCTGATCTTACAAAGGAGTTCAAAGCACTTTCTACAGTGGCTTCAGTACCCAGCATTAAGTTAGTAACACGTGTTCAGAATTAATTTAAATATAAAAACTGATTTTTCAAAACGGTAAGGTATAATTAGCCCTTGCAGGGCCATGCCAGACAGTTTAATCCTTATAAGAATCTTTAAACAACTACTCTACTTTTCAAAAGAATAGAGAGATGAAAACCATGAAATAAGCCAAGAAATACTCTGACTTGACACATGACATCTAAAATTTTCTGCATATGACAAAATTATTTTCACTAATATTCATTCTGTAAACAATACTAACCATCAGCTTTTAATATTTTAACCAATATTAACAGTTAAAGAGGATATTTTAATTTTAGACATTCAAATTCAAATACTTATACATGAAGTAAAGTGTTTAATTGCCACAGAATATATACCATGATTATCATTTGCTTTAACCTTTTACATTTTGAACAGATGGTGCAAATGCTTAAATAAAATGTTGTGAATTCACTATCTTATGTTCTTTTTCTCCATCTCTGCAATTGCTTTACTATTGTTTATTTCAAATTGGCTGTTTAAACAGACAAGTATGTAACTCTATAGGAGCTAGAGAAAAGTTTTTCTCAGAGGCTAAAGTTAATTTCCCAAGGTTAAGTGTGTTCCTGGATATAGCACATTCCAACTATATACCAAGAAAATCTTCAAATGAAGTTCTATATAGGTCAAATTGTTGATTTAAGGCTAGATAAACACTCTAGAAAATTGAAAAATAAAAACCTGAGTGTGTCATATGTATATTATGTACAGGGTCATAACTGTTTAGAATTCAGACCCCACATTTTTTGAAGGTGGAATAACTGTTCTGGGTAATTTGCAGTTATTCAGAGGTATACAGAACTATGAAATGTGAGTCTGCCTAATACAAGTGAGGTACAAGAAGACAATGTTTATTATCTTTCTTATAAAACTGACTAGAAAATTGAAATGACACAGTATAGTGTAGTGAAATGCAAAAGGCTCTGGCTACAGGGCCTGTTAGAGTTTAAATGTACATTTCGTGCCCATTAGCAAAGATGCCTCAGGCAATTCTCTTGATTAAGAGTTCTGCACCTTATTTTTTTCTCTTGACAAATAGAAAATATAGATTCACCAGGATAAGGTTGTTTTAGAATAAAGGACTATAATCTGATGATATCTAGGAATTGATATATATCAATTTT
>NW_004524624.1:14404398-14404827 GCF_000260255.1 Octodon degus | reverse complement strand
ATTTAGTGTCTCTGCTTTAATGTTTAGATCTTTAATCCATTTTGACTTTACTTTAGTACATGGTGATAGACCTGGGTTGTTTGAGTTTTTGGCATGTAGAGAGCCAGTTTTTCCAGCACCATTTGTTAAAGAGGCTGTCTTTTTTTCAGTGAGTATATTTAACACCTTTGTCAAAGATAAGATGGTTGAGTGTGTTCAAAGGGGATTCAGTGCCTTCTAATCTATTCCATTGATCCTCAGGTCTATTGTGATGCCAATACCAGGCTGATTTTACCACAGTACCTTTGTAGTATAATTTCAAGTCAGGAATAGTAATGATACCTGCCTTGTCTTTATTGCCCAGAATTTCCCTTGCTATTCTACATCTTTTCCAGTTCCAGATAAATTTTAGGAATGATTTCTCTATGTCTGTGAGATATGTCGGTGGTA
>NW_004524624.1:14396639-14399645 GCF_000260255.1 Octodon degus | reverse complement strand
ATCCATACAGACATACAAGTACATTTACTAACATATATGAGGATTATATTTTATTGCATTTCAGTTTTAATATTCTTTACTAAATAAAATAATGTGACTTCTCAAATGTTTTAAATTAAACTATCTCATCAGTATGGATCATTACAATAGCAGGTCTGTTCATATAGCCATAAATAGTACATTATATTTCTTTTAAGAAGATGTCAAGACTTTTAACTCTTAAATTTATTTATTTATCAAATCAAGAAAAGCAGGAACTTGATCTATTCATTTTCATAATGAGACCCTTTATTTGGCACAGGGTCTCACTATACTCTTGGACTCATAGTGATCACCTTGTTTTCAGTCTCCCCAGCACTGGGGTCATTGGCATGTGCCACCACACCTGACCTCAGTAAGCACATAAAAAAATCATGATACTTAATCCTACAAGTATTGCATGGAGCTGACCAAATTTTAACATTTGTAATTATTATGTAAAATTTAAGGTATGATAAATAAATCCATCCCTATACTGACCTAATATATATCAGTATTATATCAATATTAATTCCTAATTGAAATAATTGTGTCCTAATGTAAAAATGTTAGTGAAAAATGCATATAGGGCATGTGGGTCTTTTGCTTCCTATATCTATAATCTTTCCATGAAATTAAATTGTTTAAATTTTAAAAAAACTTTTAGAATTGGTGTTAATTTCCACAGTAATTTAAGAACCAGACTACTCATGTAGGTTTCAATAGTTTAACAACGTACAAAGACAAACAATAAAAATGTCATGAAGACACATTAATATGGATATGTTATACTTGGATGACTTTGAATGATGTACAACTAAATATATCCAACAAAATATATCTTTATCTAATACAAAGGCTTTTCTTGGAACAAAAAGAAAGCTAACCACAAAAAAAAGATTATAAACTCTGTTTATTAATTGACTTAAAGAATTCTTGGTGTACTGAACATTCAACTTTTCAAGACAGGGTCTTGCTGGCCTTGAACTCACTATACTCCATGGTGACCTGGAATTTGCAGTGATCCTCCTAATTCAGCCTCCCAAGGGCTGGGTTTGCAGCCATATGCCACCATGTCCAGTTCAACATCCAGTTTCTATCAAGTCTTAAATCAAGATATTTTCTGCCCACAACCTCTCAGTAATTCCACAGTCTGATAAATAATATCTTCTTATGCTTCATTAATCTTTTACAAAAAGCATAAAGACTGAGTTTACAAGGAATATAAAACAAGGAGAAACTCTGAATCTGAAAAACTAGAGTTTGTTGCTTAGGCCCAATATTGGGAAGAATTTTCAGTGAAGGACTGATAATAAATGTATTAGACATTAGGAGCTGTGTAGTCTGTTTTGCAATCTTTTAATTATGCTATGGCATAAAAAACAGCCATATATAATAAGCTTCTGTGAGTATATCCATTAAGCTATGTACGAAATTAGATTTCTCCAATTTGACCCTTCTATAGTAATTTGCCAATCTCTAATTTAAGCCATCATATTTTAGCTGAAAAAAGATATTATCTAAGGACAAATTATTAATGACATAAGGCCAACTACTGAAAGATATTTAAGAAGATAGTTATCATTAAGTAGGCAAAAAGTTAATACAATTTCTGCATAGTTTGGTGAATCAAATATCTAAAAATGTTCCCACATACATTAAATAAATATTCAGTAACTTTGAAATACCCTTTCACCAACCATATATACTTTGTTCTCTATAATGTGATATATATAGATTAATATATATTTATCACAAAAGTATGAGTAATGTCTTATAAAAATTAATTTTGATATCATGTACCAAAGACCCTACATCAGGCAGCTTTCTTTTACTAAAACAATTTCCTGAGATAATTAACTTAAAAAGAAAAAAAGATTTATTTGGTCTGTAATCTTGAAGGTTTTTCCCATGATCTGTTAACCATATTGCTTTTGTGCACACAGTAAGACAGCATACAAGATAAGAAGATACTGTAACACAAGTTACTCAACCTATGTCAACTGGGAAGGGAAAAAGAAAGAGGAAAAGACTAGGGTCCCAAAACAGCCAGGCATGCTTCAAAGATCTAAAACCTCCACTAGGTCCCACCTCTTAAAGATCCCACTAATGTTCAATAGTGCCATGGGTTAGGGGACAAGCTATTTATGTAGGTGACCTTGGGAGAGAATGTCTGCTTTGAAGATTTTCTTAGTTACTTTTTGCTTGTTTTTGGGACAAAATATCAAACTCTCAAAATTAAGGAAGAAAAGGTTTGTTTAGCTCAAAGTTAGTCAAGGTTTCAGTTCTCAGCTGGGTCCAAGACAGAGTGGCTCTTGGAAGAGAGCAGTCATTAATGGTGGCAGAAAACAACAAAGAGCAAAGGGAGGATCCATGACTGAGGCTGCTAGCAAGCCTCTTTCTCTTCCTAACATTGTAATGCAGATTACTCGCCCCATGGCAGGTGTAGCACTCACACTCATAATCCCAGCATTGCATCATAAATTAATGACAAATTCTGGAAGCTGCCCCAATGACTGCATTAGGCTTTGTGGGGACAACTAGAGACAAACCATGACAGACTTACTGTGTCTTATAGAACCACACCTAGATCAGTTATTAATGGAAACTTTCCTTGCTTTATCAATCAAAATCTGACAGCAATGAAGGGGAAAATGGGTAAATCAACAACAACCTTGGGAAATATCAATACCCTACTTCCTTTTTTAGAGGAAACAAGGTGAACATTGGTATAGAACTTATTGAAACATAAAGGGTTAAAATAGAGTGCTGTGGACAACTGAAGATCAGCAAACTAATAATATATAGAAAAGACATAAATTCTTTGGAACAACCTATTAATGCCTGCTCAAGAAGAAGCAAAATCTATATAGAACTACAACTGAGGCCAGGGAGATGGTTCAGTAGAATAAGTGCAAGGACCTGAGTTTAATCCCCGGTTCCGAAAACAAAAAAGGAAGAAGAGAGAAGAAGAAGAAGGAGGAGGAG
>NW_004524624.1:14383300-14396467 GCF_000260255.1 Octodon degus | reverse complement strand
GAAGAAGAAGAAGAAGAAGAAGAAGAAGAAGAAGAAGAAGAAGAAGAAGAAGAAGAAGAAGAAGAAGAAGAAGAAGAAGAAAAGAAAGAAAAGAAAAATAACTATAACAAATGAAGAAATTTAATCAGTTGTCAGTATACTACACACTAAGAAAAATGATAAGGCCAGAATAATTCATATTGTCCAGAGATGCATTTAGATATGTAGTAGTTTTTTAGGATGAGGTGTGCAATGATGAGATATAAGGAGTTGGTAGCTGAAAAATACAATCACTTGTTTTTAGAACTGAGGAAAGTACTCTAAAATTTTCTGTGATCATGGTCCTGCATATGTGCATGCACCAAAAACAATCGGCTGGGAGCCTTTAAATTTTTTTTTCTTTATTTTAGGGAAGGGTCTACAGGGTATTCAGGGTCTCAGTACTAAATCAGACTCGTAGTGATTCAACTGTTTATAGTCTCCCAAGTGCTGGGATTACAGGCACACACCTCCACACTCAGTCTCAATCACCATCTCAGCGTGCCCCGGAGGCAGGGCCAGCATGGCAAGCCTGGGGTCGAAACCCTGGCCCCTGTAAATGTATTGATCAAGGTGTAAAAAATGTAAATAAATGAAACTAATGCCAGTAAGAAGGTTCAGAAAGTAAAGAATTGATACTTCTAACTAACAAATTTTACTTAAATATGTAAAGTTGATGAATGAAAGGTACTATTTCCAAAGACTTCTAAAGTATATTCACCAATATCTGAAGGTATATCAACCTACAATGTGAATCATCATTGTGGTTATATTATTTATGCAAGTCATTTATAATATAAAAATTCAAATCTTTTACTATTTCATTAAAATTAGAAGTTAGTCTCCATACCAGGTGGAACAGTAAATTTTTAAGAATGATAATTGTCTGAAACCACTTCATCTATTATTCATTCTCTTACATAATTCTGAGTAAATGTTCTTACTTATCTTGTGTAGTTATGGAGTATTATATGGAACTGAAATGCCTTTCTCTTTCAGTTTGAATTTTTTAAATCTTTTATTTATTTATATGGTACTGATCCCTCTACACAGTTCAGACTCATAGTTATCCTCCTGCCTCAGGGACCCCAGCACTGAGATTACAGGCATGTGCCACCATGCCTGGTTTTGGTTGCCTGAGAAGCATGCCTGGGGCCAGCACAGCATACTGTACTGGGGATCAAACATAGGTACTTGCACTAGGCAGGTGCTTAGATAGCCAAGCTGGCTCTCCAGCCCTGTCTTTCAGTTTATTTTTGAAATATAACCAATGCGGAAATAAAATCTCCGTAGTGAATGTCATAAAGTCTCAAGCAAGTTATAAGACTTTTCCAGGGCTGTAATAAAGTTTTGCTAGATATACTCTGTGCAAGGAATACCTGTTTCTTGATTATGTGCCATACACTTGAATTTAAGTACATATTTCCATTTTCTGTGATTTTTGAGTAAATTTTTAAAAATTCATCTATTGTTTGATTCCGCAATTGTATGAAGACATTGATCTTTTGTCCTCAAGCTTTATCAGCCTACTAATATGTTTCTACTCTGAAATGCTCTTGATGCACTGAAAGAGCTAATGACTGTTAAACAAAGAAGCCTCCAGTGGGTAGCAGGAGCAACAAGGATCAAGAGAGACGGCTCTTAGACGAACAGGATGTAGAGCATGGTCATCCTCTGTGAGGAGACTTAGATGCAGTGGGATGGAAACATAAAAATTACATGCTCAGAAAGAAAGCATCTTCTTAAGGTCATTAAATTATTTAGCCTATTGCTGTGTTTGATTTGAATATAATAGCAATCTTTACTAAGTATTTTGTGTATTACAGAAGAGTTCAGTTTAGTTTGTGAGTATGTCTTTGTAAGCCATCAGTGAAGTAAGTGCTTTCATTCGCTAAACACAATCCATACTATTTGTACCAGAAGGACTACCATCAGAATTGGTGTTGAAACACAAATACTAGTTTCATTTTCCTCCCAGAAAATTTAAGGTGCAGTTCAAACTCCACCTCATTAAAGTGGTTTGTCTTTATTTTGAAATATAATCTGTTTGCAAAGGGAAAATATGACATTATATTCCAACTGTATATTTCTCATCTTAGTTGTCTCAAATATATGTGCATTTATCAAAATAAATGGTAATCTGTCTTTTAAAGAACATTTTTAAAAAAACTACTGACATAAATGGAAACAAATATGATACTTGTCACAACTTACAACCAAAACCTATCTAGTTTATAATGGGATGAAAAATGCACATAAAATACAAAAAGTGTCATTTCTGGCTAAATCATGTTGTCTTTCAGATGATTTATGACACTTTTGGTATCCATCTCTGAAAGAAAACATGCAAAATGAAATTACCAAGTATTCAAAACAAGCCTGTGCTACCTGTTATATTATCAAATATTAATGTCACACTGCAACACTGTTTCCAGAATTTATTTATGAAATCTTTACCCAACTTCTCATAGTCAGCTCAGAATATTTCAAAATAAGATTAAAATTAATTGCTAATAAACCTACTATTGTGATCTCCAGATAAAAAATTTCAAATGGAACAAGTCTAATTTTGAAGACAGCAGACATGATTCAGTAACAGAAAAGGTTTTATTCAGTAGCTAAATCATGGAATGTTTGAAAGGATAAATTACTTGCAAAAGCATTTAAGGAGACATATAATCAGGAAAATACTATAGAGTTGGTTCTAAAAACAAATCTGAAATAATGCTACTTTTGTAGACATGTTTTATTATATTTAATAATCAATCAAGAAAGGGACCTATATCATGTAAGAAATCTTTAGTTTTAATTATTTCTTATGTGAAATATAAATTCTTTCCTTTTGTATTATATAAAATGAGAAAAATAATTTTCATGTGGTAAAATGTAGCCTGAACTACAAAAATGGTTCAAAGTCTTACATGGTAATGTTAGACGACTATATTGAAGAGTATGTATTTTTTTGTACATTTTTCTAAAATTACAGAATAAGAAACATTTTTGCACTACAAAGAATAGCAAAAAAAAGCTTAAAAAACACATAAATAAGGGAGAGGAAAGGAAAGGAGAGAAGAGGATGAAAAGGAACTAAAATGCACATGTACTGATTCCATACAAGGAATGTAAATATGGATTAATGAAAAATTAAGATGACTGCTGTGCCACTATAAAAGAATATTTTGAGTTGTTCAAATTTAAGATAGAGCTTAAGCAAATTTACATATAGAAATCACCAATAATAAGTACAAGTCAAAATAAAATAGGTTGTTGAAACAAATATTTATCATTGCTTTAAAGCTTTTACTCTGAAATAGTTCATTTTGACATATATATCAAATGTAACTTTTTGTTCAGAAGCATAAATACATTTTTTTCTGCTTTTTTTGGTTAAAAATCAGAGGAGAATCTCTGTTGTGAATGTTTTGAGAAATTATCACATTTCAATATATATCAATGTAAGTGAACCATAATTTGTTTTTTTCTGTCCAACATATGTACCATGTTTATTCTGCTAAGCTGAAATTGTAGATTAGAAATGATAGTTTTGCTTTATAAAGTTAAAAAAGGAACTGATTTCAAAATTATTCATGAAGGAAACATCACATATGCAGAAAAAGTTTTTTGGCAGAATAATTATCACAGTTTTAAATGCAAGATCACATCGATGGAGATGATTGCTGCATTTCCAATTTGGATTTATTTTATTTCTCTTACTCAACAGTTCTGAATAGTATTATAGGTACCAAGCTGAAAATAAGTAGTGCAAGTCTTCCTTCTTATATTATTCTTCACAACAACAACAAAAAAGAACTTTCAACTTTTCATTATTGTTTTGTTAGCTATGGACTTGTCACTTTTCGCCTTTACTGGGTTAATGTACTATCCTTCTACACCTAGTGTCATGAAAGTTTCATGAAAGAATGTGGAATTTCATCAAATGCAGTTAAACCACTATTTGAAATGGTCATGATTTTTGGCCTTTATTCTGTTCATGTATGTATTTCCCAGGATGAGTCGCATTTGCTTGTGGTGAATGAACCTTTTAATATGCTGTTGAGTTTGATTGGGTAATATTTTCTTGAAGTTTTTTCATGTATATGATTTGGATATTGGCCTAGAAATTTTCTTTTCTTGTAGTTTACTGAACTGTGTTTGTTGTAAGGGTTAATACTGGCTTTGAAATTAAGTTTCAAAGTATTTCCTCTTCTTTAATTTTTTGGACATTTAAAAAAGACTGATGTTCTTTAAATGTTTGATAGAATTCAGAAATGCAGCTGTTGGAGTCTGGATGTTAATTTCATGGAAAATTTTGATTGTTGATTTTATCTCTTTAGTCATCATTGATCAGTTAACATTTTTATTTCTGGTAGATAATTCCTTATTTCTTCTAGATAATCCAAACTGTCATATATAGTTGTTAACAGTCATTCCTTATTGTCTTTTATTTCTCAGGTGTCAGTTTAGTTATCTGTCTTTATCCATTTGAATTTTCTTTGACTTACTTTAGCTGTTTTAACTTTTTAAGAATAATAGCAGCTTTTGTTTGGCTTTTCTATTGTTCTAGTCTCTAATTGTTCATTGCTGCTGTGTTTTTAACTATTTCCTTACTTCTCCAGACTTTAAGCTTAGTTTGTATTTTTTACCCCTACTTCCTTGAAGTTTAACATTGTCTTGTTAATTAGGGCTATTTCTTCCTTCTGTGAGGGGGTCATGTTGCTACTACATCTCTTTGGAACTTAATCCACATTCTAGAAACTTTAAAATATGTTTCCAATTTTTGTCTCAGTATATTTTTTAATTTTCCTCTTTATGATTTCTCTGATTCATTGCTTTGACTTAACAAGAGAATGCTGTTTAGTTTCCACATAATAGTGAAATTTCTAATACTCATTCTTTAACATAACAATGTAAGTGAAGATTCAGTACTAGAGATATAATGTGAATAATGATAAAAATATAGGAAAAATTTACTGTGATCTCTATTCAAATTCTCTCATAATAAAAATACACATAACAGTGGACATAAAAGACAACAAAAGGGATTTATCTCAATTCTTTTTCAAGTAGACCCTGAACGCTAGTAATTCAGCAACCAGTTTGATTTAAGTTCCATTTTAGTAAGCAATTACATGCTTTATGTTCAACTTCTGGAAGAAGTTAGCTTTAGAATAAACTTGTAAGTCAGGAAGTCTCACAATGACTTGCAAATCACCTACCCTGCTTTGCTTCAGACCAATTAATAATAAGAGAGTTGTTTTTCAAAGAGAGAGAGAGAGAGAGAGAGAGAGAGAGAGAGAGAGAGAGAGAGAGAGAGAAGAAAAAGAGTTGTATTGTTGTATTTCTTGGGCAGTGTTAGAATGGGTCCCTTCAGAGTCTTGTGTTATTTTGTGAATTAAGAATGAGAATTTTCCCACAGCTGTAATTATTTGTTGTCATGGAGATGGGAAAAATTGATGAGGTCTTTCAGACAATAGCTCAGATAATTGTTCAGCTTATTTCCTGGCACTTAAATGCTTGGCTCTGTAAGGCTAGAAATGGACTCTGCAGGAGTACACACTGCTCTAAGGATATTTTTAGCACTGCTGCTAATTTTCTCTTGACCACTATACTAACTGGGATGAATTAAAGTACAACTTATTTTTTATGTACTTTTTATGCTTTGTCCCCTTTTGTAAGGGGACTAAAGAACCTGAACTGATAAAACTGTATTCATGTTTTAATTTCACTTAATTATAAAATAATCTATTGTAGGTTAATTTATTTTATAGAATATTTTCATGCCTAGAAATTACCACCATTAACTTAGACCAAAGATCAAAAGCTTCTAACAATAAAAATACAGATCTTAGCAAGAACATAAGCTTAGGAAAGTAATAAAACTACCACTTTTGTAAGATCAAAGCCAAGTTCTACAGCTGAGCAGGAATGTTGGGGTGTTACCAGGAGATAAACTGATACCAGGCATCTGATGGTTGGAGTGAGTTAAAGACACAATCACCCTGACTTTACAAAGGAAAGAAAAATTTTAAAGACTTTAAAAGTTTTCTCTCAATATATTCTTAAGTTACAAAAAATCAAAAGTATACATATATACAAAAAACGTTAATGATAGGTAAGTTACCTAAATCAATAGCATAATTAAGGGTTTAATTCAGAAATATGTTACTTCTATATATTCTGTAAATTATATGAAATAGTTTGAAAGAAATTTAAAAATAAGTATATTTAAGCTGTTAAGAAAGATGCTGGCAGGGCCGGCCAAATAGCTTAGCAGATTAAAGCCCCTACAAGCAGGCACAGGGCCCTTGGGTTCGATCCTGGGTCTGCAGTGCCGCACCCCCCACCAGGCACACTGAGATGGCAATTGAGACGTGGTTGTGCGGGCCTGTAATCCCAGCTGTTTGGAGGCTGTAAACAGGCAAATCACTATGATATGGTAGTGAGACCCTGAACACCTTGTAGACCCTTCCTTAAAAAAATACAAATAAAATAAAAAGATTCTAGGAGTGCTGCATAGATAAAAAAAGTTAGATGCTGAACTATTATAAATCAAAACTAATACCATAAATAATAAGATCAGCCTCTTAAACATAATGTTCAGGAAGAAAGCAAATACGTATGATTCTAGTACATGATTTTAATGTATGTATATAAGTTGTGTTTCTAACTGTATACAATAAAAACACCCAAACTTAACCTATGGTTTAAGAAAGAAAGAAAACTTTTTGCATAAAATAACAGAGAAGATCATGGGTATTATAGAAAGGCTGGTAATATTCAAGTTCTTAATGTAGGTCCTGGTTACATGTATATTTCCTGTGTGAAAAGAACTTGTATTATAAAAGCATAATGGATAATTTCCCTCAAATAAAATATTATGTCTTTAAAAGTGATCACTAAATAAGTTTAAGGCTTTGAAGAACTTTCTACTGAGAAAATCCAATAGAAAAATCCAAGTCATACTGAAATGATGTATGGCTTTTGCATGATATCACATCTAGAAATATAAGGATTGCTGTACTAAAAATAAAAACTAGATTCAAAAGTAAAACATGAAGAATGTAATAGAAAAATTTCAAAATATCTTATATTTTGGTGTTCAAAATCATTTCTGTACATATTGTACTCTTAGAAGACTAATTCTTCTGTCTTATTTTCTTCTTATTCAGAAATGTCACTTTTTGTTGATTTATTTATGCCTCTGATCATTGTTTGCTCTTCCAAACATCCTGCCATTAAAAATTTTTGCCTATTTTATTCTTTGTTTAAAGATTAAGGTATCACCTTTTTCATTAGAACATTGTAATATTAAAAGAGAAATCCATAGCATGGTTTCAAGTATGTACTAAGTATTCAATAATTATAAATTTCATTACTTCCAGCTCTGTGGATTGAACCCAGGTCCTCATGGATGATAGGCAAGTACCCCATCACAGAGCTCCATTACTAGGCCAGTGTTTGGTAATTTATTTTTGAATGCAGTTTATTATGTTTAATAATTTGAACACTGTCAATTTCCCTAAAATTCCCAGTTTTATCTTTGTATCCTACAGGATTTATAATTTCAGATCATCTGGCATATATGTAACACTAAATATTTCTTGATTTAAATGGGATGTCTTAATGAGATAATTGAGTTATAATTAGTATATTCTTAGAATTATAATAATTATGAGATTGTGACACCTTATAATTATAAGACCTTTTACTCATTTGAGAGTGTTTAAAATTCCAATAAATATTTGTTATGTGCAATATATTTTTTATAATACTTGTGTTGGCATTTCTGAACTTCATATGAAGCAAATAGAAATTCATTTCTAGAGCTCCAGGAATACAGATGGATACTATGAGACACCTTGGAAAATACCAGAGTGAGAGATTTTACACAAAATAACAAAATTGTTTTTGTTTTCGTGTGACTCTTGGCTTCATTTTTCCTTCTCTGCATGTAAACTATTTTTTTAACTTTTTACAGTAAAATAACAGAAAATGATCAATTTTTCTTATTAGTATATGTTTTCAGTACATAATTTTTCCATTGCCTTTGTGGAGTTGGTCCATGCACACAACACAACTCAAGTCCTCTCTTTCAGCCTCCATGTCTTGGTCCCTTTCACATTTCAAAAATATCTATCTTATTATCTTTAATTTTGCTCTTTATTTATATATTGGCTTTCTTACATAAGAGAAATTGTGTGATTCTTAAGCTTGTGTGTCTGATTGATTTCACTTAAAATTACAGTCTCAAGGTGCATCTATTTTCCTACATATAACTCAAGTTTATCTTTGTTTACCTCTGAGTAGTGCTCTATTTTGTTTAAACACCACATTTTCTTGTTTTATTCATTTGGTGAAAGATATGCAGGCTGTTTGGGAGTTAATTTAAAATTCCCCCAAAAGGAATATGTATTATTATAGAATAGTTAAATTTCAAAATAAGGTGGTCAGTTATGGCCAGAAATGCAGAATTATGTTACAAGAGTGAGGTTAGATTAGAGCACACATGTAAATGCACACACAATGTATGCCTAATATTCATGATATACACATAACTGTAATAGAATCTCATATATAGTTGATTGAATAGTGTGTTACCCCAAAATTCTTGTCTACTTAGAATCTTACAAAGTAGTTTTCTTTGGAAGTATGGGCTTTGAAAATACAATTATGCTACTGGACTATATTGGATTATTTTGCTGAATTCACACACCTACAATATCTAAATGGCAATGCAATACCAATATCTGACAAAACCAAACAAAAAAGGGGGATAAAAATGAAGGACTATTTTGTAGTGAAAAAAAAAAAATATATATATATATATATATATATATATATATTAGAATAGATATACAGCTACTTTCTCTTAATTCAGTGAGAAGAAAGATTTGTACTAAAAGTGTTTGGACAGGATATCGTGTCTGTATCTTGTATTATGCATAACTACTATGAAGACAACGATATGCAATGTGTTAATTATTGTAACTGTCCTACTAACCTGCTTTGAAACTGTCTCAATGGCTATTTGTTTCTCAATAAAATTAATTTAAAAAATAAAATATACTTATGGTAAGGATAGAAATAAAATCATACTCTAGTAGGTTTGGTAGAAAACCCAATCTCTGTATTTATCAGAAACACACAGAAATGCAGTAGAGAATGATACGAAACAGAAAGTGAGCTGAGATATTTACAAATGTAGAATAAAATGGTTGTTGTCACTTACTAAAAGCTGGAGGACAATTGTAGGTTAGCTTCTTCCTCAGAGCTTGCAAAGCAAAGAGGAAATAATAAGTGCTGATGAAAGGTATTCCAATGGAAACACTGAGCCTACTGACACTTTGATTTCTGGTTTCTGCCTTCCTGAACTGTATGAAGGAAGATTTCACTTTTATAAGCCACAAAGTTTGTAGTAATTGATTACTGATGCATTTTGAAATGAATAGACCAAGAAAGGAAGAAGAAAGACCAGCTGAAAAGTTCCTTGGGCCACTAGTGTCTTCCTTTGTAGATTTTCCCTGTTATACAGCACACTCTGCATTTCATTTTAAATGGGAATGTTATTGATTTTCAAAGTGCATCTTATATTGTTTTACAGTTAAAGAGATCAGAAACATCTGAACAGAGTGATAGAGAAGTAGCTATTTTTTTCTCACAAATGACAAAAATAATGACAGTCACTCTCTATTCTGTTCCTCTGCTGATGACAAGACATGTAACTAAATGGTCATATTTTCTTACTGCAAGGAAAAAAATGTGCTAGCCAATGTGCTACTCTGCATTGGTCACCCAGTCTCAAAGTCCTTACATCATTTAATATCAGTTGAATAAAAAATGCTGTGCTTGAACAGGTCTTTAAATATTTTTATAGTCACTGAATACATTTATTAATGGTTTTTTAACAGTGAAGTTGCAATATTAGAATTGGATTTGCACTGAAAAAAAATGAAGACACATTATCATCTCAGCAAATTATTTGAGCAAGCTAAAGAGCATTTCAGCCAATTTTTATTTTAAGTGAATTTCTTGACTGCATGTCAGTGACTAGAATAACAATTTTGTGAGCATACCTGCATGTGCATAAGTATATTTATCTTTAAAAAGTCTTTTAAATATAATTAAGATGAAAACATGTCAGCATTTTTCCTATGATAGAAAATATATTCATCTTTCCTTCATGCTTAATCATGCATTGTGAAGAGAAAAATAAAGCATTATTGTGTCATTTAATGGAAGGTAATTTATCTTAACCTCCCAAAGACCTGGATCATGAAAGAAATATTTTTAATAAAAAGGTCCATAAGAAGAGAAACAGATATCTGTGTATCTTTTCATTTGATTTGATTTACTGAGATACTTGTTTTGACTATTCACTAGGAAGTCTTTAAAATCTAACTCAATATTTTCTATTGTGCTTTGCTGTCATTTTGTACATCACCTATTTTTCTAATAACAAATGTATACAATATATGTAGAATTAAGGAGCTGTGAAGTTAGCCAATTCTCAATGTACTAAAAATGAAGTAATGTATTTATTAAGTCTTCTGGGCTAGGTCATCAATAGGAAAGAACTAGGGTCAATAGAGTAGAATGTGTACCTTGCTTGTTTTGTTTTATTTATTGTTTAAATCTAAATGGTCTCCTAAAAACCTCATATATTTGGAATGTGATTGGATTGTGTTGACACTGTATAATCAGTGACTTACTCACTGATGAGTTATGTAGCTAAGTATATTTGTGAGCTATGGGACCTCGTTAAGGGCAAGTCACTAGGAGCACAGCCTGAAAGCGAGTGTTCTCATTGCAAGATTCTCTCTTTTCTCTCTGTTCTCAGATGCCACAGGCTGAGCAGCTCTTCCCCATAGCGCCCATTCCCCCTGCCTTTCTGCCTTGAAGTATGTTGACCACTGATCGTAACTGTGAGCTAAAATAAAACTCTTTCAGTTGTGTACATTGAAATGAAAGATAAAGGAACTAAGAAAATTCTCAGGAAGCATGCGAAAATAGTAGAAACTAAACAACTCAAAAACAGAGACAAATTTTTTTGGCTAGAAACTCAAGCAGGAGTTCTTAAATGTGAAACAGATCTAGAACTATGCATTTGAAGAAATACATCCAGAAATACATTTATCCACACAAGATCAAAATCTAACAGTAGGAGTCTTGTGTAGATTATATTTGGGGAGGCTTCTGTTATGAAAGGCAAAAGCTGAGCATATATAAGATAACTATGTGTCCTCTGGGTATGTAATAAAAGAACATCTTTCTGAAGATAATCTTGTAACCAAGAATTAAAAAGATCAAAGAAGAAGCAAAACTATGAAAAGAAAACTAAAACCAAGAGGGAAAAAGAATTATAACCAACACACAGAGAAAAGTAGATCAATTTAAAAAGAACTTTTAATCACAATTTAATATCTTCAGAAACAACTAAAATAAGATTTAAAAGCTATAGCACAAAGGTTTATGGTTAGTAAAAAACAGTTTAACTGATTTTCTGCCACTCTAAGTGAAATGACCCGAGAATTAAAAATACTGGGCTATAAAATAAGTTAAAACACACTTAAATTTAGAAATGGAAGGAAAAAGCATATAAAATATAAGACAAAGATAACATATATTAATGTTAGGATAGTAACTTAATAATGAAGTCAATTTGAAGCAATAACAGCAGCTGAGAGGCTGTCGTCCAATGGGAGAGGGTTGTAGTGGAGTAGAAGGATTGTGGGAGAATCCCTTCTAAGTTTCCATATCTTAGAAAACTGCATTCAAGACCACTTCCATGTCAACAGCAATCTTCAAGTGTTCATTGTTTGAGAGATGCTTCAGTTCCTGCCTTGAAGTTCTCCACATACAGAACCTTATATATGGCAGTTGGCTTCCTTCACAGTGGGGGAACAAGAGTCAGAGTTTCTTCTTTACTTTCTCTCCTTGCTAAGACAAAATACTCCACACACAAAATTAAGGAAAGAAATGTTTATGTAGCTCACAGTTTGTGGAAGTTTCAGTCCATAATTAGCTGGTTCCAAGGTAGGGTGGCATGGTGATGAGCAACAGTTCAAGGTGGCAGAAGACAGCAAAAGCAGCAAGGGTAAGGGTGGGGCTCAGGAGAGTCCTATTCCTTCTTCATGTTATATGCAGGCTACCTCCCCGGGGAGGGTGTAGCACTCACACCATCTCCATGTCTTCCTCTTGCACAGCATGAGGATGTTTACAAAGTGAGCATCCTGGGCCCTGCTGAGTTACTGAAGCTTCTAAACTTCTCAATTTGACACCATATATCAGCTGTTATAATAAGCAAAACAGAAATCGCCATCCTCCTGTAATTTTATCTCAGAAGTGACATATATAACTATCAAATGATTATTAATTTCAGGGGATAATGTAAAAACTTGAAATAAATTGGCTAATTTAAATTTTAACATAAAGGAAAACAACTAAACATCAAGAAAAAATAAAGGTAGGAAGCAATAATTGAAACAAAGAAAAAGTATTGATTAATGTGGCAATAGTTTGAAATGAATTTAGCCAATCAGTGGAGTTGGAAGACTTATTTAAAAATACAAACAAAAAGATTTATTCATTCATATCCATGTAGATATTGGGTGCTACATTGTCATAAAGGTTAAATTGAGTTATTTGTAGGAACATGGATTCGCTATTTGTAGAAAACATAATGCTGTGTGGTGTAAACCAGACACACAAGTCTAAATATTGCATAACTTTCTCTTACTGGAGAAACCCATAATATAAGTATAAAAAACAAAATAAAAGTAGACAGGAGGAAACAATGAGTAAGATATCCTGCATATCAGAAGAACAAATAGCGATGGAGAGAGGATGGAGGGAAGAGAGGTAAAGTGGGATAGAAATAATTAAGCTATTTTAGTGCATCTCTAATGGGTGTAAATGTTAGGTACTGCAAATATGTACTAATCAAAATTTTAAAGTAATTAAAAAGAACTCTAAACATGAAAAAATTAATTTTTTTAAGTTTTTAAAAATCTAGAGGAAGCTGTAAGAAAAATTCTATCTCAGTCTGAGGCAGACAATAAATTTTCTTTCTTTCTTTCTTTCTTTCTTTCTTTCTTTCTTTCTTTCTTTCTTTCTTTCTTTCTTTCTTTCTTTCTTCTTTCTTTCCTTCCT
>NW_004524624.1:14375305-14383200 GCF_000260255.1 Octodon degus | reverse complement strand
TTCCTTCCTTCCTTCCTTCCTTCCTTCTTTCTTTCTTTCTTTCTTTCTTTCTTTCTTTCTTTCTTTCTTTCTTTCTTTCTTTTTTGTGGCACCAGGGATCTTGTACTTGCCAGGCAAGCACTTATTCCACTGAGCTATCTCCCTAGCTCTAAATTTTCACACATAATTCATAAATCTTAAGAAAGCCAGCCTGAAAATCTAATTACTTAAAGCAAAATGCACACCAAATTATAGTATTAATAAATAATAAATATAAAATTTATAATCCTATGAGTCAGGCATTGCCTCATATGCTTATAATTCCAGCTACTCTAGAGGCTAAAGGTCACAAATTCAAGACAATTTAGTAAAACCTTGTATCAAAAAAAGGTGGGAGGAACTGTCATTTTAGCTCAGTGTACCCTTGATTCAATTCCTAGTATCCACACCCAAGTATATGCTGAAAATGCATTAATTTCTTTTAGAAAATGATAATCTAATTACACATGGATACAAAAGATCAACTACCCTGAAAACAGTAAAAGATATGAAGATTTAGACTAAAAAAGTAATGTTACTTTTTTTTTTTTTTTTTGTCTTTTTGAGACAAGATTTCACTATGCGGTTTAGGCTGGCCTTTGGCTTACTTTATTGTCCAGGCTGGTCTGAAACTCAAAGTGACCCACCTGTCTTAACCTCCTGAGTGCTGGGATTATAGGCATGTGCCACCATGCCCAGCTTACAAATGACTTTTGAACATGTGAAATATTTCGTATCTAACTAAGAAGTACCACAAACTAAAACTTATGCTTGTATATAAAATCAACAAAAAATCCTAAAATTTGGAAATATAATACAAATTTCCTCATAATATTTGTATGCAAATGCTTTCAAGTCATGCATATATTTTTAACCTAGTTGTTCTACTTTTAAATGACAGGCATACCCACACATATGTGAAATTATTTATGCTCACCGTTATTTACTACAACATTGTTGGACAGAACAATGTAACTCACTAAATAAATTGTAGCTCACTGAATAAATAATACAATGGAATAGGGATTTGAAAGATAATAAAATGTATGCTACAAGGGAGTAAAGCTTTTTAAAATATGTCGCTATTTGAAAGAGTGTGAGGTGAATAATAGTGTGCATAATGTATAATCAGCTATGTAAAGAGAGAAAAACATACATGTTCATATAAATTTAATACAAAATTATCCAAAAGGATTAAAAGCCATGAGTTCCAGTGCTTATGTAGCAAAGTTTTCACAAAAGAACTAAATTTAGAAAATCTGTCTTTCAGAAGATTGTAAATTTGATGATGCATGACTTCAACAATAAGTGAACAACACATTTGTACTGCCTATTTAAGCTATATGCTTTAAAAACTTAAATTAAAAATAATAAAATTTTTAAAGTAGAAAATTTTATTAAGGTAAAAAATAATGAAGAGGGAATGAAACCATAGACGACTGTGGGTGTGCAGTGGTGAGCGCAATCTAGAAAATTGAGCTTGATGGAAAAATATGTGTTTAAATAAAAATCTATTTCAGTAAAAGAAACATTGCCATTAATCTTATCAAAATACTCCCTTCAGTTGGGACACACTTATTTTATTGTTCATGCCACTTTGTGCAAGAATTCTAAAAGTCCTCCTCTCAGTGTTTTTAGTTGCATTGCTGTGGCTGCTTTGATGTTCTGAACTAATTCAAAACACTTACCTTCATGTTGCTATGGTTTTGTCTAGTTGTCCCTCAAAGCCTCATGCAGTCCTGGGGCAGCTTCTGTAGTTTGCGTTTGATTATTTTGGGTGTGGATGATGCACCTGCCCCAAGGCAGGTAATTCGCATTACAGTGAGGGGCTGGTAGCTGCCCAGCTGCCACCACTCCCTTTTGTTCTTTTGCTTTTTGCAGCTACCATGAATGGTTGGTCTCTGTCATGTGCTACCCTGCCTTGGAGCCATCTGAATATAGACTGAAACCTCCAGTAACTGTGGGCTAAATAAACCTTTCATTTTTTCCTTTTGGGTGTCAGATATTTATCCCAGCAACAAGAGAAGAGTAACTGAGACAATGATCATTTTTCTTTGGGGATGAGCCCAAATTTTATGGTACTAATCCAGTGGATAAGATGGATGAGGAAACACCATGTTTTCACTATCCTGCCTTCCCACTGGTTGATATTTGCCAGCAGCAGTCCAAATAGCTTTTACTATACTATGCCAACACACTGAGGAAATAGAATAGAATGCCTGAAACTGCTTCAGAAAGTGGTAAAAATGTTGGAATGAATGGGTTCCAAAAGAGAAGGACTATTTTGAAAAGGATTGATGGCAATGTGTTTTTTATTGTAATTCATTTTTGAATTTAAATAGTCACCATGTTTTTGGGAATTTCTCATACAAACTACTGTGAGTGTACTTCAATTTTTGAAAAATGATGTAAACTAAGAAATTCATGTTATGAGGTGTAACTGGAATTCAGAGAAACCTGGGTAGTCTATTATGCTATTGGAATGGGCTATAACCTCTTCCATGCAATGGAACTGTGTGCAGTTAAAGCTGCTCTGGAGAGCAATTTTCCAGTGCATGTAAACTGAAAACAACCTATTCCCTTGGTTTTTTTGAAACTAGAGATCTATATATGCATAGCAAATCAGGCACATATGTGCTCTGTTTTCTTTGTTGCAACAAAAAAAATTAGTAAGTGTTAAATGCCTACTCAAAGAGCAATACATAAATAAATTATGGTATACTAAAAAATGAAACATGATCCATTCTCTTAAAAATAATTTTCAGCTACATATACCAACCTGAAATGTTGCATCATTTTAATCACACCCATGCATACACCTTCATCTTCCTTGCTACGTTATCCCATGCACAATATTTAACTATCTCATTACTCTTTCATCAGAGCCATTAAACCTGATAAGAAATAAAATAAAATAAAATAAAATAAAATAAAATAAAATAAAATAAAATAAAATAAAATATCTGGCAGACTAAAGTTCATTGACTACTGGTGCTACTTAGTAATTTTCACTATGTGTTTGCATTGTCATTACTGTCTTATTTGTTACACTTTATTCTCTCCCCCAAAGCCTTCAACCCCTTTGTATTTTATCACATTCAGCTGACCATTGCATTGCCTTTTTTCTCGGGGTGGGGGGATGGAATTGGAGGTTGAACTCAGGCCCTTGTGCCTGCCAGGCAAGTGCTTATTCAACTAAGCCATTTCCACAGCCCCTACACTGCCTTTTAAAACTAAGAAAATAATAAATTACAAGGTTTATCATACTCACATTAGATGTACTCATCTACCATCATCTGTGCCCCAGATACACTACCTTCTCTGTTATTTTATATATTATCTAGGTAAAACCAACTCATTGATTTATGTACTATATCCATTTATTTATTTCCTGTATCATTACTTTTGCTATAAACATACATATGTCTTAAAAAGAAAAATCTTCATGATCTCCATATATTCTATAGCTGGTGCGCATTTCTGAGAAGCACACTTTTATATTGTTACATTTAAAAATACTACATAGAGGCTTATCAGTAATTAAATTGATTATCTCACAATTTCTTTTTTTTAAATTTTATTTATTTGTGTGTGTGTGTGTGTGTGTGTGTGTGTGTGTGTTCAGCTCAGCCCACCAGGAGGCGGGGGCTGGCTGGCATGTGGTGCTGGGGGATTGAACCACAGTCCCTGTGCTTTGCTAAGCTTGTTCCAAGTAGGTGCTTTAGACCACTGAGCCATCTCACCAGCCCTATCTCACAATTTCTTTAGGCTGGGAATCAAGCATAATCCATTGAGTCCCTTGTTCCTCACACTCATATGTAGGTGGGTTGAAATTAAGATGTTAATTGGGAATGTAATTTCATGAAAAAGTTCATACAGATCCCTTTTGAGTTCTCTGCTTTTTGTTGGAATTTATTTTCCTGTATGCATAGGACAAAATTCTCTTCGTGCTGCTGTTTGCAGAAGATATGTAAACTCCTGGATGACTTCTTCTCATAGGATCTTCTCAAGAAGGAGATAATTTACTTTGCCCTGAAAGCAGGTGAATTTGTCTCAAGACTTGAGTCACTAACTTCAGGAGGAACTTTATTCTCTTTCTTTTTGTTTGTTTTCAATGGTTTTTTTTTTTTTTTTTGAGAGGATTGTATATTTTAGGGAAGGGTCTACAGGGTGTTCAGGGTCTTACTACTAGATCGGACTTATAGTGATCTGCCTGTTTAGTGAGACCCTGTACCAAATATACTTGAACATATGAGGCGCAGCTGAGTATTCTTCCTGTGGAACAACTCTCAGTCAATTGAGATGGTCCCTTAGTTGTATAAGCAAAATCCTTTTCCCTTTGTCATGTAGTATAAATCATTTGGCCATAGAAAGGAAATTTGTCATGTCTGTGCTTCCATCCACACTCTAGAGGAAGCAATGATACAAAACAGTAGACCAGGAGACAGGAAAGTGGGAGGTCATGGTATATTTTTGACTACTACATATATGCTACATCTTTCCCAAAATTCAGTTGGTATTAATTTTATTATTTGAATGTCTCAGGTTCAAACATATGGGATCATCATTGACTTTTCTTTTTCTCTTGTACTATGTATGTACAATACGCTGACAGATGCTATTGGATGTATCTTAACCATATATTTAATATCCAAAAATGTCAATATACCACTAACACAAATATGGGTAAGGAAGAAAAGAAATGATGATATTTATAAGGATAATATTTATAAATCAATCTGAAATATGAATACTAACTAAATAATTCCACTGTTTACAATTTTTCAATGAATCACACTGAATCTAGGCTAAAAATACTATGATTTTACCTGGTTCCTATTGGAAACCTAAGATTTTTTGCTTTGTCTCTAGAGGTCTAATTTGCATCTTGAACTCCAGATGATTGTATTATCTATCTTTACTTATTACGGAGATTTTTATTCTTTTGAAATTTTAGCCTTTTTATACAAAACCCAATATTTCTTCACTATTTGACTCTACATGAAACAGCATTGTTCAGGAAAATATGTTAATCTTGATGTAATACTAATGACACAGTGGCACAATTACATAGAAAAAGAGTGAAAGCCCTTAGCCACATATCCCAAAAACTGGGATTACATGTGCAGGCCACTATGCCCAGTCTCAATTGCCTTCTCAGTGTGCCCCCGGGGCTGGGTGGGCCCAGCAGGCCCACTGGATACTGTGACAAGAGAGTAGTGAGAATGTAAAGACCTACTTAAATTACTAAATAGTGCTAATTAGTTAGTAAACTTTAGTCTGCATGATTTTTTAATTTTTCTTTATTTCCAGTCAGGTTTAATGGCTCTGGTGAAAGAGTAGTGAGATAGTCAAATGTTGTGGACTGAATAAGTTATCAAGGAAGATGAAGGTGTATGTGTGGGTGTGATTAAAATGATGCAACATTTCAGGTTGGTATATATAGATGAAAATTATTTTTAAATGAATTTATCATGTTTCAGTTTTTAGTGTGCCATAATTTATTTATGTGTTAATCTTTGGGTAGGCATTTAATTTTTACCAAAACTTGTTGTTATAACAAATAAAACAGTGAGCATATGTGTGCCTGATTTGCTATGCATATGTAGATCTCTAGTTTCAAACAAATGGGAATAGGTTCTTTTCAGTTTCAGTTGATACTGCTCTGATAGATGATTCAGTATGATATTTTTATAGATCCTTATTCTCAGTGACTTATAGAAATTCATTGGTAAATTATATTTAAAATATATCATGAAGGGCCAGCAAAATAGCTCAGCGGATTAAAGCACCCACAAACAGGCTCATGGGCAGGAGTTGGATCCCCAGGCCTGCTGTGACAGCCTCACCCCTGGACTTGCTGAGATGGCAACTGAGAGTGGGCGTGGTGGCGCGCACCTGTAATCCCAGTTCTTGGGAGGCTGTAAACAGACAGATCACTACGAGTCCAAACTAGTAGTGAGACCCTGAACACTCTGTGGACCTTTCCCTAAAATACAAATAAATAAATTAATTAATTAATTTAATTAAATATGTCATGAAGAAATATTTTAGTATTTTTTAAAATATTTTCATAAATATGTAGAATTACGTCTACTCTAAAGAGAGTATAAAAACATTATGAAGACTAGAACCAGTTATTTTTTTACCATTAACTACATAATTGAGATATTCATTTATTAGCACTCAGAGGAAAAATTTTTCAGAAGAAAAATTCATTTGTTATAGACAGATTAATGACTCCTTCAAAGGTGTCTATATTTTAATCTTTACAGTGAGGACACACATGCCAAAGAGAATTAATATTTCCAATGTAATTAAAATTATAAAAAGTGGATTGAAAAAATGCTATCCTACAATGTTTGTGGATGTCCAATGTAACCAATTGATTCTAAAATGGCAAAGAAAGAAAAGAGTGAGAGAAGGAGGTATTGTTTACATAAAAGGATGACATCATTTATAAAGTCTATTCCTCTAGTTCTTTTTCTCTGTTTTTCTGAATCAAATTTTTTAATTTATGCCTTGCTTACAGTATACTTCTTTTTTTTTCTGTATTTAGGACAGGGTCAACAGGGTCTCACTATGTAGATTGGGCTTGTAGTGATTCTCCTGTTTTCAGCCTCCCAAGTTCTGGGATTACAGGGGCGCACGACCTCTCCCAGTCTCAATTGCCATCTCAGCATGCCCGGTAGGTGGGGCCAGCACAGTACACCAGGTATGGAACCCTGCCACTTCACTCTGCCTAAGCAGGTGTTTTTAGTCCTCTGAGAATGTACTTCATCCAATTAATTTATTTTACACTTGATCCTACCAAAAGGCCAAGAAGTTATTATTAATTTTAAGATAAGAAAAAATTAAGTCAAGAGACAGGTGATTTTGGAATATGGAACATTATTATATTTAGTACACTAAGAAATGCAGAGCCTTATGGTGGGACTAGTTGCTGTCAGCCTTCAGGAGGGCATGGACACATCTCTGATGGGTCTTCAAGAATGTACTAGAATACATTGCTAATACACTGCCTCAAAGTCAGTTCATTCCTAAAATAGAGATCTTTAGTAATAAGTTGTTAACTTTGAAATTTCTATTTTTATTTTATTTTTTGTGGTTTCATATATAATTTTATTTAATAGCACAATAAACAAATTTATTTCAACAATGTATGTTACTACAAAAATCAGAGTCCCTGTGTGGTTGAGTTTCCAAACACATATACATAATTTGTGATTCTATGTGGGAGAAAGACAGATGTACTAAATCTGGTGCTTTTCCTCTAGGCTGTGATTCCAAGTGATATGTTAATTAAATTTGTGTTTTTCTTAATGTTGATATTGTGCATACATCTTAATACAAGTATATATCACAAACAGTATGTACTTACCAAAGTTTGGGGAAAAAAAGAGAACCATTTCAAACTATTTGCTAAAGACATGGGTTAGAGTGACACAATGTACATAGTTCTTTGAATTTTTTTTTTCTGTTCTCTTTGAATTTTATACTTAGCAAACACACCTTTGAAAACTAAAAGTATGATTTTCTAGCTATACAAACTTGAAATATTTTAATACCTCCAGAAGTAGCATATAGGAAATAACAAAGGGCATAATTCAAAAGACAAGAGAAGTTGCAGTATGCTCCTTTATGAACAGTAAAGAGCTCTCAATATGATAGTTATGCTGGACTATACAAAAGATATATTAGATGAACCCTTATTTAAAGGTCATTGCAGATTTCTGTGATACAGTACCAATCTTATGTTGGGTTATACACGTATTTTTTTCCATATATGTGTGTGTATGTGTGTATAAAAGTCAGGGAAGAAGTAATATAAAGTCAACAGAAAATGGAAATATACTTTTTAAAGTTTCTAATACTAG
>NW_004524624.1:14367835-14373928 GCF_000260255.1 Octodon degus | reverse complement strand
AAATTATTTCTGATCTGATTTCTTCTATACCTTTCTGCAGTTGATTCTTTACTGTCAATGCTATTATTTCCGAGATCTCTGGCGTGTGATTTCCAGTTTCCTCAGTGCTAGTGTCTTCTGCATTTGTACTGGGTGGACTCGGGGCATGAGACTCCATTTTGTTCCTTCTCTTTGTCATTTTGTGTACTCCTGTCTCCTGACCTTTGATGTAGAGCTTATATAGAGTTATTACCTTAGCACCAGGTCCTGATCTATGAAGTTCAGATTACTCCAGGTGGGTGTTGTTTGGTTCTGGCTGTGTGCTCCACTTCTTTCTGCTGCAAGTGTTAGAGGTGAACCCTTTGTGTCTCTCTGGCAAGATGTTCTGCTCCTGAATCACCTGTGTGGGTCTTGCCTCTAGCCTCTTTGTAGGGAGTTCTGCTGAAGGGATCCCTAATGGGCCTGCAGCCTGAGTTGAATGAGGATCCAGCGGGCCCTGGGTCGTCTCACTCACTCACCAGGCCTGCGCTCTGGGTCTGTGCAGGATCCCGTGGCCCCAGGTCATCTCACTCACTCACCGGGCCTGCGCTCTGGGTCTGTTCAGGATCCCGCGGCCCCGGGTCATCTCACTCACTCGCCGGGCCTGCGCTCTGGGTCTGTTCCTATAATTTTATTTTTATAAAATTCTAGAATAGACAAGTCTAATTTATGATTTTTTTTTTAAAAAAAAGAACTATGGTAGCCTCAGATGTGAAGGAATTGACTGGAAATAAATGCCTGGGATATTTTTATGGTGATAGACTATGCAAAAGCTTACTATCTTCATACAGAAGTAGGATACATTGAATGTGCCTGCTTGTAAAAAGGTACTATCATGTGCAATTTCATTGTATTTGTATCTCACCTCAGAAGAAAAACAATGACTACAAAGAGGTATTCTCCGCTGTTTATACTGTTATTTATAATCTTTTATTTATGCAGAAGAAAGTAATTTCTTCTTATGAAATGGTAATTTGGTAATCATAAAAACGAAATTCCTCTCTCATAAACAACCTTTTGTAATACCTATAAATGTGTCTGTGTTTATGGGTTATAATATATGCAATTGTTTAGATCATACATTGGAAGAGGTAATATTTGCTATAAAACTAACCAGTGTTTGTTTATATGATTCGTGATGTTATCAAAATACTAATTGTTGTGCTGGCCAGATAGTTCAGCAGACTAAGCACCTGCTTAGGCAGAGTGAAGAGCAACTGGGGTTCAATCTCTGGTGTGCTATGCCGGCCCTGCCTGAAGAGCACACTGAGAAGGCAATTGAGATTGGGCATGGTGGTGCACACCTGTAATCCCATCATTTGGGAGGCTGAAAACAGGAGAATCACTATGAGTCTGATCTATGTAGTGAGACCCTTTAGATCCTGTAGACCCTATATCAAATACATTAAAAAAATTAATTTTTTCTTTCTAATTTAGGGAGAAAATATTGTGATTTAGGCATCAATGTAGCTATTACTGTTTTTAGTAACACAAAAATCCCCTCCTTCAGTAAATTTTTTAGATCTTCTAAGATAATTCTAATGGGCAATCAAGTTTTATACCACTGATTTTATTATCTTAAGTAAAACTAGGATATCAGGCCTTGAAAAATTTAAAATTTTAACACAACAATTGAGAGAGATAGAGAAATAATACAGTTTCAAGAAAATCCAGGCAATATGAGGTGCAAATTCCTAAAGATCATCCTATAGTCATGTTAAAATTTCAATTGCTTGGTATAAGCCCAACTATTATATATTAAGAAACAAGTCTCTCTCTTAGTTGTTTTTGTTACTGTTGTTATTTTGTCCCTTATAGGTAAGATATTGGTAAGGTCAAGTAGCCATGGCACTAAACCATGCAAAGAGGGCGCTATTTGAAAATTACTAGTTTTTATCAGTTTGTGTCTATGCTATGTTTTATTTTAATTTAGATAAAAATTTGCAGTTGCAGTTATATTGTCTAATACAATTTATTTACAAAAATTAGATAACAAACTCAATGTAATGCTATGGAGATATCTCAACAACCTAAACACCGACCTAGACAAGCACAAGGACTTGGGTTTAATCCCCAGTAACATATGCCACACTGGCTCCATCCAGAGCATGCCAAGCCAGCTACCAAGACTGGACATGGTGGAAGAGGCCTGTAATTCCAGTGCTGGGGAAGCTGAAACAGGAGGATCACTATGATTCAGAGTGTGTACCAAAGAATTAGTTCATGTACATATAAATAAAGTCTTCTGAGTTTTTACTTTTCACTTCAACCATTATATGAATCATGGATAATGAAATTGGCAGGCAAAAGTTCTAAGAAAAAGAGATGATTTTTACATTATTTCAAAAATCCTCCCCCAAGACTATCAATTACAAAGGCAAAGAACAGCACTACAATGGTGCATTACAGTAGATAAATATGGAAGATATTATTTACTGAGAAGGCTCTGATATTGCTTATTCGATGTTCTGCTAGAAGTGAAAAATGGCATTGTCATGAAATGCTAATAGGCTTTGTAGCTTAGTTGATAATGTATCAATATTAATTTCCTGACTATTATATCTGCACTATAGTAGCATAAGTCGTTTATATTATGAGAATGTTAATATTTAGTAGAATGCTATTATTATATTTTTTAAAATCTAGCATTAATTTTAATATACACAAATTTTAATTAATCACAGAACTATATAGGATCCAACAGTCTCTTCTAGATCTCAAACCATTTATGCAGAAAATCTCTTCCCATCTCACATTTCAAGTTGATATTTCTATCTTTAAACTGTGTGGCAATATAGTATGTAATGGTCCTGAACCTCCTTTATCTTGAGGGTGTGAAAGACTTCAGGCATTGCTCTGTAGCTGATTCTACATATTCTGTAATGGCAAACACCTGTGCAGGCTTATAGAGTTTCACTTCCAAAGCATGACACCTTTCCCTTAACCTCTAATTCCATATCCCTCATATCTACCTTACTGCCCTCCTCCCTTTTCTGCCACAAAACTGAATGCCAATAAATGAAGTAGCAGTGTAGTTTCTAAAATTTATAATCCTCTACAGAAAATAAACATCTTAGGTTACTGGCCAACATTCAGTACTCTCAAAATGAAGCTTCAGTCTGGCAAGCATACCCCTGAAGTCAGATAGGTTTAATGATTCAACAAACAAAAGAGCAGAGTAGATGCTGAATAAATCAATAAAGGTCTGCCTGAGGGAACTACTGCCTTAGATGGGAGCAGCTGCAATCCTGAACATTAAATCTATCTCTACCAATGTCCTCCAAAGCAAAGCTTGCCCTACATTTAAAGGTTTCCATTTCTCTTGCAAGCCCTGCTTACAAAGAACCAAATATGATCATAATTTTCTTTGAATTTGTTGATACACTGTGTCCCTGCGCAGTACCCCTTTTCATTGCCATTGATTATGGATATTACTTTACTGGATAACAAGAATGTAAGTTCTCTGAAAGCACCCTCACATGAACTGTTACTAGAAGGATCCAAGGTGGTCTCCCCAAGCAGAGATGAGACATTAACTTGTCCCAACTATGGAGTAGGTTCAAGGATCTTTGGTGTGTCACAGAAAAATAAAAAAAAAAAAAATTTCAGAATACTTCAGTGAGTGGCACAAAGAAGTTACTAGCAAGAACTTTAAAAATATATATTCAAATGATTAGTATGGATCCCTGAGTGAGGCATATTGTGGCCTGGATGTAGAGATCATTAATTACAAACTGGAAAACCTTTAAGATGCCTGAATACACATTGTCATTGCTGGCCAGGTCACCCATCCCACAATCTATCTCAAATGACAAACTATTTCATGTGTTTGAAGCTTAGATGGTGTGTGTGTGTGTGTGTGTGTGTGTGTGTGTGTGTGTGTGTGTGCTCATGCACATAGGTGCTCTTCTGGAAAGAGAAAAAGGCTTGAGTACTTTTTGTGTCCTAAAGCTGTGGTCTTTTGAAAAACACAATTTTAAAATTAAAATCTTTGTCTTCACTTCTCTGTCCTACATCCAATATGAGTATCAGATCAGATGCTCCACAACTGAGAAATTATTTTGATTTTCAATTATTGCTACATTAAATTAGAAATTATTTGTTAGTTTTAAAATAATCTACTCATATTGTACGACACTAATAAAACTTATATTCATTTTGAAAATATCTTTAAGATTTTTCAATTTGAAAAATTAGAAGAAAAATAGACTTTTATACTGGAATAGAAGCTGTCAGCATAATTCTTTTAAAATAACTGGAAAATAGAAAGACTCTAAAATAGGGCAACCAAAATACACACACAAAGGGCATCTGAAGTGTTCAAAATTTAAAAATTAAATTAAAAGCACCTTCTCACTGATAACCCTCAAAATGTTCCTCTGCATCCCCATGTGCCTATTCCAGCACTTCAAGCTCTCTTTAACCAGCACCCTATGCAGTGTGCTAAAATCTAGTAAATGCTGCTGTCCAGGTTCATCCAATAGCAGGCCTTGAGGATGGTGACTCATCAAAAAGCTTAATAATAGAAATTCTGTTTAACCCAGCTATTTCTTCTCTAAATATCTTCCCCAAAAATTTAATGACTCTTTCCTTATAGCAACATAAACATACCAACACATAGCAGTTCAGTTTATTATAACTACATCCTGTAAACAGTCTGTACATCCAACAACAGACAAATGGATAGAGAATATGTGTCCGATAGTGAGATTAAGCTCAACTGCCTAACCGGTAGGGTAATAATAATCAGCTTCTCTTCTGGAGTGTTAACAATCTAAATTTTCAGACCAAAAATCAGAGAAAAAGAAGGGTTGCAAGGATAATCAACATTTTGACCCTGGCCTTTCAAGGTCAGCGAGGACTCAGGACATAGGAGAACCTGTACTGCAATATTCTGTAACACAGTGATGTCCCAAATTTTCTGATTAAGGAGTTTATGGGGCTACAGAGGAAAGTGATCAACAATATAGAGCGTGCCAAAGGAGAGTCATATGGATAGAAAACATCCTCTCAGGCTTTCACAGAGAAAATTAGTCAAGCAATGGTCATGACTCATCCACAGGGCTGACACTGGAAAAGGATTTGCAAACTGTAGTACAGGGTTTAAGGAAAAAACCTGAGGAGATTTGACTGATATTGTCAGATACAAAAGTTACATTTTGTTTATAGGTCTGGCTTTATCTTGGTCTTAACCATCCAGCAGAAAATTATAAAAGCAAAGTATAGCAAGTAAAGCCATATTAATATACTGAGCTGTAAAAGGCTCAAGTCAACAATTTCTGATATTGTCAGACCTATGGATAACCCAATACTATTATGGACTACTGGACTATATTGGAATATTTTGCTGAATTCAGCCACCTACAATATTTAAATGACAATGGATTACCCTTCTCTGAGAAAACTAATAAAAGAAAAGGGATACAAATGAGGGACAATTTTGTATCTGTATATTGAAAATAGGATGGATATACAGCTACTTTCTCTTATTTCAATGAATAGAAAGATTTGTCCTAGTTTGATGGAGAAGTGAAATACTTCCATGACAAAGGACAAATAAAGAACTTCATGATGACAAAGCCAACACTACACAGGCTCCTGAAAGATGTTCTAGAGAAGGACCAAGATGATCAGAACTCCATGAATGAGATCAGAAGCAAGCAACTAAATAGGGAAAGCAATTAAACACAGGAGAAAAAGGAGTAAACAACAACAGGTAAATAACATATCAATTGTAAGTTAATTGATCTCAATTATAACGAACAATGTAAATGGACACAATTCACCAATTAAGAAAAATCAACTGGCACAGTGGATTAGGAAAGAAAACCCAACAATATGCTGTATACAAGAAACACACTTAAATAAATTCATAGGCTGAAAGTCAAAGGATAGAAATAATATTACACTCACCAGCACCTCAGAAAATAAAGCAAGGGTAGCAATCCTACTCTCAGTTATTCTGAACTTCAAACAAAAAATGATCAAGTGAAATAAAGATGGCCACTATATACTGATTAGGCGAAAAATTCAAGAGGAAGAGGTTACACTCATAAATATATATGCACCAAACAC
>NW_004524624.1:14364683-14367720 GCF_000260255.1 Octodon degus | reverse complement strand
ATAGGTAAACCAGAGAAAAACTTAACAAAGAAATAACAGAAATGAACCAGAGCTTGAAACAAAAGTACTTGGTGGACATATACAGAGCGTTCTACACAAACACAGCTGAATACACATTTTTCTCAGCTGCACATGGGTCATTTTCTAAAATAGACCACATCCTGGTCCATAGGTCATGCTTAAGCTTATGCAAGAAAGCAGAAATTATCTCATGCATATTATCAGACCATAGTGCAATGAAACTGGAAATACATAACAAAAGAAACCAGAAAAAAAACCCTAAATGCATGGAAATTAAAAGACAACCTACACAGCAACCAATGGGACACAGAAGAAATTAAAAAAGAAATTCAACAATATCTACAATTCAATGAAAATTGAAGCACAGCTTATCCGAATTTATGGGATACTATGAAAGCAGTTGTCAGCGGGAAATTCATAGCTGTGAACTCACACTTTAGTAAAACAGAATGGGAACAAATAAATACCCTAATGCTGCACTTTTAACAACTAGAAAAGGAAGAGCAAACCGAACCCAGAGACCAAAGATGGGAGGAAATCATAAAGATGAGAGCAGAAATTAATTCAATTGAGATGAAGAAAACAGTTCAAAGAATTAACAGAGAGTTGATTCTTTGAAAGATTAAATAAAATTGATAAGCCCCTAGCTAACCTAATCAAAAAGAGGAAAGAAAAAATTCAAATACAAGCAATAAAGAAAGAAAAGAATGTAGTTGCCACAGACCCAGTGGACATTCAGAAGATTATCAATAGCTACTTTGAGAATCTTTACTCTCACAGAAGAGAAAACACAGAAGAAATGGACAGATTGCTAGAAAGGTACAAATTACCAAAACTGAATCAACAAGATATAACGACACTTAATAGCCCACTAACAGCCAAAGAAATATGAAATGTAATAATAATAATAATAAAACTATCAAAAAGTAAAAGTCCAGGTCTGGACGGATTCATAGCTGAATTTTACAAGAAATTTAAAGAAAACGTAGTTATAATACTCTTCAAACTCTTCAATGAAATTGAAAAGGAAGCAATCTTCCCAAAATCATTCCTTGAGGCAAGTATTATACTGATAAAAAAAAAGGAAAGACACAACTAAGAAACAGAACTACAGGATAATCTCCCTCATGAACATAGATGCAAAAATCCTCAATAAAATCTTACCAAATAGATACAGCAAATCATCAAGAAGATCATACAACATGACCAGGTAGGATTCATATCAGTGATACAATGATCATTTGATATTCAAAAATCTATAAATGTAATACACTTTTTTGATAAAGAGAAAAATAAAAAACACATGATTATCTAAGTTGATGCAGAAAAGGCTATGACAAAGTCCAACACTCATTCATGTTCAAAGTCCTACAGAAAATTGGAATAGATGGCCTCTACTTCAATCTGGTAAAAGCCATTTATTAAAACCAAATGGCTAACAAAATCCTAAATGGTGACAAACTGAAATCTTTTGCTCTTAGATCTGGTAAAAGACTAGAATATCCTTTATCATCACTCGAATTCAATATAGTTCTGGAATAATTAGCAACAGCCAATAGACAAGAGAAAGACATAAAAGGAATAAGAATAGGTAAAGTAGAAAAATTATCATTATTTGCAGATGACATGATACTTTACTTAGAAGACCCAAAAAACGCCACCAAGAAGCTACTAGAATTAATACAGAAATTCAGTAGCATAGCAGGCTACAATATCAAAACAAAAAGTCAATAGTTTTCCTCTACACAGATAACAAACACACTGAGAGGAAAATTATAGAAACAAGATCTTTTACATTAGCATCAAGGATAACGAAATACCTTGGAATTAATCTAAATAAAAAAGTCAAAGATCTTTTCAAGGAAAATTACAGTACTTTTAAAAAAGAGACCATAGAGGATTTCAGAAAATACAAAGATATTCCATGCTCCTGCATAGGAAGAATCAACATTGCAAAGATGGCCATACTCCCAAAATTGCCATACAGATTTAATGCAATCCCATTCAAACTACTAACAACATATTTCACAGACCTAGAGAAATAATTCCTGAAATTTATTTGGAACTAGAAAAGACCTAGAATAGCAAAGGCAATTCTGGGTAATAAAGACAAGGCAGGAAGCATTACAATTCCTGACTTGAAATTATAGTGCAAGGCCACTGTGATAAAATCAGCATGGTACTGGCAACGAAATATACTTGAGGATCAATGAAATAGATTAGAAGATGCTGGAGCCTCTACGAAAACACTCGTCCATGTAATCTTTGACAAAGGGGACAAACATACTCACTGTAAGAAAGATAACCTCTTTAACAAATGATGCTGGAAAAACGGGCTCTCTACATGCTGAAAACAAAAACCTTGACCCATGTCTATCACCATACACTAAGCTAAAGTCAAAATAGATTAAAGATCTAAATAATAAAGCAGAGACACTAAATCTCCTAGAAGAGAAAGTAGGAGGAAATCTTGAAGACATAGGGGTAGGCAAAGACTTCATGAACAGAAAGCAAATCGCAAGAGAAACACTTGAAAGAATTAACAAGTGGGACCTGCCCTTACTGAGAAGTTTTTTCACGTCAAAAGAAATTAGCGACAAACTGAAAAAACAACCAACAAATATGCAAATAATCATGACAAATAAGTATGCAGACAAAAGCCTGCTCTCCAGAATTTATAAAGAACTAAAAACACTAGGGCCCCAATATTTAAAGACCCAATACAGAAATGGGCATCTAAGATGAACACACACTTCTCAGAGGATGAAAATAAGAAGTCAATAAATATATGAAAAAATTCTCCACATCACTAGCCATCCGTGAAATGCAAATTAAAACATTAATATATCACCTCACCCCAGAAAGAATGACTACACTAAAGAAATCAATCAACAACAAATTTTGGAGAGGCAGTGGGGAAAAAGGAACCCTTCTCCACTGCTGGTGGCAAGGTCGACTGGTGCAACTGTTATGGAAATCAGTGTGAAGACTCGTTAGAAAACTTGGACTTGATATC
>NW_004524624.1:14360014-14364479 GCF_000260255.1 Octodon degus | reverse complement strand
AGATGCCCGTCACCTGAGGAATGGAGGAATAAGATGTGGTATTTTATACAATGGAATATTACTCAGCTATAAAGAATGATAAAGTCAAAGCCTTTGTACTGAAATGGATGCCACTTGATGATATACTCATAAGTGAAATAAAGCAGGCACATATGTGTAAATATCGCATAGTTTCCCTAGTATAAGAACTCAAAAGAAGAAATGCAAATAGAATGATATAATAGAAGTAAAAGGAAAGAAAGAACTTGATGACTAACTAATTTAGAGAGGGAAAGGAGAAGAGCAAGGAAACATGACAGTGGCAAGCCATAGAGTTACATGTAGAAGATGGGCAAGTCAATGATCCTGAGAATCTTCAGAAGCTTTTTGAATCTAGCAGTTAATTGGAAAGATTCTCACCCTGACTAAATATATATACTGATACCTGTGAATTAAGGAACTGTACTGAAGATGGTAATTGGTAATAGTAGTTTCATGCTTGGAGTGTCTGTCATTCTAGTCTTCTGAATACGGGCTGCTTCTCATTACATGACAGTTGCTGCTGTGCTGTCTCTTGGGTAGATGATTGTTCAAAAAGAAGGGGGTGGAGAATGAAGGAAGGAGACAGGAAAAATAATGTTGTGTGACTGTTCTGTTTCAATGTTGTATATGGTTAGATTTCTGGATTTTTGTGTACACATAAGAATTATATAATTCTTTACACCTATTTTTTAAAATATATTCTAATTTTTAAATGTTTTTTCATCATATTCTTTAGGGACTTAAACTTCAGTATATCAATACTTGATGAAAAATAGCTACTCCATGTTATGCCTAAGATGTTTGATATTCAGATAGATAGTGAGGTTAAGCCTAACAGCCTAGGTTATGTGGTAATAAAAATAAGCTTCTCATCTGGAGTGTTAAAACCTAAGTTTGCAGACCAAAGTAAGAGAAAAAAGGGGGCTGCAATGAAAGCCAACATTTTGGTCCTAGCCTTCTGAGGTGAATTAAGACTCAAGACATATGAGAACTTGTACTGTAATGTCCCAAATTTTCTGATCAAGGAGATTATGGGGTCAAAGAGAAAAGTGATCGATGATGTAGAGTGTGCCTAAGGAGAGTCACTTGGAGAGAAAACATTCTCTCAGGCTTTCATAGAGAGCACATGGGCCAAGCAATGGTCGTGACTCATCTACATGGCTGACACTGACAAAGGATCTACAATCTGAGGTACAGGATCTCAGGATAAAACCTGAGAGGATTTGACTGACCTTATTGCACCCAAAACCTACAACTGTTGTTGCAGAGTTCTTCCTTTATTTTGGTCTTAACCATCCAGCAGAAAATTATGAAAGTGAAATATAAGAAGTAAAGCTATGGACCCAGTCCTAGCCCTGGCCCAGTGAGGGTGTGGGAGAGCTTCTGGCTACCCTGCACCTGCGGGAGCTATTACTGGACCCAGCCCAGACTCAGCATGGGTGAGACCCTCTTCCACCCCCTTGAGATGCCTCCCAACACTCCACAGCACCTCCCCACCTGGCCTGCCCAGTAGGAATTTCTGCCGCATTCTGGGTATCCCCAAAACCACTCCTAGCCCAGGCCCACTGTGTGTACCCGAGAGCTACCTCTCCCCGCTACTCTCCAACTTGTCCCCTCCAGGCTCAGCTCAGGCCTGTCTTACAGGTCTGGGGTGTAACCCTGCAGCTGCAATCCCTGCAGAGACTGTAGAGGATAGAACCACCCAACTAGTCCAGGAGCAGAAAATTTTGCCAGAGGGGCACAAGTTCACCCCAAAGGGCAACAGCAAGTAGGAGCTGAGCACAGCTGCCAGACCCAAGCCTGGCACAGAAGGATAAATCCAAACTTTGTAGATCTGCACCCCAACTTCAGTATGTGCTGAGGTTATAACTACAATGAAGATCTACAATAAAGGTCAGAAGACAGTGCTAAGCAAAATGACCAGAAGGAACAAAATGCAACCTCAGAACCCAACCCCACCCATAACAAGTGCAGAGGACACTAACACATAACAAATTGGGAATCACACAGCTGAAAGCAATGAATCAACAGCTTCTGAAATAAAAAAAAAAAACAGCTGCAGACAGATATAGAGGAACTCAGATTGTAAATAAAAAAGAAATCCCTGAATTAATAACATCTGCACTAAAGAATCAAATGCAGAAACATATGGAAGAAACCCAGTGCCCAATCAGAACAAGTGAGTAAGACACTAGCTCGGCTCAAATGCATGAATTAATAGTGTCGATAGTAAATAAACAACACCAGAAAGATATAAAGGAATTCAGAGTTCAATTCTTTTCTGAAATAAAAAAAAGAATTCTCAGAACTCATAGCATCTGAAGTAAAGTAGCAACTACAGAAACATAGGGAGGAAACCCCATCTGAAAGAAACACTGCAGTAAAAGAATTTATAACTGTTTCTAAAGAAGATATAGATAAAAAAATAGAGAAGATTAGAAAAATGACGGATTCCTTACATGAGCAATACAGGAAAGAAATAGATTGCATGAAGAAGTGTCAAAGAGATATAGAGGAAATTAAAATCTCAATCACAAGCTTGAAAAACCGTTTAACTGAAAGTGAAGACAGAGTTTCAGATCTCGAAGATACTGGTGCGGTAGTGAAAACGTAAGAAAAGATCTCTTAAAAACAACAAAGATAAAGGAAAGAATAATCCATCACCTGCAAGACGATACAAAGATGAACAATGTGAGACTAATAGGCACCAATGAGAAAGAAGGAGTCAATATAAATGACAATAAAAAATATGGGCAGAAGTAATAGCAGAAAACTTCCCAAATAGGAGGAAACAATCTGACATTCAGGTAACCGAAGCATACAGAAGGCCAAGTAACATCAATCCAATGAAAAATACACCAACACATATAATAGTCAAGATCCCTGAAATTCAGCACAAGAATAGCATACTGCAAGCTGCTAGAGAAAAGAAGCAGATCATTTTGAAAGGAAAAATTATCAGAATTATGGCCTAATTCTCTTCACAAACCATGAAGGAAAGAAGAGCTTGGAGCAGAGTACTTCAAGTCCTCTATGAAAACCAATTCCACCCAGACTACTATACCCTGCAAAACTCTCTTTCAAGGTTGATGGAGAAGTGAAATACTTTCATGACAAAGAACCGCTAAAGAATTTCAGGATGATAAAACCAACCCTATAAGGGCTAATGAAAGATGTTCTGGAGAGGGATCAAAATAATCAGAACTCCACAAATGAGATCAGAAGCAACCAACTAAATAGGGAAAGCAATTAAACATAGCAGAAAAAGGAGTAAATGACAACAGGTAAATAACATGGCAACCGTAAGTCAATACATCTCAATTCTAACCATCAATGTAAATGGACTCAATTTACCAACTAAGAGACATAGACTGGCACAGTGGATTAGGAAACAAAATCTAACAATATGCTCTATAGAAGAAACACATTTAACTCATAAAGACATTCATAGTCTGAAAGTCAAAGGATGGAAGAAAATACAAAATGCCCCAACACTTCAGAAAAAAGCAGGTGTAGCAATCCTAGTCTAAGACAGTCTCAACTTCAACCAACAATGATAAAGCGAAATAAAGAAGGTCACTATATACTGGTTAGGGGAAAAATTCAAGAGGAAGAGGTAACACCCATAAATATGTATGCACCAAACACGGGAGCACCCAACTATATAAAGCATTTTTTTTTATTTTTTTGTGGAACCGGGGATTGAACTCAGACACTTGCACTTGCCAGGGAAGCGCTTATTCCTCTGAGCCATCTACATGGCCCTATAAAGCAAATCTTAATGGACCTGAAAAATCTAATATCAAATATCACAATTTTAACAGGGGACCTTAACACACCCTTATCTCCAAAACACAGGTCAACCAGACAAAAACATAGCAAAGAAATAATAAAACTGAACCACAGCTTGCAACAAATGGACTTGGTGGACATATACAGAGTGCTCCACTGAAACACAGCTGAATACACATTTTTCTCAGCTGCACATGGGTCAATTTCTAAAATAGACCACGTACTAGTCCATAGGTCATGCTTAAGTAGGTGGAAGAAAACAGAAATTGTCCCATGTACAATATCTAACCACAGTGCTATGAAACTGGAAATAAATGACAAAAGAAACCAGAAAAAAACTTTAAATTCATGGAAATTAAATGGCACCATATTCAGCAACCAATGGGTCATACATGAAATTAAACAAGAAATTCAACAATATCTACAATTCAAAGAAAATTAAAGCACAACTTATCGGAATTTATGGGATATGATGAAAGCAGTTCTTAGAGTGAAATTTGTAGCTGTGAACTCACACATTTGGAAAACAGAACGGGAACAAATAAATTCCCTAATGCTGCACCATCAACAACTAGAAAAGGAGGAGCAAACCAAATCCAAAGCCCAAACATGGGAGGAAATCAAAAAGAGTAGAGCAGAAATTAATTCAATT
>NW_004524624.1:14356869-14358504 GCF_000260255.1 Octodon degus | reverse complement strand
ATTCCTGACTTGAAATTATACTACAAGGCTACTGTGATAAAATCAGCATAGTACTGGTAACAAAATAGACCTGAGGATCAGTGCAATAGATTAGAAGATGCTGAATCCCGTAAAAACAAACTCAGCCACCTTATCTTTGACAAAGGTGCCAAACATATTCACTGGAAGAACGATAGCCTCTTTAACAAATGGTGCTGGAAGAACTGGCTCTCTACATGCCGAAAACTCAAACTTAACCCAGGTCTATCACCATGCACTAAACTAAATTCAAAATGGATTAAAGATCTAAACATTAAAGCAGAGACACTAAATCTCCTGGAAGAGAAATTGGGAGGAACACTTGAAGACATAAAGGTAGGAAAAGAGTTCATGGACAGAAATCAAATTGCATGGGAAACAGGTGAAAGAATTAACAACTTGGACCTGCTCTTACTGAGAAGTGTTTTCATGTTAAAAGAAATTAACAATAAAGTGAAAAGGCAACCCACAAATTTGGAAAAAATCATGACAAATAAGTCCTCAGACAAAGGTCTGCTCTCTAGAATCTATAAAGAACTAAAAAAACACTAGGGCTCCAAATTTTAAAGACCCAATCCAGAAATGGGCATCTGAGATGAACACACACTTCTCAGGGGAAGAAATTAAAGAAGTGAATAAATATATGAAAAAGTGCTCCACATCACTAGCAATCCACGAAATGCAAGTTAAAACAACATTGAGATATCAACTCACCCAGAAAGGACGGCTATCATATAGAAATCACTCAGCAACAAATGTTGGAGAGGCTGTGGGAAAAAGGAACCCTTCTCCAGTGCTGGTGGGAATGTAGATTGGTGCAATCGTTATTGGAAATCAGTATGGAGACTCCTTAGAGAAGTTGGACTAGAAATCTTATTTCAGCCAGCTATTCTTCTACTGGGAATTTTCCCAGAGGATCTGAAAACATCATATCATAGTGATATATGTGAGCCTATGTTTATAGCAGCACAATTTGTGATAGCCAACACTTGGAAACCACCAAGATGCCCATCACCTGAGGAATGGTTGAAAAAGACATGGTATTTTTACACAATGAAGTATTATTCAGCTATTAAGAATTATAAACTCAAAGCCTTTATATTGAAGTGGATGCCATTTGAACATATACTCATAAGTGAAATAAACCAGACACACATGTGTGGATATCATATAGTTTCCCTTGTATGAAAACTCAAAAGTAGAAATACAAATAGAAATGTATAATACAAGTAAAAGAAAATCAGGATCTCAAGAAAGAACTAACCAAGAGAGAGAAAGGAGAAGAGCTAGGAAACATAAATAAGTCAAGCCATACATTCATATGTAGAAGATGGGCAAGGCAATGATCCTGAGAATCTTCAGAAGACTTTTAGACTAGCAGCAAATTGGAAAGATTGTCCCCTTGACTAACTATATATACTGATACCTGTGAACTAAACAACTGCACTGCAGGTTGTAATTTGTAATAGTTTCATGCTTGGAGTGCCTGTCATTCTGGTCTTCTGAATATGGGGTGCTGGTCATGACATGACAGTTGCTGCTATGATATCTCTCAGGTAGATGATTGTTCAAGAAGAAGGGTGTGGTGAATAAAAGCAAGAGACAGGAAAAGGAATA
>NW_004524624.1:14330444-14355497 GCF_000260255.1 Octodon degus | reverse complement strand
ACTATTATGGACTACTGGACTATATTGGAATATTTTGCTGAATTCATGCACCTACAATATTTAAATGACAATGGAATACCCTTCTCTGACAAAACTAAATAAAAGATCGGATATAAATGAAGCACCATTTTGTATCTCTACATACAAAGTAGTTTGGATAGATATACAGCTATTTTGTCTTAATTCAATGAGAAGAAAATTTGTGCTAAGAGTGTTTGGATAGGATATCATGTCTGCATCTTGTACTGTGAATAACCACTACAAAGACAACAATATGCAGTTTATTAATTATTGAAACTGTCTTACTGATTTGTTTTGAAACTGTCTCATTGCTATTTGTTTCTCAATAAAATTAATAAAAATAAATAAATAAAAAGATGTAAAGCCATGGTGTTATGCTGAAGTGTAGGGGACTCAGATAAATAATTTCTGACACTGCCAGTCAAGCAGAAGACCCAGTAGTATTATGGACTACTGGACTCTTTTAGAATAATTTGCTGAGTTATGACACCTATAATGTTCAAATAATTGAACTAAAGAAAAAAAGTGATACAGATGAATGTCCATTTTGTATCTGTGTATTCATAATGGTTAGGATAGATATATAGTTACATTCTCTAAATGAATAGAGGGATTTGTTCCAATAGTGTTTGTATGGAGGATATCATGTCCACATCTTGTACAGCAAATAACCGCTAGGAAAAATGCATGTAATGCGTTAATTATTGAAGCTATCCTACATATTTTGTTTGAAGCTGTCTCATTGCTATTTGTTTCTCAATAAAATTTTGGAGAAAAAAAAGAAACTTTTTCTAAATGTGTTTTTGGACAGGATACTATGTCTGCATCTTGAACTATGAATGACCACTAAGAGGACAACTATATACAATGCTTTAATTATTGAAGCTGCCCTACTAATCGGTTTTAAAACTTTCTTATTGCTATTTGTTTCTTAATAAAATTATTTTAAAAATGTAGACAAAATAAAGAATATTCATCTGTACATAATGGAATACTGCTGAGCCCTGGAGAAGGATAAAAACAAGACATGTATAGGGAAATGTATGAGCCTGGAAAACATGTTAAGTGGAATAATTTAGTCATACAAACTTACATACCTTAAGATTTCACTCATTTGAATAATGTAAAATAAAAATAAAGAGTAGAATGAAAGATTGAAATAAATATCAAGGAGATAGATGATTCCAAATGAGAAAGAATCCAAGAGATCAAGCATGAAGGGAGAGAAGAAGAAAAAGGAATGAAAAGAAGTTTAGGATGAGTTATGCACATGTTCCAGATAGCCACAATGGAGGTAAATACTTTATGTCACACACTTAAACTGAAAAAAACATAATAATAATATCAGTGAAAATGTGGAAAGGAGATCTAAAGAGCAAGGGAGGTGGGTAGGAGGGAAAGGGTTGGGAAATAGTCAAGGTACTTTAAGTATGCATACCTACTCCCTAAGTTAAATGTAAACTTCGTTCTTTGCAAACACGTATTAATATTAAAAAGGCAGAGAAACTCAGGCTCATAAAATCATCACGGGATATTCTTATCCATTTTATTCATTGAATGCAGCACCATTACTGTGGCTCTTCCCCAAGTCAAAATGACCACAAAAGATATACATTTTGAATTCATTCAGGATATTGAAACAGACAAGACAGCACAAGTAAACTACATAAATCATGAAGACATTAAAGGGCAGGACATAATATCACCTCTGAGGGCAATCAGTGAGAGGAGGCAAGGAGGAGAATCTTATAACCAACCCTTACATCTGTGGCAAGGAGACCCTCTTAGCATGAAAAGACTTGCAGTAAACAAGTATTTTCATGGTATCAATAGCACAGCAAACAAGAAATACTCAGCATTTGTACAGATTTTTATGGTGTGCTATGCACATTATTCTAACACTAATGGCTTTAATGGTCAATTAGACAGAAGGAAAAGGGATTTCAACACTAAAATGACTAGTAAATAATACTTTAGACAATTCAAGACAGATTCTGAAGGCTCTCAGGAGCACAGAAGCAAACTTATGAGAAATCTAATTTGTTTAAAAAATTAATTAAGTCTACTGAAAAGCCCTAAGTATTTTGGTAACTTTGCAAAACAAATAGTTGTGTAACAACAGGACTGTATGTTCTGCAAATAATATTGGAGAGAAAAATATCCAAGTTGGTAAGTGTATTTCTTTACTATAGATAATCTAATTGTTATATTGTAAAATAATTTTTACAATGTTAAATAATTTGCTTGATATATAAGTGCAAAAAATTTGTTCTTTAAATATTTTATCCTATTTTTTTAGGAATTTACACAAGAATAAACTAAAGAATGCATAATTTTCATTAAATTAGGCTTGGAAAACACTAAGATTCAAACAAAAGACATAGTCAAATATTCATTTAAGCTCTGTACTTAATAATGTATTCAAATAAAGTGATTTCAGTATAGAAAACAATGTAAATTAAACTCACTGTAAAGCAGTCCTACAAAAGGAAACATGAAAACAAACAGGTGATTAAAAATACTACTTTCAATATCGTATTTAGTAACTATAAGACAACATCAATTTCTAATTAATCATATCATTGCTAATCTCATTACCTGGTGTAAAATTAAACTGTTTAAACCAATGGAACCCAGAAAGATAAACCACATAAGATTTTAGCACACTAGGACTGAATTGACAATCTTAATATTTTTTTGTTTTTGAATTCATGTCATCCTGGTTTATTTTAAGTCTATATCATTTGAGTGGATTTTTTTTTACATTTTTTTTTCAATAATTTAACTGAGAAACAAATAACAATTAGTTTCAAAACTGACTAGTAGGACAGTTTCAATAATTAACACATTCCATATTGTTGTCTTAGTGGTTATTCATTGCATAATATACAGACATGTGATGATATCCTGTTTACAAACACTACAACAAATCTTTCTATTCATTGAATTAAAATAAAGTAGCTGTATATCTATCCTATTTTGAATATACAGATACAAAATGGTTGTTCATTTGTATCCCATTTTTTTAGTTTTGTCACAGAAGAGTATTCCATTGTCATTTAAATATTACATATTTATTATAATTTATTATGTTATTATGTTATATTTATTTTTATATATTTATTTATATTAAGCAAAACGGTCCAATATAGTCCAGTAATTCATAATGGTAGTGAGTTTTGCATAAGAGAAGCAATGTCAGAAGTTGTTGACTTGAGCATTTTACAGCTCAGCATATTAATATGACTTTACTTGTTATAATTTGTTTTTATAATTTTCTACTGGATGTTTAAGACCAAGATAAAACAAGACTTATATAATAAGAAATGTAACTTTTTTTTATCTGATAAGGTTAGTCAAATCCCCTCAGGATTTTTCCTGAAACCCCATATCACAGTTTGTAGACCCTTTGTCAGTTTCAGGCATGTGGATGAAACATGGCCATTGCTTGACCGATTTGCTCTGTGAAAGCCTGAGAGAATGTTTTCCCTCTATGTGACTCTCCTTACTCACACTCAAAATCATAAATCACTTTCCTCTGTGGCCCCATGGTCTCCTTTATCAAAAAATTTGGAACATAATTGAGTTATATGATGTTACAGTACAGGTTCAACTTTGTCCTGAGTCCTCACTTACCTTGAAAGGCTAGAGCCAATATGTTGGCTGACCTTGTAGCCCTCCTTTGTCTTCTAATTTTTGATCTGCAAACTTAGGTTGTTAACCATCCAGAAGAAAAGCTTCTGTTGTTACCCTGCAACCTAGGCAGTTTAGCTTAACCTCACTATCTGTCTGAATATAAAACATCTTAGGCATGACACGGAACAGGTATTTTTCATCAAGTATTGATATGTTAAACTTTTAGTCCCTAAAGTATATGAAGAAAAATATTTTAAAAAATTAAAATATATTTAAAAATAGGAGAAAACAATTACATATTTTTACACAGAAGTTTAAAAATATAAATATATACAACATTGTAGCAGGACAGTGTCACAACACCCATTTTCCTTTCTTCTGCCTTTTTTATCACCCTCTTCCTTTTTAAATGAACATCTACCTGACAGACAGCATGGCAGCAACCGGCGTGTCATGACAAGCAACATGTATTCTGATGACTACAATGACAGGCACTCTAAGCATGACCCTAATATTACACATTGCTATCTTCAGTTCAGTTGCTTAGTCCACAGGTATCAGCATATATAGTTAGTCAGCATGAGAATCCTACCAATTAACTGCTAGTTTGAAAACCTGCTGAAGATTCTCAGGATTATTGCCTTACTCATCTTGTACATATAAATGTATGGCTTTCTAATGTCATGTTTCTTAGCTTTTACCTTTGCTGTCTCTTCATTGTCTAATCCTCAAGTTCTCATTTTCCTCTTATCTGTGTAAAACCTATTTGTATTTCTTCTTTTGGCTTCTTATACTAGGGAGAAAATATGATAGTTACATATATGGGTCTGGTTTATTTCACTTATGAGTATATCTTCAAGTGGCATCCACTTTAATATTAAGGCTTTGAGTTCATCATTCTTTATAGCTCAATAATACTCCATTGTATAAAAATACCACATCTTTTTCCTCCATTCCTCAAGTGATGGGCATCTTGGTTGTTTCCAAGATTTGTTACAAATTGTGCTGCTATAAACACAGGTGCACAAATATCACTATGATATGATGTTTTCAGTTCCTCAGGGAAATTTTCCAGTACAGGAATAGCTGGTTTGAATGTGATTTCCAGTCCTAGATTTTTAATGAGTCTCCACACTGATTTCCAAAATGGATGCACCAGTCTACAACAAATGGTGCTGGAAAACTGGCTCTCTACATGCTGAAAACCAAAACTTGACCAGGTATATCACCATACACAAAGCTAAAGTCAAATTGGATTAAAGATCTAAACATTAAAAGAGGGACACTAAATCTCCTGGAAGAGAAATTAGGAGGAACTCTTGAACACATAGGGATAGACAAAGAGTTCATGAACAAAAATGAAATCGCAAGGGAAACACTTGAAAGAATTAACACCTGGGACCTCCACTTATTGGGAAGTTTTTAATCGTCTAAAGAAATTACCAGAAGAGTGAAAAGGCAACCCACAAACTTGGAAAAAATCTTGACAAATAAGTACTCAAACAAAGGTTTGCTCTCTAGAATTTATGAAGAACTAAAAAACATTAGGGCCCTGAAATTGAAAGACCCAATCCAGAAATGGACATCTGAGATGAACACACACTTCTCAAAGAATGAAATTAGAGAAGCAAACAAATATATGAAAAAATGCTCCACATCACTAGCTATCCGTGAAATGCAAATTAAAACAACACTGAGATATCATCTCACCCCAGAAAGAATAGCTATCATAAAGCAAACAACCAACAACAAATGTTGGATGTTGGAGAAGCTGTGTGGAGAAAGGAACCCTTCTTATTTGAGTTTATTTTATAAATACGACTATTTTGATTTCAAAAAAGAGTGTTGGTAGGTAATAGATTGAAAAAAATGTATTGAATAGGAATGTAAGAAGTCATGATACTGTGGTAATATAAACACCAAAAAAATGAAACTAAGGATTAGGAGGCTTATTTATCCATACTGATAGTCATCAATTGGGCTCACTTACAGTATATTAGGCCTGTATCTCTGGCAATCTAGAACTTATATGGATCAAGCAAGCAGATAACGCAGAGGAAGAATGGCTTCTCAATTGGGGAGGGGTTCTTACAATGTGCATCGTAGTGACCAGCTGTGCATCACATTCTGAAAACAAAAGTAATAGGAACTGTAATGAAAACTATTGCCTGGGCAACTAACAAGGTGAAGAATAATGACTGGAAGGGGGCATTTTCTGCTACAATGAGCAAAATTATACTTTTTTGTTTATTTTACAACAGCTGCCTTTCCAGATTTGAAAAACACAGGCTAAATAGTTTATCATCCTTTCTAAACATTTTAGTCTTGTTTTTCTTTTTGTTGGCTTTCTTCCTGACATTTGAAAAATAATGAAATTATTTTATAAAGTGAAATTTTTCCAGCTACTGCCTTAACATGTTTAGGTTGAGGGTTGGAGGCTAGATAAGGTAGTTTAGAAATATGTATGGCTGAAAGTCTGGAGAAAAATGATTGTTTTCTCTCCATGTCATGCCAAAAACAGCCATCCACTTTCTCCTTGAAAAAGTAAGATAATTCAATATAGCTGGCCTACCACAAAATGCTTCTAGTTCTGTTATTTCTAATCAATCTTAATATCTGTCATTATTTATTCTTATTATATATGAAGTTGGGTTACTTTAAAAAAACTGTCAAAATAAAAGTACTATGCAACAAAGTTAAACAGACGAGGAAATCTTTATTCAGGCTATGATGATAGGAAAGAAAGATGGAGCTTAGCAAAATATGTTGATCACATTAAGTTATTGTTGAGTTTGCAAGTATTTTCATCTTTGATTCAGACATCTGTGTTTTATGATTTGTGCCCATTCAAGTTAGTCTTCTTTCTACCCACAGAGACTGGGAGATAGAGTAGTATCTTCCTTGATCAAGATATTTCAAAAGGATGATTCTCAAGTCCTTGACTAAAACATTCCCTGAGTTGTATAAAAGGCAGGAGGCTAAGAAATTATTTATACACTTCAAAGGGAGCAGAGAAAGATTTACAAGTATTTTACAAATCAAGTACATTCTATAAGCAAAGTTAAGAGGCTTATATACAGGTATTAACTTGCCTAAAGTTTATACATTGATCCAAAGTAAGGTAATCATCATCAACACAAATAACACCTCAGTCCAGGGATAAAATGCAACGATATTATGCGAATGGGTAGATGTTAGAGACATTTTGCTGCTTCCATTCATTAATTTCCTATTTAAATCTCTACTCACTAGAAAAGGTTTGTTCCAGTTGTGGGAAAGCTCAGATTAAGAATTACTTGTGCCTGAGATGATCCTCTGGACCTAGGTGGACTTTTCCAGCAAAGGTGGGCCTATTGACTTTCTTGACAATAGAAAAGAGATAGATCAGAAATAAAAGTGCTACCAGATGGTGGATCCTGGCCAGTTCTTACCAGATTCTTAGTGTCCTCAACAAAGAATTAGACAAGGCACACAGAGAAAGTAGCAGGTATGCACATTTGTTGAAAGTAAACCAGAAATACTCTACAAGTGAAAGTAGGTCTTAAACAGACTCACAGCAGCAGTGAGGATAAGAAAATACAGGCTTTCTCCCCTCAAATTCCTGATGTGGATTCTTCTCATGTGAACAAGGCACTGGGATGTTGTCTGTCAAAAACTCATTTTGTTTGGTGTTATATTTAGCTGTCCTATGGAAAAGCACACTTGGCTTCATACCAGATATAAAGGACAGAATGAAAGCAACATTTTCTGATCAGTTCTGTATATCCTGCTCAGAAACTGCAGACCACACTGGCACCTGTCTTCTGTGATCTGTATCTGTGCCCTGTGTCTACGAGTTTTCTGATGAGACAGTGCTCATCCTCATATCACTTGTCTTTTCTATGTACTCTAAAAGGGGTGCACACAGAATTCAGAATGGCATATATTGCACTTAGGAGAGAGTACTGTGCTCTTTAAATATCTTTAAGTATCAAATTGGCTGGGCTATTGTGTCCAGTTGGGCAAACATTACTCTGGATATTTCCGTGAAAATGTTTGGGGGATATTTACTTATCTATCAGTGGACCTTGGGTAAAAAAGATTTCCTCATCCAATCAACTAAAGGTATGAATAACCCAAGACTGACCTTTCCTGAGCTAGAAGGAATTCTGGATCAGATGACTTTTAGGCTTGAACTGAAACATTAATTATTTCCTGAGTCTCCAGTCTCATAGTAGACTCTGCAGATATTGCATTTTCTAGTTCTTAGATTCCAGAATCATAAGTCAATTTCTTTTTTAATAAAAGTGCATTTAGTACATGGTCTACAGTGTCTCATTATGTAGATCGGACTCATAGTGATCCTCTGTTTTATAGCTTCCCAAGTGCTGGGATTACAGGTGAGCATTACTGCACACAGTCTCAATCTCCAACTCAGCATATTTTGGGGGGTGGAGCTGGCATGGCATACCAGGGACTGAACTCCTGATCCCTGTGTCTGCTTATGGTGGTGCTTTAATCCATTTGGCTGGCCTTACTAAGTCAATTACTTAAAATGAATACATATGCACATACCATTGGTTCCTGGCATGTCATGCCACAAAGATATTTGTTATTTTTCTCCTTAAAATATTGAGAAAACTCAATTCAAATGCTGTAGGAAACCCTAGTACCAATGTTAAAGCACTGATTTCTGCAGTTCCTCAAGAAATGAGTTGATCAAACTTCTCTCTAGGACCATAAAGAAAATCAGAAGAACATACAGCTACATGTAGAAGATGGGCAAGGCAACGATCCTGAGAATCTCCAGACGATTTTTGAATCTAGCAGTTAATTGGAATGATTCTTACGCTGACTAACTATATATACTGACACTTGTGAACTAAGCAGCTGCACTGAAGATAGCAATTTGTAATACTAGGTTCATGCTTGCAGTGCCTGCCATTCTTCTCTTCTGAATACAGGATGCTTGTCATGTCATGCCAGTTGCTGCTGTGCTGTCTCTCAGGTAGATGACTGTTCAAAAAGAAGGGAGTGGTGAATGAAGGCAAGAGAAAAGAGAAGGAATGTTGTTGAACTTCCTGCTTCAAGGTTGTATATGGTTAGATTTCTGGACTTATGTGTAAACATAAAAATTATATAATTCTTTATGATTATTTTAAAAATATATTCTAATTTTTAAAAGTTTTTCATCATATTCCTTAGGGACTTAAAGTTCAACATATCAATACTTGATGAAAAATACCTGTTCCGTGTTATGCCTAAGATGCTTGATATTCAGACAGATAGTGAGGTTAAGCTTAACAGCCGAGGGTGTATGGTAATAACAATAAATATCTCTTCTGGAGGGTTAACAACCTAAGTTTGCAGAACAAAATTAGAGAAAAAGGAGGGCCACAAGGAAAGCCCAAATTTTGGCCCTAGCCTTCCAAGGTCAATTTAGACTCAGAACATTTGAGAAGTTATACTGTAACATCACATAACTCAGTAGCATTCAAATTTTCTCATCAAGGAGATCATAGGACCAAAGAGGAAAGTAATCAATGATGTAAAGCGTGCCTAACGAGAGGCACATGGAGAGAAAACATTCTCTCAGGCTTTCACAGAGAGCATATTGGCCAAGCAATGGCCATGACTCATCCACATGGCTGACACTGACAAACGTTCTAAAATCTGAGGTACAGGATCTCAGGAAAAATCCTGAGGGGATTTGACTGACCTTATCAGATCCAAAAGCTACAATTCTTGTTGCATAGGCCTTGCTTTATTTTGGTCTTAACCATGCAGCAGAAAAGTATAAAAATGAAGAATAAGAAGTAAAGCCATGTTGAGCTGTAGGGGACTCAGGTCAACAATTTCTGACATTGCTAGTGAAACGGAAGACCCAATACTATTATGGACTACTTGACTCTTTTAGAATATTTTGCTGAGTTTATACACCTATAATATTCAAATAATAGAACTTAACAAAAAAGGGGATACAGATGAATGTCCATTTTGTATCTGTGTATTCAAAGCAGTTAGGATAGATATATAGTTACATTCTCTTAATGAATAGAGTGATTTGTTCTAATGGTGTTTGTAGATAGGATATCATGTGTGCATCTTGTACAGCAATTGATCACTAGGAAGAGTGTATGCAATGTGTTAATTATTGAAACTGTCCTACCAATTTGGTTTGAAACTGTCTCATTGCTATTTGTTTCTCAATAAAATTATGGGAAAAAAAAGAAATTGTTACAAGTTCCTGGATAAATAAATACACTCCATTACAGTTGGGTTAAGGAATGACCAGCAAGACAGGTGAGCACCTGCCTGGCCTGAGGACTGCATTATGGACATTGCAGTCCTTTACACCATTGACTCCATGTTGAAATCATGTCTATGTAACCTATATGCATTTATAATTTTAAAGAAACTACATATTGTAAATAAACTTCTAAACCCTGAGCATAAAAATAAATAAAAAAGAAAATCAGAAGAAGATACATTAATAAATAAATATCATTAAAGATTGCTATGGAATTGTAAGTGTAAAGAGAAGTCTACTATCTTTTATTTTAGGAAAAACTCATGACAGTAATTTTTTTGCATTTCAAAGCTTAGTAATAAATGGTGATGATTAACATTCCATTCAAATGTCCCTAAAAGGGAACCAAATACAGGATTGTGTATATGATAGTGAGAGAAGTCCTCATTCAGTGCCAAAAATCCTCAAAAAACAAAAGTACAGCTATGTTAGACACTGGTTAGAGTGTAAAATTTGAAAGTCTTAATTTCATATTATATGCCAAAGTTTTACTTTATTATGAAGTCAATGTTTATAATTAATATAAAAATGAGGGCTCTTTGAGAAAATTTCTAAAGGAAATTTTAAACCCCACCAAAATTATTTGTTCATCTCTCATATAACTGTAGTAACAGGAATCCCATTGGTCAGAAATCATAGGTAAAAGAAAACTGAGACCAAGATCAACACTGTAACTTTTTAAAACCTGTTATCAATTCTATAACTAATATTCTATAGATCTAAATTTGTAGTGAACAAAAAAGAAACCAAATAATATCTGTTTCTTTCATTTCTTAAAAGTTTATGTACTGTGAATTTTTAAAGAGGGTTGAGGAAATTTGGAGTGTTTTATTATTTTTAAAACTCTTATGAATACAGAGCCAGTGCTTTAAAATAAGGGAGATATTATTGAATAAATATTGATTTTTTGTACTGAGAATCAAACTCAGGCCCTTTTACTTGCCAGGCAAGTCTGAGCTATACACCAGCCTCAATATTAACAGTTAAATAAGGGTTTTATTCTGAATGTGCTTTGAAGAAATAAATTTGGGACAAATTATCTAGGTTACCAAGGAGAGAGAGGTAGAGATTCCAGCTGAATATGAGAGAAAACTTCCTAATACTCAAAGCTGCTAAAGTAGAATGAGCTGTCTGATGAGGCAGTGATCTCTGAGCCATTTAAAGTACTTGAGCTGATGTCATTTTAGTGAGTGTTGTAAAGGAATTTATGCCTCAGAAAAAGACTGCATTGCTTTGAAGTTTCATTCATCCTTAAAATTATGTGATTCTAGGTAGTATCAAAAGGTTCAAACTTTTAGCAGAAGTTCTCTTGTTAAAGACACTCAGCTCATGGTACAATAAAGTCATAACATAGCAACAAATATCTTTTTTTTAACAAGGGCATTATGCATTTATTTATTTATTTATTTATTTTTATTCATTTTTTTGGTAGGACAGTTTCAATAATTAACACATTGCATACATTCTTCCTAGTGGTTAATTGCTGTATAAGATGCGGACTTGATATCCTATTTACAAACACCATTAGAACAAATCCCTCTATTCATTAAGAGAATGTAACTATATATCTATCCTAACCACTTCGAATACACAGATACAAAATGGACATTCATCTGTATCTCCTTTTCTTTTGTTAATTTCCATCATTTAAATATTATAGGTGTGTAAACTCAGCAAAATATTCTAAAAGAGTCAAGTATTCCATAATAGTATTGGGTCTTCTGCTTCACTGGCAATGTCAGAAATTGTTGACCTGAGTACCCTACAGCTCAACTTAACACCATGGCTTTACTTCTTCTACTTTGTTTTTATACTTTTCTGCTAGATGGTTAAGAGCAAAATAAAGCAAGACCTATGCAACAAGAGTTGTAACTTTTGGGTCTGATAAGATCAGTGAAATCCCCTCAAGATTTATCCTGAGATCCTGTACCTCAGATTTTAGAACCTTTGTCAGTGTCAGGCATGTGAATGAGTCACACCCATTGCTTGGCCAATGTGCTCTCTGTGAAAGCCTGAGAGAATGTGTTCTCTCCATGTGACTCTCCTTAGGCACACTCTACATCATCGATCACTTTCCTCTTTGGCCCCATAATCTCCTTGATCAGAAAATTTGAGACATTACCATGTTACATGACATTACAGTACAAGTTCTCATAAGTCCTGTGTCTAATATCTTGATATAAAGTCCATTATTTCTTTTGAATGAATCCCTACCCAACTTCTCCATGAGATGTGTATAAATCTTCTTATAAATTTCTTATCGAAGAACTTTAAGCCAGAGGAAAACAGCTTTGTCAAAATTGCAAATGGAAATATATAATTTTAAACACAATATAGTTTATTTCAGAGAAACTACAAGGTATTAAATGATCACGGCAAAGTTATTCTCTAGATAATCATATTTTCTACCTAGATCCTTTGTTTCTACCTTCAAACTCTTACAAAAACAAACAAACAAAAAGAACAACAACAACAAAAATCTCACCCGGACTGCTACATTACTTTCTCAGAAATTTCCCTGTTGTCTTCCTTAGTAGCATAGCCTGATGTAAATGTTTGTCTTTTCTACATCTCTTGTCTATTGGTAAAGATTCTTTATTTCTCCCCTGTTGCTGGAATTCTTTAGTTTCTCAAAGCAGAGGTGACTGCCTAGTTGCTTTCCCAATTTTTCTATAAATCAATGTACAAAATAACTAGAGTCCCCAAAATATTAAACATTTGTATGCAGGTAAAACTATAAATTCAACAAGAAAATCTACAAGGAGGAAACATAACTTACTTTCAAGGGAATTTAGAATGTAATATTGTATTTTCTGCAGTGCTTGAAGAGCAGATGGTAAAGAATAAATTTCCATCTGTAGAAAAAGTGCATCTATCAAGGGAATCCAGCACCAGTATGCAGAAAGCATTGCCATTTTATTTTTAGAGTGAACTATAATGTAATTCCCAGAAATAGCAGTGCTTCTATCATAAATATCTTTTTGTAATTATGGAGTTTTCTCAGTGTGTGGCCAAACAAATCCACATAATCACTTAAGAATTAGAGAGTTACAAATAAAGAAGGAATTCTTGCATTGAAGGTCTTTTGTCTTGGAGATGGCGATGTGGAGAAGGGGATAAGAGGGAGAGCAGAAGAAAGAGAAAGAAAACGCCAGCTTCAAAGTTAGTAAGGTTTATGGTACTAAACCCATACATTGATATACTTAAAATATTTATTTTGTACAGGGTCTCATTATGCAGCTCAGACTCATAGTGATTCTCCTGTCTCAACCTCTCCATTGCTGGGATTACAGGCATGCACCACCATGCCCAGTTTCGGTGGCAAGCATAGAGGCATGGCATGCCATACTGACACAGGGAGAAAAACTGATATAGTGACCTCTAAGTGATATAGGGGAAAAATCATCTCTTGACCTGACCTGGACAAGTTCGTGTGCACTAAAATCAAAGAATGAATTTTAGGAACAGAAGTTATGAGGAGAATATATTCATAGGGGTAAAGAAAGCTCCTGTCCAAGAGAAGGACAGAAGGGGACCCCGAGTGCGTTGTCCCTGGAAGTTATCTCTTAAAGGGACTTATATAGTATAAAACCATGCAGGGTTAAAGTGGATAAAATGGGAAATGGCTTACGTGGATGTGGGGTGGGACAAAACTATGGTCAACTAATGGGATTAGGAGCACCATTGCTCAGGTAAAATTGATTAAGTCCAGGATCAAATGGGGAAGTGAATCATGTAGCAAGCAGGCATGAACACAGAGCAGGACTTTGTCCAGTAGCCAGCTGGTAGCATTTAGATTAGTGATTCTTCCAGGCCTCCTCAGGGTGATGATCAATCCAGGATGCTAATCTTTAGGGAGGTAAGCATTTGTTCGATCTTTGGTCTTTAGGTTTGGCCCACCCCAGGGTCATCCATCTCCCTCACAGTTACAAGGTATCTTATTTCTTTGTTATCTCCTTTGAGGGTATGTCCCTGTCTGACTGCCTATAATATTTCTATCTAATTTGGCTGCCTACAACAGCAGGAGGAGAGATGCAGAGTGATGATGCAAGGGTAATGAGTGAGGGAAATTATGGGGATGTTGGAATCTGTTAATGTATTTGTACTGAGTATAGTTAGTTCTGTTACTGTCCTAAAGTGGCAGTAAGCAGTACTTTTCAAGTTCAGGATCTGGTCAGCTCTTTTTGCACACTTGTTAGGTATATGTCATGTGAATGGTGGAGAAGAAGAGAATGAAGACAAAAGGAAAGGAAAAAGGAGGAATAATAAAGAAAAATAACAGTCAGGGAAAAAGATAAAAAGAAGAGAAGAAAGACATAGAAAACAGAATGAAGGAAAAAACTTAAAACTGAAGTAAAATTTAAAAATTTAATAAAGAAACAAGAACTGGAGAAAAAGTCAAGACAGAAAAAACAAACACAGAAACAAGAAAACTACCCCCTCACACAGTGGCTATGCCATAGAAACAAAGTGTCCACATACTTCCTCATGTTCTGTAGTTCTATCTAATTGCAGGAAAAAGAGACAGTTTCTCCTTATTGGACTGGTTGATTGCTTGCTTCAGAGAAAATGTAGTGTTGGTATCCCTAGACCTGTCTCCTGGATGTAGGCTGCTTTGGGGTATGGCATCCTGCAGAACTTTGTCTCTGTCCTAAGATCTGACCATTTGGTCTTGGAAGAAGAAGTGGTGCAATTTGCTCAACATATGGTTTCTTAATCAACTTTCACCAAACTCTCACTTCACTGCATCCCAAATCTTGTGATTGCTTTTGTGCTCCCCTTCCAGGGAGCATTGGATCAGTACATCACCAGGAGTCCTTTCACCCAGGTAATGATTTCAGTTCCTTTATGCTCAGACCCTTATAAATCCCTCGTCTCGCTTTCTGACTTGCCTAACCTGGTATAGTCGCCTTGTCTAGCAGAGTGTTTCACTTGACTGCATATAATGGTAAGCAGAGACAGGATATCAAACTATCTCATATATTTCTGGAGTTTGGGGCAATGATATTCAAGAACTTGCTCTTGTTCAGTTCGCCTGTGTCTCCAGGAATATGACTCCAGGCTCCATGCCTTTGAGTTCTGTTCTGCCCACAGCTCAGTGTCCACTTTCTCTCTGCCTAAGGTAGTAGGCTTCCTATATGGATGTTAAGTAGTGTTCACTGGCAAGGTGCTCCAGGGACACAGTATTTTCTGGTTTGGGGAGGATGAGGAGCTGGATGGAGGCATTGCTTGTGTGTGTGTGTGTGTGTGTGTGTGTGTGTGTGTGTGTGTGTTTTGCTTACTTTCCTATTCTCTGGTTGCAATGTACAGGTTCCCTGGGTCACTAACTGTAACTAACTTCCACATGGAATTTTCTTCTCCAGGTGGAAGGGAGAGTTGCCATTTATTATTAAAATGATGTTGTTTATTCATTTCAAACTTGAGATAATGAATACCTAAAGATTGAAAGAGTAAAACAAATGGGAGAGACAATGTCTAAATGATTCCTCTTGGAAATATTAAAACTCAGTCATCTATCTCTTTATGCACCACCTAGTGGGGATGAGAAGCATTTGAAGACCTTTAATAATAATTCTTTGTATGTTATTTCACTGAATTTCTCATTATTTTATATGTCCTGGTAATTGGTAAATAAATATAGATATTTATTTATAAATAAATATGAATAATTATACTTCTGTTTATATACAACGGAAGTATAAATTATTACCATACTGAAATAAACTATGATTTATTCTTATTTTTCTTGATGAAAATGCTGCAGCAATGTTTTATCCACTTTAATGAAGATATAATTCCTGTTTAAGGCATAGGTATTAGAAGGTAACTAATATCTTAAAATATGTGTAATAAATAAATTAGGTAATAGATTTACTATATTCTATGTAGAGTCTCTCTCTCTCTCTCTCTCTCTATATATATATATATATATATATATATATATATATATGTAACAGGGGGTAGGGGTAGTGCACATTCAATTAGCTCTTGAAAATCCTGGCATGCCAAGAATATTTGTACTCACAATGGTAGAACAGTTTATGGAATGCATTGGTATTTTCCAAACAATTATTTTCCAACAAAAATAAAGAGCTTGAATTCTTGATATTCAGATGCTGAACAGAAGCCTTTTTTATTAACTAAATGTACAGTTTATATTTCTTAAATGTGTGGCATAAAACCTACATAGGAAAACAATTTAAAAATAAAATCATTGTTAGTCCCTCAGATCTTTTGTTCATGATGTTCTTGTGTTTTTATTGTTTACTATCTAAAGTGGTATATCAGTAAAGGATATCACTATGTTAAAAGCATTTGTGATTTAAAATTAATCTCAAATGTTATTATCTCTAAATTTGTTTTATTCAGAAATACTTCATGCAAATATTCAAAAATTGAGAAAAGACCTTCAATTAAACTATAACCACTGGAAATTTTAAATGAATCTGCCTCAGAATTTTAAAAAAATGATAAAAGTTTTCATTTTGGAGAAGAAACAATAGTTCCCACTAAGAAAATAAATGGAGGGCCGAGGAGATGGCTTGGTGGAATAAGTGCTTCCTTGGCAAGCACAAGGGTCTGAGTTCAATCCTCGGTTCTGCCAAAAAGGAAAGAAAAAAGAAAAGAAATGCAGGGCCTGGGAAGATAGCCCATTAGAATAAGCACTTGCCTGGCAAGCACAGGTCCTGAGTTCAATCCCTGGAAATGAAAAAAAAACAAAAAAACAAAAAAACAAAAAAACAGTAATCTAAGATGGGTAGCCTTTTTTTTTTTTAAAGGCCATCTATATCTTCTTATACATTAAATCATCTAAGTAACCTTCATTTCCATTATATTTCACTAATGTACTAACATTAGTAATCTTGAGATTACTCATGGAATTAGAATAGTAAGGTGAGGGATAGAGTTGTAGAGATTAAGGAGAGGAAATAAAATTTTAATAAGCCTGTTTGGGTGGAAGTATACATGGATGCAATTGCTTGTGCTTGAGAAATACTTTTTGGTAGAGTTTTTTCAAGTCAAATTAAATCAATTATTAGGGAAGCTAAGTTTTGATCTATTGAGAGTTTAATATAGAGAGATATTCAGTGAATTAGGGGTGGGAAATAGCCCAGTATATTTGAGAAATTAGTTAATTTAGTAGAGTAATTGGATTTAAGGTTTTTAGTTATTACATTTAGTTCAAGGGCAATTATAAAGCGTAGGATTGTCGATAAGATTGCTGCAAGTTTCATGTAAGGGGGTATAGTTATTTGAGGAATATTTGTGATGGGAATGCTGTGGGAGATGAAGAAGCAGGCTAAGATGCTGCCAATAGCTAATCGTTTAATTGGGTTGATTATTGTAGGGTCATTTTCGTTTATACTTGGGGAAAAATTAAATCGAGGGTTATTAAGTAATGCGAAGAAAATGATTCGTATGCTATAAACAGCAATTAGGGATGTGGCAATTAAGGTAATAACTAGGGCTCAGGCATTTGTATACGACGTTGTTGCGGACTCGATGATTAGGTCTTCAGAGTAAAATCCTGTGAGGAAAGGGATTCCTGTTAAGGCTATGCTACCAATTATTAGGGAAGAAGATGTGACTGATAGGATTTTGTGTAGGCGGCCTATTTTTCGAATGTCCTGTTCGTCCTTTAGGTTGTGGATGATTGAGCTGGAGCATAGGAAAAGTATTGCTTTGAAAAATGTGTGGGTGCAGATGTGGAGAAATGCTAGATGTGGTTGGTTAATTCCAATAGCTACTATTATTAAACCTAGTTGGCTTGAAGTGGAAAATACTATGATTTTTTTAATATTGTTTTGTGTTAGTGCACAGGTAGCTGTGAATAGAGTGGTTAATGCTCCGAGGCAGAGACATAATGTTTGAAATAGTTGATTATTTTGTATGCCACTAAAATCCTTACAGACTGTCTCACTTGAAGGTACAGAAACTCTTCCTTTAAGCTTTCATTTTCCACAAAGTGTAGTTTAGAAAAGGTCTTTCCTTCAACAAATATATATTTTGCCCCTTACAATGCCAATCACATTCTTGACAATAGTAAAGAAAAAAAGAGAGAAATTGTTCTATTATTTATTTCAGTCATTTTCTGAATGTTCTCCCAAGGTTTTTCTCCAAAATAAATTATGAAATCACTAGAGTTACCTAAGTATTAAGCATTCATGTGCAAGTAAAACTTTGAATTCTATGAGGAAATTTGAAAGAATGAGAAATGGAACACATTTTACTAAGAAGTTCCAACAATAGACAAGTACACAATTTAATAGAAACATATGTCAATGATACATGTAATGAAGAAAATAAAAAATTATTTACTAGAAGCAAGGTGGGCTAAAAGAGAAAGGTTGCTAAGCATACAGTTAGGACAGATTTTCTAAGGAGAGAACATTTCAGTCCTTACAAAAACTTGGATGAAAAGCTAATAAAGTAGAGCAAGTATCAGTGCAAAAGTCTGCATATGGAGGAGATCTTGTCTAAACTGTCAAAAAGCTTTTAAGACTGAGGGTATGTAGGGATGGAAGGTAATTTATCAAAGATTGTATTTATCAGAGGTTTCTTGAGCCAGATTATATAAGGATTTGTAGGGTTTAGAATGGCAAAAATGTTCAATTTTAGGTTCCATAGACAGTTATCAGGGCATTTCATTACAATACTGGTTATTTTTGAGAAGGATATTTGAAGATTTTCCATATGCCATATCAAATGGGCTTGTGTTCTCTCCTCTATTGTCTTGACAAAAGGGTTATAGGCTGTGATGCAATCAGCTTTTTTCTATTTCCTTAGAAACTGCTCCTGCTAAATGAAGTCATTGAAATTACTTTTCCTCTTTTATCTATTTTTCTCTAGGCAGATAGTGATGCTCCGATATGTTATGATTTTTTTCTATTTAACAGTGATGTTTTAAAGTATTTTTGTCAATGTAAATTAAATATTTTACTTTAGGAATTAAATGGGACTTATCTTCCCAATCTTATAAAAAAATCCTTAAATGCTTGTCTTTAATTAAGTTAGTAAAACCTTTGATGGAGTAAAAGTCATGTTCAGTATAAATACTGCACATAAAAAAGTACTACTCCATATAATTCTTACCAAATGTGCTTTATTGTCCCCACTTCACAAAAGTCCAAATGAAGAAAATATTTTACTCTGTACTAATGAACATAAGTATTTCTGCATTACAATTTTATATTCTACAAGATGGAAACAGATCAATTTGATATGATTTTTCTGAGACAGTGTTCTTCTAAACAGTATTGAAAATAAACATATGCCACATTCTGTTTGTGGACACTTTTATATGCTTGATTACCTCATGTAATATTCTTATATGAAAATAGCTACATGTCCAGTGACATAGATAAAGCAGAAAATGATCAAATATTACAAACAAAGAACAGCAAAATAAATAATTGATGTCTTTGTCATCTACTGCTTTGTGTTTAAACAATCTAGTTGGAAATACCAGCACTTAATCTTAGAATTTCAGGAGTGTGAAACTTGTTAAAATATGGAGCTCAGCCCCCAACCCAAGCCCACCGAGTGAGTGAGAACTTCTGCCTCACTCTCAGGACCCCCCAGACCCAGCCCAAGCCCAGGTACTGCAAGTGTATTAGAGCTTCCACCACACCCCTGTACTCCCTTGTCCCCCTCAGACCAAAGCCAAGCCTGGAATACAGGCCTGGGGTGAAAGTCTTGAGCCACAGTGCCTGCAGAAAAAGTAGGGGACAGAACGACCCAGTTAGTCCAGGAGAAGAACATCTTGCCAGAGGGGCACAACAGGTTATTTCCCAAGGGCTGCAGCTCAAAGGAGCTGAGCACAACAGCAAGACCCAAGCCAGGCACAGCTGGATAAATCCAAACTTTGTAGATTTGCACCCAAATATCAGTAGGTGCTAAGGTTATAAATGCACCAAAGCTCTACACCAAAAGTCAGAGGACAGTGCTACACAGAATGTCAAAAAGAAGGAGCAAAATGCTATCTCAGACCCCAAGCCCATGCAAAACAATTGCAGAGGACATTAGCAGAAGAAATTGGGAGTCATACAGCTGAAATCTCTGAACCAAAAGCGTCTGAAATAAAAAAAAATTGCAGAAAGACATAGAAGAACTCAGATCAGAAATAACCTCTGAAATAATAATAATAATAATAATAATAATAATAATAATAATCCCTCTGACTTAATAGCATCTGAAGTAAAGAATCAAATGCCGAAACATATGGAGGAAACCCGACCTGAAAAAAATCTCTGTACTAAAACAATTGATAACTGCTTCTAAAGAAGACATTGCTTAAAAAAAGAGAGAGATTAGAAAATTGACGGATTCCTTGAATGAGCAATACAAGAAAGAAATAGATTGCATGGAGATATAAAATCAAAGAGATATAGAGGAACTTAAAATCTCAACCACGAGCTTACAAAACCAATTGAGTGAAAGTGCAGATAGAGTGCCAGATCTTGAAGACTCTGGTGCAGCTAGTGAAAAGGCAAGAAACGATCTCTTAAAAACAACTAAGATGCAAGAAAAAATAATTCATCATTTGCTAGACGATGCAAAGATGAAGAATGTGAGACTAATAGGTATCAATGAGAAAGAAGGAGTCAATACAAATGAAATTTAAAAAATATGGGCAGAAGTAACAGCAGAAAAGTTCCCAAATATTAGGAAACGATCTGACATTCAGGTAACCGAAGCATACAGAACGACAAATAATTTCAACCCGATTAAATATATGTTGCACCATAAATGTATGCACTAAACTCAGAGGCAGTGAACTATACAAGATGAATCTTAATGGACATGAAAATTCTAATATCTAATATGACAATCTTAAAAGGAGAACTTAACACTCCCTGATCCCAAAAAGATAGGTCAACCAGACAATTATTAACAAAGAGGTAGTATAACTGAACCAGATCTTTCAATAAATGGACTTAGTGGGCATATATAAACTGTTCAACCCAACATCTGAATACATATTCTTCTCAGCTGCACATGGGTCATTTTCTAAAATAGACCACATATCGGTCCATATGTCAGGCTTAAGTATATGCAAGAAAACAGAAATTATCCCATGCATATTATATGACCACAGTGCAATGAAACTGGAAATAAAAGACAACAGAAATGAGAAAAATCCTATAAATACTTGGAGATTAAACAACACCCTACTCAGCAATCAATGGATTACAGATGAAATTAAATAAGAAATTCAACAATATCTACAATTCAATGAAAATTCAACCACAACTTATCGTAATTTATGGGATACCATGAAAGCAGTTCTCAGAGGGAAATTCATAGCTGTGAACTCACACATTAGTAAAACAGAAAGGGAACAAATAAACACCCTACTACTGCATCTCCAAAATCTAGAAAAGGAAGAGCAAACCAAACCCAGAGCACAAAGATGGGAAGAAATCATAAAGATCAGAATAGAAATTAATTCAATTGACATGAAGAAAACAGTTGAAATAATTAATGAAGCAAAAAGCTGGTTCTTTGCAAGATTAAATAAAACTGATAAGACCCAAGCTAACCTCATCCAAAAGAGGAAAGAAAAAATTCAAATACAAGAAATAAGGAATGAAAAGGGTGTAATTACCACAGACCCAGTGGAAATTCAAAGATTATCAATAGCTACATTGAGAATCTTTACTCTCACAGAATAGAAGACATAGACAAAATGCACAGATTCCTAGAAAGGTATAAATTACCAAAACTGAGTCAAGAAGATATAACAACTCTTGATAACGCAATAAGAGTCAATGAAATACGAAATGTAATGAAAAACCTACCAAGAAATAGAAGTTCAGATTCTGATGGATTAACAGCTGAATTCTACAAAAAAATTTACAGAAGATATAATCCCTTCACTCCTCAAACTCTTCAATAAAATTGAAAGGAAGCAATCCCCCCAATATCATTCCTGGAGGCAGGCATTATACTAATGTCAAAACAAGGAAAGACACAACTAAAAAGCAGAACTACAGGCCAATCTCCTAATGAACTTACATACAAAAACCCTCAATAAAATCCTAGCAAATAGAATACAGCAAATCATCAAGAAGATCTTACAACATGACCAGGTAGGATTCATACCAGAATGCAAGGATGGTTTGATATTTGCAAATCTATCAATGTAATATACTATATCAAAAGAGTGAAAACTAAAAACCACGTGATTATCTCAATTGATACAGAAATAGCTTTTGATAAAGTCAATATTAATTCATGTTCAAAGCCAACATAAAGTTGGAATAGATTACCTCTACTTCAGTCTGATTAAAGCCATTTATTACAACCCAATCACCAACATAATTCTAATGGGGAAAACCTGAAATATTTTACTTTTAGATCTGGTACAAGACAAGGATGTCATCTATCACCACTCCTATTCAATATAATTCTGATCTCATTAGCTATAGCCATTAGACAAGAGACAGAAATACAAGGAATAAGAATAGGTAAATAAGAAGTTAAATTATCATTATTTGCAGATCACATAATATTTTACTTGGAAGACCCAAAAAACTCCACCAAGAAGCCTCTAGAATTAATACACAAATTCAGTATCATAGCAGGATACAAAGTCAATACCCAAAAATCAATAGCATTCCTCTACACAGAAAACAAACACACTGAGAGGAAAAAGAGAAACAACATCTTTTACAATAACAGAGAAAAATGAAATGCCTTTCAATTCATCTAACTAAAGAAGGCAAAGATCTTTTCAAGGAAAATTACAATACTCTCAAAAAAGAGATCATAGAGGATTTTAGAAAACGTAAAAACATTCCCTGCTCCTGGCTAGGAAGAACTAACATTGTGAAAAGGGTCATTCTACCAAAATTGCAGTACTGATTTATTGCAATCCCTATCAAATTACCACCAACGTATCTCCCAAACCTAGAGAAATCTTTTGTAAAATTGATTTGGAACCAGAAAAGACCTAGAATAGCAAAGGCAATCCTGGTCAACAAAGATAAGGCAAAAGGCATTATAATTCCTGACTTGAAATTATACTACAAAGCTACTGTGATAAAATTAGCATAGTACTGGCAACGAAATAGACCTGAGGACGAATGGAATAGACTAGAAGAATAGAAACCTCTATGAACACTCTCAGCCACCTTGTCTTTGACAAAGGGGCCAAACATGCTCACTGGAAGAAAGATAACCTGTTTAATAAATGTTGCTGGAATAACTGACTCTCTACATGTTAAAAACTAAAACTTAACCCAGGTCTATCACCATTCACTAAGCTAAAGTCACAATGGATTAAAGATCTAAACATTAAAACAGAAACACTAAATTTCCTGAAAGAGAAAGTAGGAGGAACTCTTGAAGACATAGGGGAAGGCAGAGTTTATGAACAAAAATCAAATCGCACTGGTAATACTTAAAATATTTAACAACTAGGACCTCCTCTTATCGAGAAGATTTTGCACACCAAAAGAAATTACCAACAAACTGAAAATACAACCCACAAATTTGGAAAAAAATTTTGAAAAATAAGCACTCAGATAAAGGTCTACTCTCTAGAATATATAAAGAATGAAAAAACATTACGGTCCCAAAATTTAGCGACCCCATCCAGAAATGGGCATCCCAGATGAACATACACTTCTCAGATCACGAAATTAAAGAAACAAATAAATATATGAAAAAATGCTTCACATCACTATCCATGAAATGCAATGTAAAACAACACTGAGATAGCATCTAACCCCAGACATAATGGCTATCATAAAGTAATCAACCAACAATAAATGTTGGAGAAGCTGTGGGAAAAAATGAACGCTTCTCCACTGCTGGTGGGAAGGTCGACTGGTGCAACCATTATGGAAATCAGTGTGGAGACTCCTTAAAAAACTAGGACTGGAAAGTTCCTTCAAACCTGCTATTCCCCTACTGGGAATTTTCCCAGAGTATCTGAAAACAGCATATCATAGTGATATATGTGTACCTATGTTTATAGCAGCACAATTTATGATAGCCAAATCTTAGAAACAACCAAGATTCCTGTCACCTGAGGAATGGAAGAAAACAATGTGGTACTTTTATACAATGAAGTATTACTGAGCTATAAAGAATAAAAAACTCGAAGAGGTATAACACAATTAAAAGGAAAGCAAGAACTTGAGGATTAGACAATGAAGAGAGAGTGAGGAAAAAATCTAAGAAACATGACAGGGGCAAAGCCATACATTTATATATACAGGATGGGTAAGGCAATGATCCTGAGAATTTTTGGAAGGGTTTGGTTGCTAGCAGTTGATTAGTAGGATTATCACACTGACCAACTAACTGTATATGCTGATACCTGTGAACTAAGCAACTGCACTGAAGATGGCAATGTGTCATAGTAAGATCATGCTTGGAGTTCTTGCCATTCTGGTCTTCAGAATATGTGCTGTTTGTTGTGATATGCTGGTTGCTGCCATGCAGTCTCTTGGGTAAATGTTTGTTTAAAAAGGAAATGGGTGTTGAATGAAGGCAGGAGACAGGAAATGTGGTTTTGAGAGACTGTTTTCCTACAATGCTATATATGTTTAGATTTCTAAACTTCTCTGTAAAAATATGTAATTGTTTATTCCTATTTTTAAATATATTTTAATTTTTTTCTTCATATTCTGTAGGGACTTAAAGTTTAACATATCAATGCTTGATGAAACATACCTGTTCCATGTTGTACCTAAGATGTTTGGTACTCAGACAGATAGTGAGGTTAAGCTCAACAGCCTTGATTGTAGGGTATTAACAATAAGCTTCTCTTCTGAAGGGTTCACAAGCTATGTTTGCAGATCAAAATTTAGAGTAAAAGGAGGCTGCAAGGACAGCCAACATTTTGGCCCTAGCCTTTCAAGGTCAGTGAAGACTCAGGACATAGGAGAACTTTTAGTATAACATTATGTAACTCAGTTGTGTCCCAAATTTTCTGATCAAGAAGATTATTGGGCCACAGATGAAAGTGATCAATGATGTGGGGTGCACATAAGGAGAGTCACATGGAGAGAAATAATTCTCTCAGGCTTTCACAGAGAGCAAATTAGTGAAGCAATGGCTGTAACTCATCCACATGGCTGACACTGTCAAAGGAT